>NW_028274816.1:36538750-36875625 GCF_037043125.1 Eumetopias jubatus | reverse complement strand
AATACGTTCTTCCAGTCTGTAGCTAGTCCCCTAATTTCTGTAACGGTGTCTCTTGAAGGTTTTGATTTTGGGGACGCGGCCATCGAATCTCCTGACCTTCTATCTGTTGGCAGACGCTGCTTTGCCCGAGGGCTATGGCGGGCTGGGCCCTCATGGGGCGGTTTCCTGCCCTTTCCCCCATGGGCAGCCCCGATCATCCCTGGGGGGACAGGGACAGCCATATGCTCTCACACCGACTCTCACCCACAGTGTGTGTGGAGAGAAAAAGAGTGACCCCTGACTGCCGGGGGAAACCCGGGCTCTGTCACCCCTGACCCAAGACCTGAGGAGTGGGGTTGAGGCACCACTACCCTCAGCCCCTCGCCCATATGGGGCGGGGGGGGGGAGGTAATTATAGTGTCTGCATCAGAAGGCCACTCAGCTTACCGCGGTGCCCACGGGGACGCAGGGTTGAGACTCGGTCACTGCAGCCCCAGGCCAAGCCCTTGGCCGTCAGCCCCGTGAGGGAGATGAAGCTGCTGACATAGAGCCTGGTCAGCGAGGCTGGAGGGCCCTGGGCATTTGGGGAGCGTGGGGCAGGGAGCCAGACCCAGCGTGGGGCTTGAGGAGGGGGCGCCTCAGCCTCCCCCACGGTGGGTTAAACCCCCCACGGCCCCTCCTGACAGCCTGGGAGCTGCAAGGGCTCTCGGGGGACCCTGTGGGGCAGACAGCCCAGCCCTGATGGGGTGTCCCACCTCACAGCCACCAACTCCCTGCCTCCTGGGGCCTGTGTCCCCAGGGCCTGCGTTTCTTTTTTAAGTTTTACTCAGAGAATTTTCAAACATGTATGTGGAGACATTTGAAGAAAAGGAAATTATCGTTGTTAAGACTCGAATTGGCAGCAATGTCTCCAGCCAGTGTTTAGTTTTATCTAGAATACTTATTGTGTCTTGTATGAAGGAGAATGCATTTAGTGTAATATATGAAATGAATAAAAAGGAAAAAATTGTCATTTAAAAAAGAGAGAGAGGGCAGCACAACCCATCCTGTGGGCCTGTCACCCGGCTCCAGCAATGGCCTCGTCAGGGGGCTCTCTTCTACTCTCCCATCCGCCGGGTGAATTCCTTGGGGTCCCGTCAGTCCGTTCTCGCGGCCCCATTTCCAACCCCCCGCTGTACCGTGCGAGCACACACATGCACAAAATCTCCACCGACAGAAAGAGCCGCTTGCCGCCCACTCCGTCCCGGAGGGTCCTGGTGCGAGAGGCCGGCCCTGCCCCTCTCCAGCCGGGTGTCCCTGGCCCACCTCTCGGAGCCCCGTTTCCGCATCTGTAAAGTGGGACGTCAGTGCCCGATGCTGGCAAGGTGCCTCTGGAGGCAAACCCCCCGGACGACCACCGGCTGCCTGTGAGTGCCGAGGTGTACAGCAAGGCAGGACCCGCAGCAGGGAGGATCAGCCTCAGGCAGGCAGGGAAGAGAATGAGAATGGGGAGAGGGACAGAGGGCTTCGAATATCTGTAGCAACACAGCAGAAACTCAAGCAAATATAGCAAGTTGTAGGTGTACATTTTCTCAAGCTGTATGCTTTTCGGACATTTGGAATAATTCATAAATCTAACTGCAGCAGACTAAGGCCAAACTTAGAGAAAACAGTAACTCAGATCATGTCTATCACTTAGCAGAAGCTTGTCTTGGCTCTGTTGCCGTGTAACAAAATGTCCCAAAACTAAGTGGCTTAAAACAACCACCACATTATATTCCCCACCCCCCACCCCCATTCTGTGGGATGCCCAGGCTCCACCAGGTGGGTTCTTGGGCAGCTCATGACACTGGCGGGGACTGTGTCACCTGATGGGGACTTGCCTATGCTGGATGACCCAGATCCCTGCAAAGCCACCTGTGACAGGCGGCTGGTGCTCCCAGCGTGCAGGGAGGTTGTTGTGCCGTAGTGATGGGAAGGCCCAAGCTTCTCAGACCCATGTGTGGGGTCTCCCAGGAGGCCAGTCTGCAGGAACCCCCACCCTGCCACCACATCACAGGCTGTCCAGAGTCGGGATGATCTCCATCCCTCCCCCCGCCCCCGGCTGCGCCTCGGGCCTGCCCCGATGTCCCTCCAGGCCCAGAAAGTGTTCAGGGCGGCCACCACGCCTGCTCTCTCTTTGCTGCCTCAAGCCCGTCTCCCGATACAGCCCCCATGTCACCACCGCCACTGTTCTCATCCAAGCTGCCACTTTATGACAATGGAGGAGGGGCACTAGAGAGCCGGGCCATGGAGACGGAACCAGCCTCCACCCCGGGTCTGGGCACAGCACCCTGAGGGAGATGCTGTCCCCTGCAGCTCCCCCAGGCGACTGCGCTGGTTTGGCATTTTGGCAGTTGGCTCCCTTTGGGAATGGGCTCCAGCGTCTCCTTCTTTACTGAGGACTTGGGGTTCCTCATTCACTCATTCAAACCCCATCGGTTCTGAAGTACGGAGCACTACACGGGGCCGGGGATACGACTGTCAGCAAAGCGGACCTGGTTCCTGCCCTCTGGGGGCTTACTGGCAAGTGACAGACAGACTCGCCAAAGAGCCCAGGACAGGCTGCAGTTCCAAACGGCAAAGGGCCACTTGCTCGGGGCTCTGAAAGTCGGGAGGGGGCTCTCGGGGCAAGGGCAGGGGGGAAGGAGACATTTCAGGAGGAAGAAGTTGTCCTACAACTCTGTCCCTTCTCTGCCCTCCTGGGGCCATACGCCGAACGCAGAATCCCGCAGGAAGCCTTTCCTCCTGATGCCTTCCCAGGGGCTTACTTCAAGAGCCTCTTCTTATCCACCTGCTCCAAAGTTTTAGCTCCCCAGCCCCACCCTTCACAGCCTCCTACTCTCTTGGTTTTCTGCTCAGCCTACAGACTCTAACACCCGTGGGGGCAAGGGTTTTCGACTGTCTCGGTCACTCGCTAGAGCCCGGCACATGGAGGGCACGCAGTCCGTGCTGAGAACTCTTGTTGAATCATGCACAGGAAGCTGTCCATGCACGCATCCCGTGGGGAGGAGTGGGGAGAAATTGCTCTCGCGGCCATTCTCCTACTTCCCCTGCGGACCAAGGGGTTCTGCGCTGAGAAAGAAGGGTTTTGCGGGACAGGTGTCGGGGACCTGACTTCACAGTCGCCCAGCCAGGCCCACACCTAAGGAATCCACACCTGCGCTGCCGCACCTGCCTTTTCCCAAAGCTCCAGATGATTCTGATCACAGGCAGGTGTGCGGCCGCTGCCCTGGCTTGGTGTCCAGGGTGTGCGGGTTCATGGCCGCCCAGCCCGCTCTTTGGTGATGGCTGCTGCCAGGTGGGGGTGCAAGGTGAGCCCACTGAGCCTGACTGTCCTCCCAGAACCCACAAGGGCCCCACCACCAGCTTCCTGTTACCCGCCCCCACCCCCAAATGGAGACCAAGCTCCTGGAGGTGGTCACCTCACCTGGCTGCCAGGAAAACTGTTGTCCAAGTGGGCTCTCTCTTTTCTTAAAAGAAAAAGGTGTTTTTTTTTTAATTTTGGAAAAATGTCTTTTTTAAAAAGATTTATTTATTTAAGTAATCTCTATACACAATGTGGGGTTTGAACTCATGACCCCAAGTCCACCAACTGAGCCAGCCAGATGCCCCTATGTTGGAAAATTGCAAACACACAAGAAGTAGAGAGAACAGCTTAACGAGCCTCCACATAACGTCAACAGTTATCAACATTTCCCATCGTTTTTTCTCTCTCCTCCCTCTTCCATCTTTTTATTTTCCTGGACACCTTTTTTTTTTCTTTAGATTTCACTTATTTGAGAGAGAAGAGAAAGAGAAAGAGATTGAGCACACGAGCAGGGGGAGGGACAGAGAGAGAGGGAGAAGCAAACTCCCCGATGAACAGGGAGCCCAATGTTGAGGGGCTCGATTCCAGGACCCTGAGATCAAGACCTGAGCCGAGGGCAGATGCTCAACCGACTTGAGCCACCCAGGCGCCCCTTTCCTGGACACTTTTAGAGCAAATCTGGTCTTCATACTAATTCACTCATAAATACATTTCCATATGTATCACTAACAAGAGAAAGGCTTTTTTTTTTTAAGATTTTATTTCTTTATTTGAGAGAGAGAGAGTGAGCACATAAGCAAGTGGGGGGGGAGAAGCAGGCTCTCTGCTGAGCAGGGAGCCAGACTCGGGGCTTGATCCCAGGACCCTGAGGTCATGACCTGAGCTGAGGCAGCCACTTAACCAACTGAGCCAGCCAGGCGCCCCCAGAGAAAAGCTTTTAAAAGCATGATGATACCACTGTCACATCCATTCCAATTAGTAATAATTTCTTAATATTATCTAATACCGAGACTGTAGTCCATTTTCCACTATTACTTCACACATACCTTTTTACAGTGGGTTTGTTCAGGATCTGTACACATTTCACACACTGCGCTTGGTTGATTTGTCCCCTAAGTCTCTAGTCTTCCACATGGGGCTCTGACACTAGATTCGAGGTTCTCCATGGGAGCAGCCAATTAATGTCCCTGGGAGGTTTTTTGTTTTTTAATTTATTTATTTATTAATTTATTAATTTATTTATTTGAGAGAAGGTGCACACCAGGGGAGGTGCAGAGGGGGATGGAGAGAATCTCAAGCAGGCTCCACACCCAGCACAGAGCCGATGCGGGACTCGATCTCACAACCCTGAGATCATGACCTGAGCCGAAATCAAGAGTGGGACACTTCACTGACTGAGTCACCCAGGCACCCCAGTGTCACCTGGGATTTTTTACAAAACACGCATACCTGGGCTCTACCTGGACCACGTTAGCTTGGGATCCCTGGGGTGAGCCTGGGCCTGAGTATTTGCATTCATTTACTTGTTAAGCCCCCCCGCCCCACCCCTGCCCCACCCCTCAGTGATCCTGGTAATCCCTGCATGCTGCTAGGGCTGGGAACCACTGGCATACACTCAGGGATTGCACCCCCCAGTGGGCAGGTGGCAGTGTCTTGTCACAGCTTGGAGAAGGGGAGGGGATGCTAGTGGCCTCTAGTGGGTGAAGGCCAGGGATGCTGCTCAGTATCCCACAGTGCCCAGGACGGGCCCCTATGACACGGAATCACCCAGCCCCGGACATCAAGCGCAGACATTGAAAAATTCTGACCCTGAAACACAGCCCCCACTGTTCTCAGGGGACCGAGGACTCCTGGGGGAGGAAGCAAGTTAAACTGGATTCTTTCCATTCCTCATCTCAACTCATACAGTTGGCAAAACCCATCTACCTGGCCGCCTCTCATTAGCAGTCACCCCTCCCGAGACTGGCAGCTCCTCCCTCCTCCCTCGGCTTGGGGCCGCAGAGCCCACTGGTTGGGTGACCTATGACCTCCCTGTGCCACAGGCCCCAGGACGTGGACAGAATAAGTGTCTCCCCCTCGCAGGGCTGTCCTAAGCAGGTGGTGACAGGGGTGTCACATGCCTAGGTGGCGCTGTCAGTGACAGTTATCCTATTCACCGCGGTAACCCCATGCCTGGGGCAGAGTAGGTGCTCAAAAAGCATGTGTAGAAATAATAAATCCCCATTTGTCCTGGTGGAAACTGAGGCCCAGAAACAGGCTGATCTCACAACCAGCACCGAGTATTCGTTCGGCCTGCTGAGGACTTCTCTGCCAGCAGAAAAGACCTCGCTGGTGCTCCACCATGCCGGAACCAGAACCTGGTGGCTGTGCCCACCGTCCCAGGGGCTCCCCCACCCCTCTGTCACCACCATTAAAAGGAGACAATTCAGAGCAGCCCTGCCCACAGCTCACAGCCAGGACACAAGACCCTGGACAGTCCCCTTTCCCTCTGAGGGTGGGGGATGGGGACCCTCGGAAGGAGCATCCTGTCCCTAACCCTGCCCCCTTTTGTCCTTCTTTTGGGGAGGTGGAACATGATACATTTTCTACATTTCACTCCAGACTTGATATAAAAGACTAACATTTTAAGGAATGACTCAAAGGGAGAACACACAGCTCGGATGCTGACTCCGTTTCCTGCAACTCAATTCTTTCCTGCTTTCGCCCAGGGAGTGCCTCTGTCCTGCTCTCTGACTCAGTTTCCCCTTCCAAGCCTCCAGAATTACATACAGTACAGGGTGTGGAGATCTTGTGGGCATGACGGGCTTCTGACAATGACGTGAAGAACCCACGGTCGGAGGTGCTTTTCTCCCTCCTGGCTAGCTGGGTAGGTGCGGGCAGAGACCTTCCCATCAGGGAGCCTCCTAAGAAACCCATTTGGATAAAAGGTCTCCACACCCACCCGGAGGGGAACTGGAGAGTTACTCCCAGCTGGGGCATCAGCAAAACCTGAAGCTGGAGATACGGGCCAGCAGGCAAGTCTTCACACCCCCCTCTTGCTGCACCCCGGGTTCACCTCCAGAAGTGAAGAGTGAAAGCCTATGAGGAGAGTGGAAGGGCCAGACCCTAACACCAGGGAGGCTGCCTTTTGATCACGAGGGCCATCTGAAGCCCCGCGGCTTTCCCAAGATGGGGCGGGAGGGGGAGGCGGGGCCGTGTTGCTTACTGTCCCCAGGGCCCCCGAGCAGGGCTAGGGAGCTGCGGATGGCGAGATGGTGGGGCCTCCCACTTCTCGCCTCCCCTCTCCGCAGCCGGGCGATGGGGCCCACTCAAGTATGGCTACCTGCTATGGGAGAACCCCGGCGCCCCTTTCCACCCAACCAGGGCTGGGGTGCACCGCCTCAGGGAGCCTGGCAGGCAGCCCCGGGGAGGGGCCCAAACTTCCCCCGGGCCCCACCCTCCACCTCCTCCCCAGGCCGGGCGAGAGGAAACTGAGGCGGGAGGCCGGAGGCGCGGGCGCCGGGCGCGCCCCTGGCACGGTCCCCGGGAGGCGGCGGGCGGGCCTGCTCCGCCCCCGCGCCCGGCCCGGGCAATCCGGCGCCCGCGGGCTGGGCGGGGCCGCAGGCAGCACCGCCCCGAGGGGCCGGGGAGGGGGCGGTGGGAGGCGTGCGCGCGGTGGCGGACCGGAGCGCCGGCCGGGGCGGAGCGGGGGGCCCCCGTGCACTGCCCGGCCCGGGCCATGACCCCCGCTGCTCTCTCTTGCAGGCTCGTCGCCCCGGTCCCCAGAGCCCGGCCACCGCCGCCGCCAGCGCCCGGGCGGGCCCTGTGCGCCCCGGGCGCGGCTCCGCAGTGAGCCCCCCAGGAAGCGGTGAGTGCCCCGCGCCGCGTGCGCCCGGCTGCCTGGCCCGGCGCTGCCCACCCACCCCTTCCAGAGGACGCCCGCGCTCCCCGAGAGCCGCAGGCGACCAAGCGGCGTCCACGCCCCGCCGACTCCGGCGGCGGGAAGGGCGCGGCAGGGGAGGCCAGGGGCTTCCGAGGGGGTGTTGGAGGACCCTCGAGGTCCTGGACGTCCCCCCAACTTCTCGCAGACTTTTCTGCGGAGAGGCGGATTTGGGGAAAGTTGGGTCCGGAGCTCTGGTTGTGCTGCAACTTACCCCGGGCGGGTGGGGGTGTGTCCGCGCATAGACGCCTCTGGCCCCCCACTGTCCACCCGACACCTCGCGCTGTCACGAGTTCCTCGGGAATGGGCCAGACCGCCATTCCTGAGAGCTGGGAAGGAGCCCGGCCGGGGGTGGGGGCAGGAGGCCTCGGGAGGAACCATTTCCCCTCTATCGAGTATTTCAAACTCCATATATTATTTATGAGCCGCCTCACTTAGGGGCCCCCTTGGCTCCCAGGGCATCAAAGCAGGTTTGCAACCGCAAAGGGCGACCAGTGTGAACGCACGCGCGACTTCTCCCGGCCGGCTGAGCTCAGCGGAACTGGGGGAGGCTCTCGAGAACCGGGACCCGCAGCTCTGCTCGCCTGGCCGCGTGGGGGGCGGGGTCAAGGGCGGTCGGACTTGGTCCGGAGGCGCGGGGCTGTTGGGCCGCGGAGGAACCGCGGAGAGAGGCAGTCTCTACTGGCTGAGCAGCTGGTGGGTCACGGAGGAAGGGCAGGTGGAAGGCGCTTCTGAGAGAGCGGAGCCTTCGTGGCACAAGCGCCCCGTCTTACAGATGAGGAAACTGAGGCTCAGAGAAGCAGAGCTGGATGGGCAGGCCCTGGCGTTTCCTGCCCCACCCCCGGGAATCCCCGCACCGGTCCAGGCCACACCTATCTTGGGTTCTTTGTCCCCACCCTGGGTACCGGTTCCTCCGGATGGATGGATGGATGGATGGGTGGATGGGAGGGAGGGAGACACGGAGGGAGGGAGGGAGGCCGGCGGTGTATTTATGGAAAGACTTAATCCCTCTGCAAGCCCCAAGGAGGCTGAAAGCTTCACCACCTAATCTCCTCTCCCTGGAAGCCCTTCCCTTGCTTGTGGGGTGCAACTCAGTGGGCCCTGAGCCAGAGTTTAGGTCCCCTCTGAGGACTGGAGCTGGGACCTTCCCCTCAGTGGGTGTGGAAAGGGAGCAGTGCTATTTAATGTGTACCGAGCACTTGCAGTGTTCCAGACCCCGCAGGCCGCATCACCTGCCTGGTTCCTTTCATCCTCTGACCAAGTAGTGGTGTTATCCCCATTTTACAGATGAGGACAGGGAGGCTTGTAAAGGTCATGAGGCGGGTCGGTGGCAAGGCCAGGCCTTGAACCCCTATCCCTGACAGTGAATTGCTCTTGAATATGGCAGGAGCTAGGCCTGGCCTCTGGGACCAGCAAGTGCAACACTTCCCCCCCATTAAAATATTATGAATGTATAATACACACATGGTAACATGTGCACATCAAAAGTGTATACCAGATCCGGAAATAGAACTTCCCCAGGAATGTCCTCCTGCCCCCCCCAGCGGCAGTCTCCCTCGGGAGCCAGCAGTGGGTCCCTTGTCTCCCACAGGCTGCCACTTCCGAAAACCTTCAGGTGAGCTGGCAGGTGCTCACTGCTGCGGGCTGGCACTTTGTGGCTCCTATCATCAAGGCTGCCATGAAAAACAATTGCATGTTTTTGGGGGCACCTGGCTGGCTCAGTCAGAAGAGCATACTCTTGATCTCATGGTTGTGAGTTCGAGCCCCACACTGGGTATGGAGCCTACTTTATTTTTTTTTTAAAGATTTTATTTATTTATTTGAGAGAGAAAGAGAGAAACAGTATGAGAGGGGAGAAGGTCAGAGGGAGAAGCAGGCTCCCCGCTGAGCAGGGAGCCCGATGTGGGACTCGATCCCAGGACTCCGGGATCATGACCTGAGCCGAAGGCAGTCGCTCAACGAACTGAGCCACCCAGGCGCCCTTTATTTTTTTTTTAAAGATTTTATTTATTTATTTATTTATTAGAGAGCAAGCGAGAGAGAAACAGCATGAGAGGGGAGAGGGTCAGAGGGAGAAGCAGGCTCCCCGCTGAGCCGGGAGCCCGATGTGGGACTCGATCCCAGGACTCCGGGATCACGACCTGAGCCGAAGGCAGTCGCTTAACCAACTGAGCCACCCAGGCACCCATGGAGCCTACTTTAAAGAAAAAAAATTTTTTTGAAGATTTTATTTACTTACTTGACAGAGAGAGGGAGAGAGATTGAGAACGAGCAGGGGGAGCGGCAGGCAGAGGGAGAGGGAGAAGCAGGCTTCCCGTTGAGCAGGGAGCCCGATGTGGGGCTGGATCCCAGGACCCTGGGATCCTGACCCGAGCCAAAGGCAGATGCTTAACCAATTGAGCCACCCAGACGCCCCTAATTGCACATTTTTAAATTAACCCTGTGGTTAATTAATCATTAACTTGACTTCTAATAGCATACCCCTTATTTTTAAAGAAACAGTTTTACTGACATATATAACATATGAAAAGCTACACAAACCATAAGCACTGAGCTTGATCACATAGAGGCTCAGGGCGGGCAGTGGGTGAGTATTTTGCTCAGAGTTACATAGTCAATCACAGGGAGGCCAAGGCTGGACCCCAGGTGGCCCAAGACCCTTCTCCATGACAGAAAAATAGGTGGGGATTTTAGTGGGTGGTTTGCCTCCCCGCCCCCATCCTCTTTCACTTCTTGTTGGTGAGCTGCTGTGGGCCAAGCAGCTGTCCCTGCTCCCCCCTCCCCCCAAGAGAGGAGCTTGCAGCCTCCTGCAGGTCCATGGGCTAAGGCCAGGGAGATGCTCATGTTTGCACTCTGTGTACCAGGATGGGAGGCATGTTAACGCTTGTAGCATCTGTTCCCAGCACAGACCCTTTGGCTGGAATTGCAGGAATTCTAATCCTGTTACAAAAAGCAAGTGCCTTTTCTAAAGAAGGAAGAAAACCAAGATGTTCCCCGTGCCTACTGGGAGCCCAGGGTGGCCAGCCTGCTAGAACCTTCTTCCCTGTATTTGCAGTGAGGAAACAGGCGAGGAGAGCTTGCCCACGTGCCCTGGCTGGGAGTGGCACCTGGTTCCATCCTCACTCGGTGGGCCCACCCACCTAGGCCAACTGTCACATTCCTCAGCTATGATTCTTCACCCCGGCCCTCTCCTTGGGCTTCAAGTGAGGTATTGGTTAAGCACCTGAGGCGCCACACTACGGTGAGTCATGACCTCCAGAGGGTCATTCCGATTCCGTCTAGGAGGTGGCTCTGCAGAGACCAAGATCAGACTTCCAGCTGGACCCGACCTTTCACTCACTTTCCCTCTCTGGGCCTCCGTGTCCTCATCTGGGAAACCCATGTGAGCACCAAGACCACCTCTGTCGAGAGCTGCCAGATTTTGCAAATAAAATACAGGATGCACCTGGCATGCGACTCTTGATCTCAGAGTTGTGAGTTCAAGCCCCACGTTGGGTATAGAGAGTACTTAAAAATAAAATCTTAAAACAAAACAAAACAAAAAAACCCGGACACCCAGTTAAGTTTGAATTGCGGATTCATGATGAAGGATCTGGGGTCTGAGCATGTCCCATGCAGAAACAGGGCACTGTTTATTTTATCTGGAGCCTTCTCTGTCCGGCTCCTTCCAGCTCTAGATGCATATGATTCACTTCAGAAAGACGTCCCCTCACACTCCAGAGCCCAGCCTCTGGTCCACGAAAGTAGTAACTGAAGGGAGTCAGCCCGCACTGGGGCCAGACTTCAAAAAGTAGGGTCCCCCCAGTCCGTCTGTGGCTCTGTGTCTTGGACACTACATCATAGTTACTTTTTACTTTGGGCAGAGAACACGCTGTCTTCCTTTCCTCTGCACTGCAAGCGTGTAGAAGGTGAGTGGGGGAGCTCTCGCCACTGTGGGCTGGCAATTTCTTCCAGGCTGCTGTAAAAACAGTCACAGACCACTTGGCCAAGTGTGTCCTTCCCCTGGAGATGCTCCTGCTTTTAGAGCATGCCGCGTGGTGTGCAAAGCAGCTGATAGCCATCTCTCTCCATGGCTCAGAGCGGAGGCAGACCCTGCAGGAGGAAGTGTCTATCATTGCCGTCCCTGCCACGAGAGAGGATCCTGTGGTGGCCATTTGGCGGTAGAGCCATTTCTATGCCCAGGTACAAGAAAGAACCTGTTCTACTTCAAGCTGTTGTGCAAATAATTAACAATCTGATATTTCAAAGGAAACACAAACAGCCCGACGCAATAGGAAAGGGAGGTTTTCCACACTGCTGCCACAGTGTGAAAGAGGGGACATTTATACCTAAACTAGCGGTTCTCCTGGGCCTGACCACACTTGTGCCATCTTGCCGAGCGAAGGGGGACCCCTCCCACGAGATCTTTGCTTCCCTCCCATTAAATCTCTTTTCCCACATCACAGAAACCTGTATCTTTGTAACGAACGCAGCGCAGAGCCGCGGTGTATAGGATGATGGGGCCCTGAAACCGAGTGCCCCCGGGTTGGGCTTCCTAGCCCCGGGACCCCTCGGAGCTCCAACCCCTGCCCTCCCCGTCTGTAAAATGGGGTGGCGGTAATGTTTCTCTCTTAGGGCATTGTTAGGGTTGAGTGGAGTAATTTTTATAATAATCTCAGCCCAGGACTTGGCCTCTTAAAAGCATTAGCCAGGTATCTGTCAGCTCTCGTTACTGTGATGCTGCCCACGAAGGGGTTTGAAGTAGAAGCGGCCTCACTCGCCCCAGTCAGGCCTCCATGCCCCCAGTTGTAGAATCAGGCTTCAACGCCTCCCATTCACGGGGCTGTCTCCGCAGTCTCTGCCAGTCTCTGCCAGGCCTGGCCCTCAGCCAGCAGCACCATCACAGAGGGAGTGCATCACCCGTGGGAGCGCCTCCTCCCGACACGGCAGCCCAAACCAGGGTCTGCTACGTGGGACACCCCTAACGCAGCGCCTGCACAGGAGTGCTGGGGGCAGGGTGCCAGTTTGACACAGAGCCTGGGCAGCCAAACTTCAGCACCTCCGGCTCAGAGAGGGAAATGACTTGCCTGAGGTCACACAGCTCTTGGACCCTGGTTCTTCCTCTTCCTCCAGGCCGTTCCCCCCTGCCCCTGCTGCCTACCTTCTGTCCTGTGGGGAGGTAGAGGCAGGGTGGCCAGAGTTAGGGCCCGTGCACTGGGACAAGACACGTCGGTTTGTGAAAATTCTCCATTTGGGAATTTTAGAAATCGGACACAGAAACACTGCACACTGATATGACCCCTTGATGTGACCTGGCCGGACCCTGATGCAGCTTCTGGCCCCTATGTCCCCTGAGTCCAGGCTGGGGCCGCTCCTGCTTCCTCCTCTTGCTTCCTTGAGCTGCCTTCTTTTTTCTCCCTCCCAACCCCCTTCCCCCCTTCCCCCCTTCCCCCCTTCCTCCTCCTGTCTCTCCCTCTCCCCTTCCCTCCTGAATGTTTTGAAATGGGTATTTTTCAAGTCACAAGACAGCTTTAGAGACAACACCTATCAATTCAGGACAAGTCTTGGGGAGGTGGTGCTTCTGGCACAGAACACAGCCTTCCCCAGACCAGAGCCGCGGTCCCCTGAACGCACCTCCAACTGCATCAGAGAAGTCTCTAGGAAAACACGGTCTGATGCACAAAACTGCGGTCTGGGCCACCACTGGGGAGGCGGTGGCGTCGGGCACAGAGGCCGTGGGGCCCCTGTTGCTGTTGTGTCTCTGCTTTTCTTTCCCTGGTTGACTTCTCTTGAAATAGTTTCAAGCCTCCAGAAAAGTTGCAGGAACACAAAGTGCTCCTCCAGGTCCCTTCCCAGAGATGAACACTTAGCCACGTTTGCCTCGGGGTCTCTCTTTGTACGTACACACGCGTGTGCTGATCTCCTAGCTGAACCACCGAGTTACGCTGCAGGCACAGTGTGGCCCCGAGCCCAGACACCTGGAGCTGCACTGCCTCTTGAAGACTTGGTCCAATGATCGACATCAGAAACCTGAACATCGGCCGCATCCTGTCACCTCATAGACAGATGTCTCTCTTTTGACTTTTATTTTTATTTTATTTATTTTTAAAGATTTATCTATTTGACAGAGAGAGACACAGCGAGAGAGGGAACACAAGCAGGGGGAGTGGGAGAGGGAGAAGCAGGCTCTCCGTGGAGCAGGGAGCCCGATGCGGGGCTCAATCCCAGGACCCCGGGACCACGACCTGAGCCAAAGGCAGATGCTTAACAACTGAGGCACCCAGGCGCCCCTTGACTATTTTAGTATTAGTTGTTTTTTTAAAGATTTTATTTATTTTTTTGAGAGGGAGAGGGAGAAGCAGACTCCCCGCTGAGCAGGGAGCCCGACTCGGGGCTCAAGGGCTCCATCCCAGGACCCTGGGATCATGACCTGAGCCGAAGGCAGACACTTCACCGACTGAGCCACCCGGGTGCCCTGGCATTTTTCAGACAAACACAAAAATACGTCATGAACTCCCACCTTTCAGCTTCGGCGCCCCTGCCCCTACTGCATCGTCCCCCTGCGCCAACAGCACGGGGGGTGGCTTTTCTGGAGCATTTTACAGCAAAGTCCTAACCTCACTTCCTCTGGGAGGCCTTCCCCATAAATCACTGTCTAAACCCTGGGACGGGTCGCCCGTAAGCGCACAGTGAAGTTGGGGTGCACTGTGCACGGTGTGTCTACTAGGCTGTGATGTGTGAGCTGCTCACAGTGGCCAGTGGGGGTCCTGGGTGTGTTCATGAGCCCGACCTCAGGGCTGCAGACCCCTGGGCCGGAGACCCAGCCTAAGGAGGGTTGGGAGAGACAGAGGTAAGGTCTATGCCACCCCCTGCTTAGCCCCCACCCCCAACCCCGGGAAGCCCTGTAGTTGAAAATGTTGTGGCTGTAGGGTCCAAAGTGCTGGGTTTGAACGCTGAACCCACCTCCTGCTACCCATACAACCTTGTGGAAATTAACTAACCTCCCTGTGCCTCTGTTTCCCCCTCTGTGGGATGGGGATGGGGATGGTCCCAATGTTTCGGGGCTGTCGTGAGCATTAACTGACCAGGAATCTCGGTCCAGGGGCTCTGACAGGCACACAGTGAACACTCAAGAGATAACAGGTGTTACTCCCACAGGACTGGCCTTGGGCTCTCTCTTCCCTTGCTCTCCCCCTGAAGAAGGATACCCTCTCCTAGGCATCGCATCCTGCACATTATTAGAATCCCCTGGGGAGCTTTTAAAAAATCTCAGGACCAGGCCCACACCCCAGGCCAATTACCCCAGAATCTCTGGGGTGGGACCCAGGCACCTGTATGTTAAGTGCCCAGGCGAATTACCTGTGTTGTAGGAGATAGTACTCAGGGCCTCTGCAGCGGTAATGAGCATCCCCTGGGTCTTGTTGAGATGCAGCTCCTGAGCCTGCAGGCGGCGTGGGGCCTGAGAGCACGCATCTCTCACAAGCTCCTGGTGTTCCTGTGCTGCTGGTCCAAGACCACGCTCCGGATAGCATGACCGTGGAGAAAGGCCCCCGCTGGAAACCACTACCTGTCTTCCCTCTGTGGCTGTTATAAATAATAGCACTGGACACTTCTCGGGTTTGAGCTCTGTGCCCTCCTGATAATTCAGTCTTCCGTGCTGCTCAGTGATCCCGCCAAGAGCATCACCCCCATTTTAAAGATGAGGAAAGTGAAGTCTTGGTTGAGGAACCGCCCCCTGCACTCACCTGGCTGAGCCAGGCTCTGGTCCAGCCAGGAGGGCACACAGCTCCAGGACCTGCCGGCAAGTTAAAAGATACTCCACCACTGTCTATCTCTCCCGACCTATCTCTCTCCCTCCCACTCGCTCGTGCTCTCCGCTTCGTCTCCAAGCCCCCCAGCCTGTCTCCAGGCCCCCTCCTTCCTACCTGCCCCACAAACCCAATCTGGATAAAACCGAAGCCCTCAACCTGGGTTTCTCCAAGCCAGCCCCTCCTGGTTCCACCATCTCCTAAGCCTGCATGTCTCCCAGACTCCCAGCTGCTCCTCCACACCCTCATTGTCCCCCCCCACCGCTCCCCCCCCCCGAAACCCTCATCTTCCATCCTAAGGCTCCACAGTTTCTGACCCAGAGCGAGCTTCGACCTTAACAGGCACATGGCTCCCGGGGGGCCTTGTTAAAATACCGATTCTGGCTCAGTGCATCTGGGTGCGCCTGAGATGCTGCATTGCTAACAAGCTTCCAGGGGGGCCAAGGCTGCAGGTCCACCGGCACAGCCTGGGTAGTGAGCGCCTGGGGGACCCCAGCATTTCCTAGCCATAGATGCCGGCCTCTGGGCAGGACGGGATGACGGGTTTCAGAGCACAACGCGGGGCCTCGGTCACACACTCGCGTTGGAGATCCGAGGGGCCCCTCTCGTGGCCACCCTCTATGCCTCTCCCTGCCCCCAACCTGGCACACAGGCGGCTCCCTGTGAATGGAGGGATGAGCCTCCCCTTCCCCAGAAGGGCCTGCAGAGCCTCACAGGCCCCAGACCGAGGTTGGGGCAGCCCCAGGCTGGAACCCCAGCTCCCTGAGCCTTGATTTCCACGTCTGTGAGTGGGGACGGTAGTAGCACATCCCGGGACTGTCGCTGAGGGCTGTCACGAGCACACAGGTGCTGAGCACTGTCAGCTGCTGCCTGTTTTATTCATCACTCAGAACACTAAGGACGCATCCCATTGCTGGCCAACGAGGGGAACACTGGTTGGGATAATTTTAACTCCCTCGGACTGAGGCTAAGTGCCCTTAATCTGTTAGATCTCCAAAGAACGTGCATCTTAAACGAGGGGCGGGGCCCTAACAGAAGCAGAGCCCATCATGGTGGCCTCAGGACCGCCCGCCCGCAGCCTGGCCTAGGATCCTCACATCCTCCTGCTCCTGCTTCTTGAAGCCAGCCACCTCTGCAGACCCTAAAAGAAAAGGCCAGGTCAGACCCCGACCCCACGCTCACCTCCACTGCACCCCACACTCAGATCCCCAGTATATTCGGCTCTGAGGCGCCTGAAAGTTTTTTCCACCGCACAGACTCATCTTTGAGCAAACTCTGGCCCAGACGTAGTCAGCACTCACCCTGACCTCGCCAGTCTGGCGGTTTCTCTCCCCACTACTTCCTGTTGTGCGCCCGTGCGGCGGGGGCGGGGCGGGGGCTGGCCGCACGTGGCCAATACCAACGAGCCCCTTCTCTCTCCACAGGCCCGCGGAGGCGCCGCCATGGGGCTTCAGCTGTCCTGCCTGAAAGGTAAGGGGGGCAGCTCCCCCACCAGTTCCTCTGGGGCTAGGGGAGTGGGGGGAGGCGAAGGAATGAGGCCGGAGAGAGTGGGAGGGTACACTCTGGCGAGGGAGGGGGGCCACCACTGAAGGCAGCACCTGTACACAGCAGGTGCCTTATAAAGGCTTGCTCTGACTGAGCGCCCCTGCAGGCCTTCCCTGTCACTGACAGGTGAGTGATGTGGGAAAGTCTCAGTGCCCCTGGGCCGTGGCTTGTCCCTCAGGGCCGTTAACCCCAACCGTGGAGAGGAAGGGAGGAAGAGCCCCCGACAGGCACACCCCGGGCTGTTTGCTCTCCACCCCGCGGGCCTGTTATCACTGACATGGGAGGTCCGGCCCACTGGGTGCTGGGAAGGCCAACAGGGAGAAGGTCCTAGAAGGACACAAAATCGCTGTGGAATGTGGTAGGTGTTGGCAGAGGCAGCCCAGACTCCTGTCCTGTGCCCTAGACTTTTCTGTCCGGCGTCTGGAGGGCCCAGGGGCACCTCAGACCAAAGTGGCCCACACTCTCCCCTTGAAGCCCATTCTTCGGCGACAAATGCTCCCCAGCCGGAAATCTGGGAGTTGTTCTGATGGCCCCTCGCCCACGTGTGGCATGCCCAGCCGCCCTGACTCACCTCCTGGATGTTTCCGAGGTGCCCCGACCCCATCCCTTCGCCGCAGGAGGTCAGGCACGCGGGAAGGTCCAGGCCAGAGTGAAGGACCTCCTTCGGTCCCGCTGCTGCGATGGGTGAGCTCAGGAGAGCTTCTGGTTGGCCCCGCTTAGGGCTTATGCTCCGCCCCCTTGGCCAGGGGGTGGGGCCTCTTGATGGACAGTTCCTTCGAGACAACGCCCAAGTGCGGGGCAGTGGGTCCCCTGGAGAAAACCAGAGTGTCGTTGGCAGGGTGGGGATGCTATGCTGGAGAGCGGGGCACAAGCCACGCCCCTCCAGGGCCTGGCCCCTCTGAGGCCGCAGGCTGAGCCCACGCTGGAGTGGGGGGCATTTGCGGGCCGAGCATCTGTGGGGGTGGCCGGCCAGGGGTTGCATCCAGTCAGAGCCCCCGGAGCTCAAGGACCCTCCTCCCTTAGACTTCGCGGCAGGTGTCCCCAGGGCCGGGCACAGAGTGGGCATTCAGGACAAGATTTTGGTTTTGGTTTTTAATCGTGGTAAGATATATGTAACATAAAATTTGCTGTCTTAACCGTTCTTAAGTGTACAGTGCCTGAGCATTAAGTACATTCATGTTGTTGCGCCAGGTGTCCCCATCACCCACCTCCAGACCTTCTCCACGGTCGCCCGCACACACCAACGCCCCAGCCCCTCCCCCCAGCCCCACCTCCCGCCATCCTGCCTTCTGTCTGTGAATTTGCCTCTTCTAAGGGCCTCCTATGCGTGTAGTGATACGCTATCTACCCTCTCCTTATTTCACTCAGCAGAATGTCCTCAAGGTGTCAGAACAGCCTTCCTTTTTAAGGCTGACTTATATACCCCGTGTATGGACCACGTTTGGTTTATCCAATTCGTTCCTCTGTGGACGCGGGGCTGCCTCCCCTTTTGGCTGCTGGGCCAGGACGTCTTTGATGAGTCAACCAAGGCCCCGGAGGGACCCCTGGGGCTGCTTCCTTTCCAGCCCAAGGCAGGAACCACCCAGGGGAGGAGACCCAGACACTTCGGACCCTGAGAGCCCCTGGGGAACATCCCATGCCCCCCCCCCCCAATTTCCCTCCCTATAGGACTGAGAGCCCAGGAGCAGGCTGAATGCTCCTGGTGCGGGGGGGGGGGGGGGGGTGGCTTTTAAAAGGGCCACCTTCCAGCCAGGTCCTGGAGGAGCGAAGGGCTGGAATGTTGCTGGAGCAGCGAGGTTTGCTCACATATTTTTCACTGCAGCTCGTTGGGGCCTGCCACCGGCCCTGGGCTGCCAGCCCTCTACCCACACCAGCCTCACCCAGCCCCGATGTCGGGAAGTGGCAGGTCTCAGGTGTGACAGGCAGGGGGAGGGGGTGAGGGGGCGGGAAGCTGAGCACCAGACCCTCTCTCTGTGCGTCACCAAGACGACCCAGGCCCACCGGCCCAGAGTCACCGACCCTCCTCCTCCCATAAGGGATGGGCCACAGCCCAGCAACTGCAAAGCGCCAGGTGCCCCTTGGCCCCTTCCCTGCACACCATTGTCCACATTACCTTCTCAGCCCTCGCCGCCTGGGCCCTTGCACCCACAAGCGTGGTGTTACCCCACTGTGGGGCTGTGACATGTCTGTGTGTCCTGTCTGGCTGCCACTGGTATGTGTCTTTCCACACTCTCTAACGCCTGTGTCACATCCTGCCAAGAGTTGGTCTTTGGGTGGTTTCCAATTCGTTGCTTTTGTAGATCGTGCCATTTTGAACATCTTTGATTTTTGATTTTTAAAACTATTACTTCTTTGGGGTGAATTCCAGAAATCAGAATGACCCAGTCAAGCAATTAGAATACATGGTGAATTCTTACTGGGGGCTCAGCCTGGACAGGGCCCTGTTCTGTGCATATTCTGTGTGGATCCGCTCCCCTGTCTCCACGACAACCAAGTGAGTCCTCCCGGGATCCCCAGTTTCCAGATGAGGAAGCTAAGGCACAGAGAGGCAGTGCCGCTGGCCCGAGGCCACACAGCTGGGACCCGGTGGGATCTGAACCCCAGGCGGGCTGGTTCCAGAGGCCTTGTTTCAACCACCACTGGTGTGGCCTCTTCAGGAGGAAACATTTTAAGTTGACATTTGAAGCAGTCGCTGTAGCCAGAAACGTTATCAACACGTTCTCATTCACCTTCACAGTCAGTAAGATGGTGTCAGAGTTTCCTGGAGCTGCCGAAATGTATTACCCCAAACTGAGGGGCTTCAAGCAATGGAAACGCATTCTCCCACAGTCTGGAGGTTAGGAGTCCTAAATCTAGGTGCCAGCAGGGTCGCCATGCTGTCTCCGAAGGCTCCAGGGGAGGGTCCTCCCTGTCTCTCCCCACCCCTGGGGGCTCCAGGCGCTCCTGGGCGTGTGGCCTGTCCTCCTGGGTCGGCCTCCGTCCTCACACGGCCTCCTGCTTGTGTCTCTCTGTGTCCTTTCTCTTAGAAAGACACAGGTCTTCGGACTTAGAGCCAGCCTTAAATCCAGGATGATCTCATCCCAAGATTCTTAACGAATCACATCTGCAAAGACCTTATTTCCAAATAAGGTCACGTTCTGAGGTTCTGTGTGGACATGGATTTGAGGGGACACTTCACCCCACCATGAGTCACTTCATGCCTGAGCCCCGCACGTGCGGGGCAGGAAGGTGCTTCTCCGGTCCGACGGCAAAGACTCAGCCCGAGGTGGGGACCTGTGGAGGGTGTGGCACGGGAGAGAGGAACACAGCTGCGCCCGAAATCCTTCTGTTTCCGGTCCCAAAGGAGAGTGGGTGCAGCGGAGCACTGGGTGTGGGGTCCTGCTGCCCAAGGGCCTGGCCACGGCAGCTGTGACATGTGGGAGTGCTCTGCTGTCCAAAGAGCACCTCCCCTGTGCCCTCTGGCAGAAGGGCTGGCTTTGGCTCGGGCGTCACTGAGCCAGGTACTGCTCCCAGAATGGGGTCCCTCGACTTGCCTATTTCCTGCTCACTACAGCTGGACAGTGTAGGTGACTTCACAGTGGGGAGACTGAGGCACAGGGCCACTCTCACCAGCCCGCGTCCCATGGCCGGTTGGAGGGGCTTGGCTCAGTAGGCAGGGAAGGGGTGAGTGGGTTCCTGGTTTGTGGGTTTGTGAGTTAGCAGCCTGGTGGGGCCCCAGACCTGAGGCCTCAGCATCACCTGGGAACTGGTCAGACTCATGGGCCCCTCCTAGACCTACTGAGTCAGAAACTCGGGGGGGTTTTAACAAACCCTCTGGGGGATTCCAGTGCCTGCTCAAGTTTCAGAACAACTGGTGACCTGGCTCTGGGGTCAGAAAGATCTGAGTTCAGATCCCAGGTGTGTCCCTGACTAACTGCAACCTCATACAAATCTTTTCACATAACAAAGCCTCAGCTACGCCATCTGTAAAATGGAGTGATGAGTGGGGACATTTCCTGGGCCAGGTTTCGAAACTTATCTGAGATAGACTGGCACTGAAGATGGTGCCCAGTGGACAGGGTTTCCTGTCTGCCCCGGCCCTCTGTACCTTCCCACTCTGGTGGCAGCTGCAGGTGCAAGGGAAGTCAGTCTGGAGGTGTGGGCTTTCCTGTGGGGGCCACCTCAGGGGCCGCTGTGGTCTCTGGGGTTCCCCAGAGCGTGCCAGCGCCAGCCCCGGCCAATGACAGTGTCGCCAAGGAGACAGGCTCCTGGGCTGGGCTAGTCCCAGCGGACTGTCCTTCTGGGGCCGCCTGGGACCAGGTGGGAAGGGCACCAGGAGATGGAGACTCTGTCCGGGCTTGGTGCCTTGTTCATGTGTTTTAATGACTATTTTTTAAGAACCGTTTTAGATTTACAGAAAGTAGTTTCAAATTTACAGTTTTCCCTCTCGTTAAGGCTTTTGCATCGGCTCGGTCCCTTCATCACGGCCCCTGAATTGGTCCAGATGCGTTATTACCAGGAAGGCCCGTGCTTTGTTCAGCTTTCCTGTTCTCCCCTCAGGCCCCTTTGCTGTCCCAGGAGCCCACCTTACAATTACTTGTCACATCTCCTCAGGCTCCTCTGACCATGACAGTTTCTCAGAAGCTCCTCTTTGTGACCTTGACCGTCTTGAGGAAGACAGCCATCTGTTTGGGAGGACAGCCCACTGTCAGGATCTGGCCAATGCTAGTGGGGTCTTTAGTTTCTTGTGCCAAGCAGGTGACAACGGTGATGGTGGGGAACTGGGGACACAGGTCTGCCCTCCGCGGCGCCCCTGACTGTCCAGGCATTTCTCCCACTTCCCTTGCAGGGAGGCTCAGGGCCTCTCCTCCACTTGGCCTGTAACCAGGCATGGGTGGTCGGGGCCTGGTGGTCACGATGCCCGTTTTTGCCTGGTAGCAGGAGGCCTGAGATCAGCTGCAGGTCACAGCAAAGATGAGCGTCATGACGCATATACCTCCTAGGGCAAACTCGTGTCCGAGCCGTCCGACGCTGCAGGCAGAGCCGGTCAAGAGACTGCTCACTGCACAAACATCGATTGCATCCCTACTGTGCGCCGACCCAGGGCCAGATACAGGGCTTCAGACATGAACAAGGCGGCTGCACTTCTGGACCGTGTGGAGCTGGGAGAGTGAGAGAGAGGTGAACGTTACTCAGTGCAGCCACCTGAGTGCCGACTGCCACATGCTAGGACAGAAACCTGTGGCCCGGCCCAGGGCAGGGGTGGCACCAGGGAAGCAAGCAATCCTGGAAGAGCTGCTCTGGGAGACGGTGGAACCGGGGGCAAGGGAATTTGGGGCTTACTCCAATGGGGGCTGGGGGCTCTATGTAAAGAGAGGAATAAAGACATCCAGTCGGCTAGTACATCTTGAGCCATTTTCAGAATGCTTTGGGGGGCTTCATATGTTTGAAAGGAAGGTGACATGGTGGGGCCTGCATCAAGGTAGAACGTGGCCAAGGTCAATGCCTTAGTGTACTGAGCTTCCGTGTTCCCATCTGTGCAATGGGCTGCAGCTTCCTGCCCGTGGGGATCCTTGCTGCCTGCCCTAAACCCCCTCCCCTCAGGGAACAGAGCCCAGACCAGCACTGCGTTCCCACGAGACCTTCCATCTGTCCGGCAGGCAGCTGTTGGACATCCGCTCTGGGCCAGGCATTGCACCAGGCCCCAGGGAAGGGCTATGGATGGCTCAGAGCCCTGCCCTCACGCAGGAGAGGCAGAAACGAGTGTGTGAACACGAGCCAGGCCAGCGGATTACGTGGTGACAACAGTAAAGGGAATTGAAGTGGTGTTATACCGTGCGCGAGGCCCTGACGTCAGAACCAGCCACACGGAGGCAGGGAACAGTGCTCCAGGCAAAGGGAATAGCGGAGGCAAAGGCCCTGAGGCAGGGACAGGTTTGGTGAGCCGAAGAGCAGTAAGGAGGAGGGGGCTGTGACAGGAGTGAGGGGTTGAGGGGCCAAGCAGGAGTTGCTGAGGTCCCTGGGGCAGGCAGGGCCGTGGCAGCTGAGGTGTGGTATCAAGAATTTCTTGCATTAGTAGTAGGAAGCACTAGAATCAGGGCAGACCGGGGGTCTAAGCCTCCCATGCGATTCCGACGTGCAGGGATGCACGTCGGAATCTCATGGGAGGCTTTCACAAAGGTGCAGCTCTGGCCCGTTCCCCAGGGGGTGGGGATTCAGTTAGTGTGGGTGGGGGTCCTGAGCGCCGGCGTGTTTATGAAACTTCCCAGCTGATTCTCCTGCGCAGCCCAGGGTGAGAACCACTGGCCGGGGCCAATATCCTTGCTTGTCACATGGAACCTGGGCTGGGGGCTGACTGCCCAAGGTGACAAGGTTGGCTTGGCTAGAAACCCAGGAGGCAGGGGCTCAGAGGGCAGGGAGACCCCCACCTGCTCCAAGGAGGGGTGGATAATCAGAGACTGTCTTAAATGCCGAAGCAGATGGTACTTAACTTGGCCCTGCCCTGTCTCCATGGGAGAGCCAGCAGCCCTCCTGGCTCATGGCCTGGATTTAGCCCCATGTCCTGCTTAGGCTAACCAACGCCCCCACCAACCCTGACACCACCTCTACTGTCCTGAGGAAGGAGGGAGGAACGGCCGAGAGGGTCACAGTCAAGCTGGCTGGCCTGGTGCGTGCTTGAGGACCAATACCCAGGGTAGGCTTGGGCTTCCGTGCGCAGGGGCTCTGGAGCTGAGATGGCCCTGCACCGTTGTCCCAGATCGAGGGGGACAGGCCTTTTACCTGCCCATCTCCTGGACATGCTGGAGGGCTGTGTCAGGAGGGGCATGACCTTGGGCAGGGCCGAGATGAGGAGAGTGAGGGTGCCTGGCCCTGAGGATGGGGCCCCCTTAAATTGTGTACCCTAAGCTCCTTAAGCAGCCCACTTCAGTCCTTCCCACCTTGGGGGCGGGCCGGTCCTAGGGAACCATCAGCAGGCAACACTCCGGCCCCCTGGGGACAAGCCTGGGCCGTAAAGCGTGACATCCACTCAGGTCACAGGATCCAGTGGGGGGCTCTGGGGCCAGCCTATGGGCCAAAAAGGCACAGGCCCCAAGGACGCCTGTCTTTTTGAGTCCTAGCCGCCCCCACAGCCGGCCTCAGCTTCTGGCGGCCCCCACTGGTGTCCTAACCATGCACTTCCCATGTGTCGGGCAGAGGGGGGCCATGCAGGGGAGACCATGAAGGTGCGAGAAAGGACGGCAGCTCCGTCTGAACAGCTAGGGAGCCATGTCCCACACGCTTGGTTCAGTGAAAGGAACAAGGGGCAGAACGACAGGTCTAACACCACCATGCATGTTGGAAAAAGGAAACAAATATGCCTAGGAGGGTGTTTGTACATGGAGACAGAGAATGTTGTGGAAGGAGACACAGGAAACAGCAACCATGACTGCCTCCAAGGGGAGAAGCTATGAAGAACAGGGTGGCTGGGGGTCAGCCAAGAGCAGGGCCCACAGGCTGGAGTCTTCCTCGGCCCATCTCTCTGGCCTGGAGGGACCAGCTGGGCCCAGCATCCCCACCCCCAGAACTCTGGGGACTTCACTCTCGACTTCCCCGGGCCCGGTGACCACACATGGGGCCACTCTCCTGAAAAGGAGCATTCGCATCCCTGCTCCTGCCTCTCTCTTCCTGTTTACTCTCTCACCTCATCACCTGATGAGACCTTGATCAGACCTCTCCTGCAGCAGCATGGCCCACCTTCTTCCTTCCTCCCTCCTACGTCCGTCTGTCTGTGTTAGCCCCCCTTCAGAAAATGTTTTCTCCTTTTCATTACTTTATTTTCCGAATATTTAAAATACCTCTGTGGTACAGAATGTAAAATGTACAAAAGCATATGTAATAAAAAGTCAGTCTGCCCTTGCCACTCTCCTAGCCGCCTGCGTGGAGGCAGCCATTGTTATTGCTTCCTTGGGTCTCCTTCCAGAATATTCCATGTCTGCATGCACAGACAGGGTCCTGGGCGTATCCCTTTCCTCTTTGCAACATGAGTGGTGGCATTAGACCCGCCATTCCGCCCCTTGTTCCTTCCACGGATCTGCAGGCGCGGGAATGGGCTCCCTCGTGGACAGAGGCATGGTAGTCCCTCGTGTGGCCCGCCCTCAGCGTCTCACCGTCCCCAGCCTGCCTTTCACCCGCCAGGGAGCCCGGCCGTGGGACATTCCGCGGAGCAGCACGGCTAGGTCGGAGGGCGTGCACCCTTGTCATTTTGAGAGTTTTGCCATGTGACCTCGGGAGTTGCACCCAAAGGCCCTGCAACCTTCACGTGGGGAATGACTAAGCTAACAGTGGTAACAGCCTTTTTTTTTTTTTTTCTTTCACTCTTGCTATCTCGGGGACGTTTGTTTCATTTCTGCAAGAAAGGTTTGCCTTCATACTGATGTACGACACACGGGCAGAGCAAGGACGCAGGCTGTGAGGGGGCCACACACCCACCAGCATTCTCATCGAGAAACAGACCCCTCCCCTGACCCCTACCAGCCCAGGTCTCTTTCTCCTGCCTCTGTCCTTCCCTGCCCCCGACCTCTGTGTGTGTCACCTCTTCTGTTGAGCAGGGAGCTTCAAACCGCCCAAGCCACGCCCGAAACTCCTCTGAGACCCTCCTCTGAAGCCACTGGGGACACCCAAGGTGAAGGCACGAACTTATCCCAAGCCTCAGTTTCTGCAGTGAGGGCTGGGATGCTCTGGGATGGAGCTGGGGGCACTTCCTGTCTGTCACCCTTGCACGCGGTGCAAATTGTTAGCAAACAGAATTCTACAGCCGACATGGTGCTGCCTCTGGTGGGACGGGGCTTGTACCATAGGCTGCAGCTATGTGATCAGGGGCAAGTGGTGAAGACTGTCTTTGCCTCAGTTTCCCCCACTGCCAGGTGGGGCCACAGCAGGCCCTTGATACAAGGAGATGGGGGGTTCTCATCATGGCTCCCCGTCTTTCGTCTGGGCCAGCGCTTGCTCGGGCCGTGGGCGGGGCTCCCCTCCTGCCCCCTGCAGAGCAGCCCGCGCCCTGGGAAGGTTCTCCCAGCTTGCACTGGCACCAGCGGCATGCAGGGCAGTGGCTGTCCGGTTTCTCTGCACCCTGCCAGCGCCAGATCCCAGAGCATCGGCTGCCTTCTGAGCCCGGGAAGGGCCCATGTGGAGCTGAGGGGGGAGCTGACCGGGGAGCACACTGAAGGGGGCAGCCAGGCCTCCCGAAAGGACTCCCCGGGCGGAGCCACAGCCTCAGCTGTCCGTGGTGGCACGTGCTGCTGCTCTGCGTCCCAAATGCCAAATGCCACTTGGGTCTTGAGCTTTTGATCTGCTCTGTGTGGCCACCCATCCGTGGCCCCTCTCACGCATCAGCTGCCCACTGCTGGGAAGACACGTTCCCGTCCTCAGGGCTCGGTCTCCCCCGGGAGCTCACAGGTTTGCTCAGGATAGCCTCGCTCACCTCCTGCCTCTGAGACCGGCTGGACACCTTCCACTTAACATCCCACATCCTTAGGGGGGCCCTGCAGCTTACAGGTCACTATCCTGGGCGAAAGTTTGAATCTTTATCCTAATAAGGGGGGCAAGGTGGATAGCCCCCTCTGTTATCCCCTCTGTGAGTTTGCCAACAGAGGCTCAGAGAGGGTAAGAAAGTTGCTCAGCCCACACAGCTGGTGGAAGGCAGCGTAGGGCCACCCCGCAGCCCCCTCCCGTGGCTCCAGCGCGGCCACAAAGGACAAAGGAAACCAGCAGCTCCCCGGGGCCTGCTCGGAAAGGCCGAGCTACTGTGGCGAGTTGTAACAGCCATGACCGTGGTTCTCGACTTCTCAACTCGGCGCGGGGGCGGGGGGGCGGTTTGCCCCCCACCCCCACCTCATTACCTAGAGTTGTCAGATTTACGGGGGTGGGGGGAACCATAAACAGGATGCCCAGGTCCATTTGAATTTCAAGTAAATAAGGAATTACTGTCTAGTATAAGTATGCCCCCAAATATTGCACGGGACTTGTACTAAAACATTATTTGTATTTTTTTTTTTTTTAATTTGTATTTTATCTGGTAACTCCACCCGCCAAGAAAGGCTGGCTGCATCTGGAGACATTTTCCGGCGTCACAGCCAGAGGGCGCTACAGCCTCTGGAGGCCAAGGCCAAGCCCCCTCCCGTGCACAGGGCAGCCCCCACCACGAGGCGTGAGCCGCGGTGGAACCGGGAGCCACACACAGCAGTGACTCCCACAGGCGGGGCCGCGGCCGGATGCTACGCCTACTTTCTTTGACTTGGGTTCGCACTGCACCCTTACCCCCCTGGCCGAAGACCCACGAAGCCTCCCAGAGAGGCTGGGGTCCGGAGCCGGGGCCAGGAGCCCACCGGAGTCCGCCCTGGCGCTGGGCGCGGGCCGGCGGGCAGACAGGCCGCAGGTGGCAGGGAGGGGGGCGCCTTCGCCCCACCTCACCACGCCCCACCCTCTCTCCGGCTCCCCCTCCCGGGCTCTCACTCCAGCAGCTCATCCCTGACGCAAGCTGGGGCTTTTTCCTTAATTAAAAAGAGATTTAAAACATCCACTGCGGGCTCCACTGGGCCGGGGCTGCCTTGAAAAGGTAAAACCGCCCTCACTGCCCTGGCCTCATCCATAATAATGCAAGGCTTTCTGCTTAATTGGAATGGAAAAAAAAAAAAAAAGATTAAGTGCATCTGAAACCCTTGGAGGCATTTGTCGGCTTGTTTTTTGAAAGACCTAGGCTAAATCCGAATCCGACATCCGGTCATCTCCGAGGAATTAGTGCTGGCCCCACGCACCCCGTTCCTGCCCCAGGGCCTTTGTGCCTGCTGCAGCTGACCCAAGTGCCCTCTCCTTCCCTCCGTTTCTCCGGCCACCCTCCGACTGGCCCCTCTGGGAAGTCTTTTCTGACTCCCCCCTTCTGACCCAAGCCTGCTGCTCCTTCCCATCATCTGCTTCTTACTACTGACCCAGGCTCTGGAAAGTGTTTGCCTCCTGGCCCAGGGAAGGCAGGCTCCGTGTCAGGTCCCCCAGGACCCTGGGCATGGCCTGACTCCTCTGTGCCTCAGTGTGTCCATCTGGAAAATGGGCTTCTCCCACTGTCGGCCTCCCTGGGAGGACCGCATGATGACTCCCCTCGAGGAGCTCACACAGTGCTCCCCCCCCCAGCAACGTGAGCCCTCCGGACTGTGGCTTGGAACACCAGGGCCCTCTCGGGGTTTTTTCCAGCTGACACGGAAATCTTTGGGGCCTCACTTCCACACGCTGGGGCCTGGAGGGTGGAGGAAGGCGCAGTGTGGGGGGAGGAGCAGAGAAACATGCTGAGACTCTGAATGACGCCTAGCACGTAGTGGGTGCTCACTAACCACCTGCCGACTGAGCACCTCCCCTGGGCCCGGCTCCGTGTCGCAAGGGAAGGGAGCATCAGATGAGAAGGCCGGGGCCAAGCGAGGCGTGGTCCCAGCCAGCCAGCCAGCCGGCAGAACTGAGCGTCAGGGTCCGGAGCCCCTGGAGCCCAGGGCTGGTCCAATCCAATAAGGAAAATGTGTCTCCTAGGGTTAAGTCGGAACCAGGGATATTTTGGGGGAGCCGCCCCCACTCCAGCCGTCCCACACCGAGGGTGGGACCGCTCAGGGGGCTAGGAGTAACAACCGCAGGGTGGCACCCAGTAGGTGCTCAATATTGGCTGAATCAATGAATAAGTGCTAAGATCAGAATCTCGTGCTATTAATCACCACTTGTGTTTACTGAGCGTGCTCCGCATGGCCAACTGTGTGGATTTCTCACCTGCAAAATGCCCATAGTGTTTGCACCCCTCCTTGGCTGGAGTGTGGACTTCAGTGTGGGTCTTAATCCCCCCCCTCAGCGCCCCCTGGAGGTGGGGACGATTATTTACCTTCATTTTGCCGGTGAGGAAACAAGGCCCAAAGAGGTAGAGTCATTACCAGGTGTACTGAAGCCCAGGTGTACGTTCTGGCCTCCACTACATCGTGGGCGCAACGGAGTCACTTGTGTGGGCGACGGTGCCTTTGGGAAGAGTGGACACAGTCCCAGGGACTTGGGCCCAGGCGGAGTCTCCAAGCTGGGTGCCTGTCCGAGTGCCATTCTCAAAAGAAGCAGCAGAGGGCACCCTTGAGCCACGAAGCCTGCCGAGGGCAACAGGTGTGGACTGCGGCCTGGGAGTGGCCTGGGGGCTGCTGAGAGCAGCACAGGGAACTGGGGCATCCTGAGCAGAGCACAGGCCTGGCTCGGGGCTTCTGAAGGATGAGAAGTGGTGGCTGATGCCAGAAGGGGCAGGGCAGGAGCTCAGGTGGGAGCCACCGGGCCTCCGCGGGCCCTCCTGGCACCTTCTTTCTCTGAGCCTTGGTCTTCTCGCCTGGAGAACAGCCGTGGGCCCAGTATGCACCCCAAGGGGTGGTGTGAGGAAGCGGCCTGGTCCCCAACCCCGGTCTCCCCCAGGCGCCAGCCAGCCAGCAGGCTCACCCTTGGCCATGTCTCCCGCACTGGGTAGCCCCACGGCCCATGCCAGGTACTTCATGCCTGCAAGACCGGCGTAACCCCTTCTACAGCCAGAAAACAAGCTCAGAGTGGGGCCCTGTGCTCACACAGTCACCTTAGCTTGTGGGTTCCCTGCCCTGGCTGTTAGACTCACCTGGGTGCTTCTAAAAATCCTGGCAGCCCCAGGGGCACCTGGGTGGCTCAGTCGGTTAAGCATCGACCCTTGATCTCAGCTCAGGTCTTGATCTCAGGGCCAAGAGTTTAAGCCCCATGCTGGGCTCCACGCTGGGCCTGGAACCCACTTAAAAAAAAAAAAATCCTGGTGGCCGGTGTAGGGCAGAGAAATCGGGCTCTCTGGGGGTGGGGCCCCCATCGGTATTTTTCAAACTTCCCACGTGATTTCCAGCGGGCAGCCAAGATGGAAAACCACTCCCCTCGAGCTGGGAAAAGGGCAGAACCAGGTTTCAGAGGAAGTCTGTCTGGCCTCGCTGCCCAGTGTCTCCCCACTTCACCCGCAGAGAAGGCCGGCTCCTGGAGGCCAGGGTTTTGGCAGTCTGGCCTGCTCTAAATCCAGGACCAAGAACACTGCGTGCCCCAGAGCAGGGGCCCAGTCAGGGTCAGGTGACCTCCTCCCGCACAGGCTCCCTATTGCACTCCGAAATCTTTCATTATTTCTGGGGCGCTGGGGTCTGCTCCCCACCCCCTGTTTCCTTGGGGCCTGGCCCCCTAGAATCCCAGCCAAGCCCACCCCTTCAGGAAATGGGCTTTTAATGGCCTGAGGCGGGCACGTAATTAACAAGTAACAATTCTGGCTTTAGCACAAATGAGCTCCTTGTCTGGGGCAGGGTTGGCATTTGTCTTTAATCCCCAAAGTAGGCTTTATCTCCTGAGAGCTTTTTCCCTCTTGCTCAGCCACCTCTGCTCGAAGCTGGGCAGCCCCCGGCGGGGGGCGGGGGGGGGATTGGAGAAGTGCTGGAGTCCCCCCCCTCCTTTTCTCCCCCCCCCCCCCCCCCCCGCCTCGAGCATCTCTCCAGGGCCCACTGAGTGACCTGATGCTTCCCGATTAAGAATGTGGGCTTTGTTGCCAAGCTCCCAGAACCTGTTAAAATGCAAATGTGGGGCCCCGGGAGGAGTGTGGCTCTTCCCTATTAGCATTTTATTTTAGAACTTGGGAATATTCACGGAGGAAGGGGCCTCGGAGATGGAGCAGGGAGGCTCCCTCCTGTTAACAGATAACAATAATCAGAGCTTCCTTTTGTTGCCAGCACTCCATGAGACGCTCTTTATGGATGATTATAGAGAAAGCTAACAGGGATTGAGCCCCTGGCTTGCTGGGCAAGGGCTTTATGTGAATTCATTCATTTCCTCGAGCCCAGCACCCATCCGACGTTAGGTACTGTCACTTTACCACAGCAGGTGGGGCTCAGATTTTGTTCTTGTCTTTGGCGTTAAGCAGCCTCAGGCTTTTGAGTTTCTGTTACTGCCTGTTAGGACCTCAGGCAGGTTCCAGATCCACACTCCCTGACTTCTGGAGGTTACAGAGCCTAGGGACTGGTGGCCCGCAGCCCTTGGGCCAAATCCGGCCCACCGCCCGTTTTTTGTCAAAGTTTTATTGGGGGACGCCTGGGTGGCTCTGTCGGTTTCAGCATGGGACCCTTGGTATCAGCTCAGGTCATGATCTTGGGGTTGTGAGTTCAAGCCCTGCGCTGGCCCCTGGAAACTACTTTAAATATAAAGAAAGAAAGAAAGAAAGTTTTATTGAAATGCAGCCCCTCATTCATTTGCCTATCGTCAGTGGCAGCTTTCCTGTGACAATGGCAAAGTGAAGCAGTTGCAGCAGAAGACTGCAGAGCCCCCAGGGTAAAAAATACTTCCCGCCCGGCCCTTTTCAGAAAGTTTGCCAGCTCCATCATATAGAATTGTGGTTACGAGAAGCACCAGCTTGCGGAGTCAGACAGGTTGGGCTTGGGCTCTGATCCTGGCCTCCAGCCCACACTAGCTGTTCAACTGAGTGCAAGCGCTTTCTCCCTCTGGTCCTCAGTCTCCACATCCATGAGATGGGGCTGGTTACACTTCGCACCTCAGCGAGGAACAGTGAAGACCGAAGGAGAAAGCGCCCATCGGGCGCTCAGCACCGTGAACGGCATGCAGCAAATAATCCTAGATGTCAGCCATTACAGGTGATAACAGGACGGCCTCCTCCAAGTGGCTTCCTTTGCATTACATTCTGGGTTGTACTGCTTTCAATCAAGTTGGCGGCAGCCTCAGTGGGTGCTCCCGAGGGGCTCGGAGTCTGATGAGGAAACCTGGCCTCTTCCCGCAGAACTAACTGGCCTGGCCAGTTCTGGGGCGGTGGCGTGGGGGGGGGGGTACCACCCCAGGGAGGACAGAGGATCCGGCTTCAGGGCTGGAAGGCTGCTGTGTTCACCGGGAGGGAGCAGGCCGTCTGCCAGGCACGGTGTCATCTTCTTCCCAGCCCACAGACGTGGGTCCGGCCACCCTGTTTTGTCAGTGAAAGCAGGAAGTCAGAGGGAACACAGTCCAAAGAACAGCCTCACTCCTGACAGCAGCTGCAGGCTCAGGGGTCCAATGATTTCCTAGAAAGACGCACAGAACTCACTGGAGGCTCTCGTGCTCGCGGTGATGATTTATTACGGGGAAGGGACACAGATTCCAACCAGCTGAGCCGAGGGAGTGTGTGGGGCGGAGTCTAGGAAAGTTCCAGACAGAGCTCCCACATGCATTACACTCTTGGTAAAAATGTGTGATACACACACACACACACACACACACACACACACACTGGTGCCAACCAGGGAAGATCGCCTGAGCCTTAGTGTTCAGAGTTTTTACTGGGTGTTCTGGGCTGAATTGTGCTCCCCAAAATTCATATATCGAAGTCCTAGCCCCCAGGACCCTAGCACGTGACCTTCTTTGGAAATGGGGTTGCTGTTGCAGATGTAATTAGTTAAAACGAGGACATCCTGGAGTAGGGTAATAATCCGGTATGGATTATTATGGGTTATAATCCGTGATCCAATATGATTGGTGTCCCCATGAAAAGGGAACATTTGGACAGAGACTCACACACAGGGAGAAGCTGTGTGAAGATGAAGGCAGAAATCAGGGTGATATGTCTGTAAGCCAGAGGACACCAAACATTGCCCGCAAACCACGGAGAGCCGGCGGGGAGAGGCATGGGGCACGGTCTCCCTCGCAGCCTCAGGAGCAGCCAGCCCTGGTGGCATGGAGCTCTCGACTTCTGGCCTCCAGACTGGGGGAGAGTAAGGTTCTGTTGTTGGGGCCTCACAGTCTGTGGTCCTTTGTCACAGCAACCCAAGGACACAAGTACATTGGGACTCCATTACAAAGGCACGGTTGATTGCCCATGAGGCAGATCTGTCTCCAGTCCCTTTGGGTGTCACCCAGAGTCCGCGTGGCTGGACTCTCCAAAATGACCAAGGCCCCCAGGCAAACAAAGCCTCTCCTGCCAGGCATGGCAGCCCAGGGGCTTAGAGGTGGCCTCCCAGAAGCCGAGCACAGAGGCCAGACCTCTTTCCCAATCAGAGGCCCAGAGAGGAGACGTGACCTGCCCAGGGTGGCACGGATAGCGAGCCGTTGGCCTGATTTAGAGCCAGCGTGCTCACCACTGTGTCCGTTGCTGGCAGCTTTTCTGAGCACATGGCCCAGGTCAAGCTGCAGATGGGCCAAGAAATTGGCCTGATTCCATTGCTTTAGGTCACCTGATGTTCATGCTTTTGTGGATTCAAACAGGCTGTCTTTGACAGTCCAGGCATGAACTGCCCATCAGCGGAGCACCCCTTAGGTGGCCAGAGGTCACCCTGAGAAGCCGCCTGTGATTTTTCCCACAGCACAGTGGGTACAGTGCATTCCCCCTGTGCACCTGCTATCCTTCCTCCTCCTGTGGTCAGGGCGAGCGATGGGGACCACATCAGCTTCCAATTCTGTATGACAAATTACCCTCAAACTCAGCGGCTTTAACATGTATTATCTCTGTGTCTGTGGCTTGGGAATTCAGGAACGACTTTGCTGGGAGCTTCTGGCTCAGGGTCTCTTGTGGGGCGACATTTAAGTGGTCAACCAGGGCTGCAGTGTCATCCAAAGGCTTGACTGGGCTGGAGGACTCCCTCTCCTGGTGGCTCCCTCAGAGGGCTGTTGGCAGGAAGCCTCAGTCCCTCACCACACACCCCCGGCTGCTAGCTTGTCCCCACAGCATGGTGGCTGGCTTCCCCCAGAGCGAGAGGGCAAGGAAGAAGTTGCAGTCCTTTGTGACCTTGTCTTGGAAGTCCCATGCCATGCCTTCCGTCATATGTCGTGTGCAAGAATCCATGCTAAGTCCATCCACATGGAAGGGGAAGTGGATCAGACTCCATCTCTTGGGGACACACGTGAGAACCACTGACCACCCCCCCCCTGCCAGGGGCCATTGAGGAGCAGCAGGAATAACAATCACCCCATTCCCCAGCTCCTGCTGTTGACTAGGGACCCAGATACCTGAGCGAATGTCATCCCAGTCCGGGATTGTTTGGGGTGAAAAGGTGGTGGGGGGTCTAGAGACAAGGATTTTTACAGCCAGGTCAGCAGTGCCTGGAGGTGTTTCTCATTTCCAGTTTAAAGCACTCCACTTGCTCTCTCCCAGGCACTGTGTGGGCCCAAGGGAGACAGATGAGTGAGACACTCGCTGTCCTCCAGACGCTCACAGTAAAGGGAGACAGAATTAAGAACGAATGTTTCAGTACAGTGTGATCAGTGCTGGAAGAAGATTGATGAATGAATCAGTGTAGATGGACAAAGGAGGGAGGGATCGCATGTGCTTGGGACATCTTCCCCAAAGAAGAGCCTATTTTGCTGGGCTTTGAAGGGTAAGCAGGAGCCCATTGCCCTGCAAAGGAAGAAAGAACATTCCAGGCAGAGAGAGTAAATGTGCAAAGGCCCAAAGGCATTGGGAGCCCAGGCTTTTGGGGAACCGTGAGCAGTTTGGGGAGTGTGGGCAAGTGGCAGGGAATGAAGCTGCCCGTAGTTCGGGCCAGATTGTGAAGGCCGGCTATAATTTATGATCAACATTTCCCAAAATGTATTTCACAACTCATGGTTCTGTGAGATGTTAACAGGCATTCTTTCAAAAACAGACCCCGAGGTTACTTAAAAGTTCAGGAAGCCCAGGGTTGACTTCAGTGAAAGCCGCTTCCCTACTGCAGGACTTCTCAGAGCCTTTAATTCTCTCTAACATGCATGAGAATCTCCATGAGAAAGATAGATTAGATGGGATCCAGTCAACATTCAAATATGTGGTATTCCCAAACTCATGTGATTGTGGGACCCCCTTCCTGAGGGAGTCTCAGGAGGCCAGTGTTCTAGGGAACACACTTTGGGAGCTATTGCTTATAGCTGGTTGTCAGGAGGCAGCGAGGGTCCTGCAGGTACGTGGTATGATCCAGTTCTCAGTTTCTGGCCCGGAGACTGGTGAGGGGCATGGGGAGGGAGAGAGAAGACTCTGCAGAGATGCTGAGGGATGGCACCTGCGGGCTTGAGGTTGGCTAGTTTGCCTCGGGGGTTGGAGGGTGAAGCAGGAAAGGGAGGGATTATGGCGCACATTCTGGTTTCTAGCGCATCGTGGCTCCGCTGACTCAGAGGGGAAGCATGGAGCAAGGCGTGTGATGTTGATGACTCGGGGATGCTTTTCTGTCAGCTGGAGGTCTGTACCCGGGCGGGGCCGGGCCACCGGAACCTCATTAGCAGCAGCCTTCAGGACCACAAATTCACCGCCGTGGAAGAGATGGACAAATGGCTGGGAAAGCCCAGCTTTTACCCAAACTGACACAGGAAGAAACAGAAAACCTGACCAGCCCCCTGTCGATGAAAGACACCGAATTCCTAACCCAAAGTCTCTGCCCAAAGCAAATGCCAGGCTCAGACAGCTCCGCTGGGGAATCCGGTCCAATGCATCAGGGAGAAATGAGCCCCATGTCACAGACACCCTTTCAGGTGGTGACGTGGGGGAGAGGTATTGGCAGGCAGGGCTCCGCGTCGGTCGGGCCGCGTTCCCGTTTGAGCTGCGCGGCTCTCGTCCATTCAGAACCCTGTTCTGGGCGCCCGCTGTGTGTCAGACACTGCTCTGGGCACTGGGGCCACGTCAGTGGACAAAGCGGGGACAACTCAGTGCCCTCCCCGAACGATGCAAGCTTGGACAGGCCATCCAGCGGGGGGGGGGGTCCCTCCCCGTGTGTGCAAAGTGGAGCAGCGGGGAGGGAGGGAGGCCGGCAGGCAACCCACGGCGGGCAGTTCCAGGCGGCCACTGATGCTTGTCTCCCTGTCGTGTGTGTGTGTACCTGTGTGTCCCACGGCCTGCCCTCTCAGGCTTTAAAATGTGTGGCGGTAGCGGTAGCCATGACGAGGCCCCCGTCCTGAGCGACAAACACCTGGACGTGCCCAACATCATCATCACCCCCCCGACCCCCACGGGCATGATGCTGCCACGGGACTCCAGGCAGACAGGTGAGGTGCCCTGCCACCGCTGCCAAGCTGGCTGGGGACAGGTCCCGGGGGGCCCCCCTTTGTGCCGTGGGTCTGAGCTCACGTCCCCACCTGCCGGGGTTTGTTAAAAATTTATGCTGGGATCTGCGTAGGCTCCACCGAGGGCCCCTCGCACGCACCAGCCTCGGCAAGATGTGGCCTATTAAGTAATTAGCTAGACAGCCCCTGCCGGCAGCCGGGGCACGTGATGGATGGGGCTGGGCAGGCCCAGCAAGGTAATGGATGGATGTGCCTTCCCCTGCCAGCTGGGGACTGGTGCTCCGTCTTGCTGGCCACAGCAGTTCAGCTGGACAGGACAGCCTTGGAAACACACCACGTCTGGGCCTCCTAGATGCTGCTCACTGCAGGGAGTGGGGAGGAGACAGACTTGTTTCCAGAGAGAGGTACAGACCCGTGCCCTCACCTGTGGACACCGTGGACACTGTTGGAGCTGGTGGGACAGCTTGTTCATTTGTTCATCAAGGAGAGTTAGGGGGCCATACCTGTGCTAGGTGCTGAGGCTGCCGTTGTGAATAATAGTAATAAAAAATACTGATGTTAGCAGTGAGCAGTTTCTCATTGAGTCCTCAGGGTGACTCTAGGCTAGGTCCTGTTTTCATCCCCGTTTCACGGATGGGCAAACTGAGGGTCAGAGAGGGTGAGGTGCTCACCACAGAGCTGGTAAGTGGCAGGGTTGGGATTCAGACCCAGCCGTGTGATCTGGAGCCCGCCCTGTGGCCCCTAGGCTAGGCGCCCTCCCAGTGGCTCGCATCAGTCAGCCAACCAGCCGTCAGGACATCAGTCCCGCCTGGCTCTTGCTGGGAGCACAGGCTGACCAGGCTTGATGTGGGGGGGCTGGGTAGACTTTTCCAGAAGTGCTGAGCTTGCCCACCACCCACTGGATCCCCTCTGGGTCGGGCCCTATGCGGGGACTGGTGCTGGGCCATTCTCAGTAATGACTCACCCTGGGTCACCTTCCTGTATCACCCTCCCAAGTGCCAGGCACTGGGCTGAAGGTTTCGCACAACTTATTCTCCTGCCAACCCTGAGGGCTGTGAGTACCACCCTTATCACTAGTTTACAGATGGGAGTCCTGAGGTCCAGAGAGGGACAGTGACTCACCCAAGGGCACACAGCAAGGTGGGAGAAGAGCTGAGCTCTTGCTCCGTGTCCAACCAGAGAGCTCAGTGCAGGCAGCAGAGGCTCAGGCCCTTTGCTCTGCCATTAGGCTCCCTGTCCTGCCAGGCTTGGTGTCCAAATCTGTAGAATGGGGTTATAACCACCGTCCCCTGCCCCTGGGGCCAATGTGAGCGCGGGGAGGCTCAGGGTTACTTTACAGGGTCAGAGTCCCTGAGCTCGCAGAGGAATTCCGGAACCCCAGAGAGGCCCCTTTAAGTGGAAGCTGCTGCAGGGGTGGATCAGCGCCGAGGGCCTGCACAGCCGTACCCTCCCATCCTACCCGCCCAGACCCCGTGCCTCCGCTTTTCCCCTTTCAGAGAACGGAGGCATAGGATAAAGGGCGCGGACCTCGGGGTCAGAGAACCCTGAATTCACATCCCTGCTCTGTGACTTAGCACCCTGTGACACTGAGCAAGAGGGGCTACCTCCCTGAGCCTTGATTTCCCCATCTGTAAAATGGTGCCTCAGAGAGGCTGGGGAGGATCCGGTGACAAGAAGGGCAGAGTCCGACCTCACGCGCGGCACAGGGGCAGTGCTGCTCATATTCTCACCAGTGGTATTTAGGGGCAGGAGGAGAACACCAGACCTGGGTAGCACTTCTTCCAGTGTTGCTGGCTCCAAGTGATGACCAGAGACCTGGGCCTCCCCAGGCGGTGAGGGGTTGGGCCGCCCTGGCTGGCTTGGATCAGGTCTGTCCTGCTCTGGGCCTCAACTTCCCATCTCTAGGACAGGGTCATGGAGGTCCCGACCTCCCGTCCAGTCCCGGCCTTGAAGGCACCTCCCAGAAGATGCTGAGCCAAGGGTGGGGCCAGGGGTACAATCCGAGAAACCTCAGCCAGGGCCCCGGGTGAGCTCTGCATTCGGTGTGGGCGGAGGGTGCGTGGGGAAGGCCCACGAGACCCAGTGTCACCCGGGTCCCCTGTCAGCATCCTTACCCGCCTCTATGTGTGTGTGTGGGGGGGAGTTCAAGGTGGCGGTACAAAGCGGGGAGCCTGGAGGCTCTGGCCTTGGAGCTCTGGGGGAAAGGGAGCCTGGATGTGATGGGTGCCCACCCAGACGCTGACTCCTCGTCTTCCTCCTAGTCTGGCTGGACGAGACAGGGTCGTGCCCAGAGGATGGAGAAATAGACCCCGAAGCCTGAGGAGGAGGCACAGGTCGGAGACGGTCCTGCTCCAGGGACCCCCCCCCCAACCCCAGGAGTCCCTGGGGGCGTGGCTGCCTGGGGCAGATGCGCCGAGCACGCCGGACGCTGGATGGGAGAACGGAAGAATCCGGCACCTGAGCAGCTGCAACGTGGCAAGAAGAGCAAGGAATCGGCCGGCCCTGCCTGCTTGCAGAGCCACGTTTCCCGGGCCCCGCTGAGCTGAGCTGACCGGACCTCTCACGCCCACACGGTCATGGTGACAGCCACCGGGGTGGAGGGAGAGACTTTCTCCTGGACAAACGTACCCTCCCTGAGCCCTCGGCCACACAGTTGGGTGTGCACGAGGTCAACACACACAGGAACTTGCAGAGGAGTGGCTCCGTTTTTTACAAGTTGTTTTACAGATATCAAAACAGTCCAGAAAGTGATTTATAATTCCTTTTTTGCATTATAAATAAAGGTCATCTGTAACAAACAGTGAACCCTGCTCCTTGGGCTGGGCAGAGACGTTGGAACGCACGCAGGTACAGAGGTGAAGAGAATCGCTTCCTACAGAGGGAGGGGCGGGGCTGGCCGGTGTGTGTGGGGGGGCGCCTTCCGATGGTCGTGGCCCCCCCCCCCCCGATTCGCACTCTGCCACGGAAGCCTGAGCAAGGCCCAAGGCACGGATTCTGAAGTCATGTGGGGGCCCGAGTCCCAGCTCCGTCTTCGCCAGCTGTGGGATCCTCGTCATGATATATGTGTAGGATGGGCGGCAGTGGTTCTGGGTTTGGTGTTTTTCGAGAACATTAAACCCTTGGTGTCCCCGTCCCCCTCCTAGACTGTTCTGACGGTGGCACCTTTGGCTTCTATCAGAGGCTGTGTGGTTCCCGCTGTGTTGCCGGTTTCCTGAAGCAGCAAGAGCCTGAGCAAAGGCTTTGTGGGGAAAGAGTTTATTTGGAAGGTGATCCAGGAGCACACAGGGAGGGAGGGAGGGGGACCCCAAGACCATTCTCGGGTTCAGGAATTCACTAGAGGGACTCAGAACTCAGAAAAGCCACCCTGGCTGTGCCGTGTTTATGGTTTCTTACAGCGAAAGAATGCAGATTGCAATCCTCAAAGGGCAGAGATGGCAAGGGTGGGGCTCAGGAGAGAGCACACGGGGAAGTCCCGCGGGCAGCATTTGATTCTCCAGCCTCCATGATGACGCACGCTCGGGGTACCGCCAACCAGGGGAGCGCACTGAGACGCCGGGGTGTCCGTGGTTTTCCCTGGGGGGTTGGCCACATAGACACGGCTGGCCTCCCACATGGTGACCTCAGTCTCCAGCCCCTCTCTAAATCACACCGTCAGACTGTTCTGCGTGACCGAGGCTCCAGGTAAACAAAGATAGTCTTATCAGGCAGGACATTCCTAGAGCCTCCAGGTCACCTACCAGGAGCCCAGGACAAAGGCCAGACCTCTCTGGGGGGGTCCTCCCTCTCCCTCTGCCCCTCTCCCCCCGCCCCCCGCTCATGCACGCTCTAAATAAATAAAATCTAAAAAAAAGAAGAGTCGCACTTCCCAGCATGTTCCCAGAGCTCACACACAACAGGTGCGCGAGTTGTTATTTCGCGCTCATGCAGCTGGAGGGGTGCCAGGCACAGTTCTGAGCACCTCTAACGCATAGGATACTCTTGGAGGAAACTCCTAGGGGTCGCGTATTAGTCAGCTTTCTGTTTTGCTGTGATGTTGCTGTGTACAAAACACCCCAGCTCTAGGCTGAATGTGTACCCACCCCCCACATTTGCGTGTTGAGACCTAATCCCCAGTGTGATGGAGCAAGGAGGGGGGCCTCTAGGTCATGCGGCTGGAGCCCTCGGGAATGGATTGGTGCCCTTACAAGACAGACCTCAGAGAGATGCCATCATGTGAGGTCATGGCCAACCGTGAACCGGGAAGCAGGCTCTCCCCAGACACCGAATCTACTGGTGCCTTGATCTTGGACTTCCCAACCTCCAGAAATGTGAGAAATACATTTTTAGCAACCCAAAGACACGAAGAAACACATGCTCCCCAAACTCACTGGCTTAAGACAGCGGAACTTAGGTGTCTCACTCCCTGGTCTTTGGGCGGGTGGGCCATGACTCTGCTGAATGGCTGTGAGGGGCTGGGCTCAAATCGGCTTTGTGTGTCTCCTCCAGCTGTGGCCAGCCGCTGCCCCAGTGTGCCGTCATGGAGGGTGGCGGGAGCACAGAGACCAAGCCAGGCCATGCGAGTGTATTCTCAGCTCCTGCTCATGGCTTGGGGCCCCAGTCCCTGACTCTGGGCACCCGGGGGCACGCTGGGCCGGAGCACTGGTGCTGGGCACGAGCCCTAACGACTGGCTCGGTCTACATGCCAGGGCGCGGGAGGAGTCCCTGTATCTCCCCGGGCACAGCTCAGAGGCCTCCAGCCCACTCAGCAACCTGCTGTGGCTAATCCCGGCTTCAGCCCAGGCTTTTAGTGCCCATGGCAACAGCAAGAGGGCTGTGAGCTGGAGCCCAGGCAGGAGGGGGTCGGTCAGAGGCTGCGCAGTCCCAGGATGCCGGATATGGGTTTCTTGCAGGGGCAGAGTGAGTTCCCTTGCTCTCATGGCGCCCAGTGTGTCCGTACCAGTTCCTGGCTTTGTGCCTCTTGTACCTGGAGCCTCCATCCCTGGTGAAGCCAGCAACCTTAGGAGGGTGCCTGCTGAGTAAGGGGAGAGAGACCTTTCCTGGTGATGTCTGCACCCCCAACGTGCAGCAAAGGCTGTGACACTGCCCGGCACCCTAAGCCTCTGCCTTCAAGCAAGCTCTCTCTCCCCACAAGGGAGGGGCGAGGTGGAGGAGGCTTGCTCAGTGCACACTTCTGCGCAGGGAGGGCATGCAAGTAGGGAGCAGGGCACCCCACTGCAGCTCTAGCATCCCACATAGGAGCTATCAGAAAGAATGCGGGGAGTGGGTACGAGCAAGGGCTTTGGTGTCAGCAAGACCCATGTTGTACTGTGTGACCTTGGAAAGTCACTTGACCTCTCTGAACCTTTTTTTCACCTAGAAAGTGAGGATAAAATGGGGAGCATCTGAGGAATAAGTAAAATAGTCTATGTAAAATCCCTGCATGGTTGCCTGGCAGGGATCAAACAGTCAATCCACGGGAGTTATTCGGATCAGGCAGGTGGTCACCAACCCCTCTGGGCCTCCGTTTTCACCTGGAGGATGGCGACGACGATGCCCCGAGGGACCTGAGGATTACTGACAGTGAAGGTATGAACGTGGGGTGGGTGGTGAGAGTGCGGGTCCTGGAGCCATCCACCGGGGGCCTTACCTACAGTGGGTGCTAGGGGAGCTCCCATTTCTCTAACAATAGCATTCCAGAGCAAGCACCTGGGGCTTTTTTGGGAGCAGGAGCAGGGGGGCTGGGGGCTCTCAAGGCCAGCTGGCAGTACCAGGGTCACCCCCTTTGGATGGGTTAGCAGATAATGAACCCCCTGACCCACACCACCACCCCTCCCCACCCCACCCGTGCTGTGCTCTTTGTGGTGGTGGTCAGGCAACTCTGAGGCATGTTCTGGACTACACTAGTGCTTCTTGCACTTCAAGGTACTCCCGGTAGGGATCTGGTTCAAATGCAGATTATGTTTTGGGAAGTCTGGGGTGGAGTCTGCGATTGTGGATTCCTGCTTCCTAGCCTAAATCCAGTCTGTCTCAACGCTCTATTTATCAGTGGGGGAACTTGAGCAAGTTACTTTGCCTCCCTGAGCCTCAGTTTCCTTGATCTTCAAGTGGAGACGATAACTAGGTTTTCGGGAAGATTAAATGAGCGAATACACAGAACCTAGAATAACATGTGGCATAGGATCCAAAGAGTCCTCCAGAACGTTAGCAATAATGCTGATGTTAGCACAGCTGTGTTTGAGAAGACCCACCAGGCCCACCTGTGCGGTCACAAACTTGTGAAGTTGTTCAGTTTTGTGTGGACTTGGCCCTTCATGATGTAGCCCAGGGCACAGGGATGCAAGAGCACCTGGTTCTGGGGTTCACGAGCAGACCTGGTCTGGCCACTCGCTGCTGACAAAATCCGAAGTGGTAGGGAAACAAGAAAGGAAATTATTTCAGTGAGGCCAACACTGGGAAGACAGTGGACTAGCAGCTCGAAGTCTGTCTCCAAAGTGCCGAAAATACTTCCAGTTTATCTAAGGAAAACGTGGGGCAAAGGTGGGTGGGTGCGTGCAGGTAGGCAGTGAAGGTCAAATGCATCCCCGTCTTGGGTCAATCACGAGAGATCTCGCAGGCTCAGGGCAGTCCTTATCGCTTGAGGGGGTAGCTTCTGTTCCCAGCATGGGATGCTTTGCCCTTAGGGTCTTCCACCTGAGCCGACAGACTAGCTGGAAAGGAGAACCCAAACTAGCAAGTTTGAGGTCAGGGGCGCCCTGCTGACTCAGTGGCTGGAGCAACGACTCTTGATCCTGGAGTTACGAGTTCAAGCCCCACTTTCGGTGTAGAGATTACTTCAAAATAAAAACTTAAAAAAAAAAGTTTGTGGTCAGAATGGAGGCGGCTGAAGTCCTTTTTCAATGAAAGGTTGGGGGGTGGTGCTTACAAAGGAGGGGGCGGGTGGGGTGGGTGCCTCTTTGGGGTTGGTCTGGAATGATGACTTACGTGAGCCCAAAGCATGGCTCCCTGACTCTTCTTCAGTCTGTTCTTCCTTAAATACGTCCTGGGGGAAATGGATACTAATGTCTGTACTTTATTTTTCATTTGCTCTTAATGCCAAAGTCGTGCACACCAATCAAAACCAACAATAACGCTTTGTGAGTGGCTCCCCCCACAAAGTGTGTGTCGGCGGGGTGTGACGCAGAGCCTGGGGTCACTGGCGACGAGGAACTAGATGGACGTTAACAGCTCTGAGCCCGGAGAAGGTCTGTTCGCCCTAACCCCGGCGTGTCCCGGAGAAGCTCCCAGGTTCCAGGAGGCGCGGGAACGTTCCGGCCCACGACTAGGGATTCGTGCCGTGTGCCTCCAGGAGGGGCGGCTGGGAGGGGAGAGAAGTGTGAAAACAGATGGAAATGTAATGTTTTAATGACAGCAGCAGATGGCAAAAAGACACAAGAGTGTATTCGCACCGTGTCAGAGCCATTTGAGAGCGCCCGCCCTGCTCAGAGGTTTTCTCGCCGGCTCTCCCGCCCAACCCCGGAGGCCTGTGAGCTGCGGGGAGGGTCGCGCAGGCCCCCAGGAGGGGCGGCCGCCTGGAGCCACAGGTGGATGGGGAGCTCCCTTGGCCCCCTGGGGGCTGCTGGGCTTTAATGGGCTCTGCTTTCACACAGTCCCTACTCCAGGGCGTCCTGGGGCTGCCCGAGGCCAGGCCGTGGCCAAGGCTCTCGCCTGGACTTCTGCTCTCAGCCTCCAGGTGAGCCTCGCCGTGCGGCTAGACCACACCCCACGCCGCCCGCGGCCACCAGAGTTCTCGTCCTAGAACGTGAATCCATTCTGGTCACTCCCCGACCTGACCCGCATCCCTCAGAGGGCCTCCCGTTGAGCTCAGGCTCCTGTTCATGTCCTTGGAAGCAGCTCACCGAGCAGGCCCTGGCGAGCTGACCCCTGCTCGTCTTTCCCACCTCGCCTCTCCGTGCGCTCTGCAGGGAGAACGGCTCCTCGCTGCGGGACGTCTCGAGAGAGGCCACTATAGCTAAGTGCAGAAGCTGCCACCGTGTCAGCCTTCCCAAGCCTCACGGGGCCGCAGGAGGTGGTGAGGTTCCGAATAGGCAACCGCTGGAGCAGGTGGGCCCAATGGGCCGCAGCGCTGCGGGGCAGAAGGTCGTGTTATCACCCCTGCCCTGGAGACCTTGGAGAGGACGCAGCCCCCCCAAGTCACGGTAGGAGCTATGGCTCTCAGGCTCCTGGAGCACCGTGGGACGGGGGCCCCAGTAGGGGAGTGATCCTTCCCTATCATCAGGACACTGCTCTGTGCGATGCCACAGTGGGTGCTGGTAGAGGCAAGGGAAGGAAGAGGCACCAGAGGGGGGTGATCTCCATTCTGCATTTCTCTTTTGCTGCCGTGACTGTAATTCCAGCCCCCTCCTTAGATGGGTGACACCAGCTGCCAGTCACGGCTTCCTCTACCTTCCCCCCGCAGGCCGCAGGAGCCAGGCTGGACTTGGTTTATCAGACCCAATGGCCCTCAGCCTCGCCCCAGAGGTTGTGGTTCCCTCAGTCCAGGTGTGGCCTGGCCTCGGGCAGGTGATTCCCAAGCACAAGCAGGGCCGAGATGCCCTGCAGCCTGTCCCCCACCTCCTCCATTGGGCCGCTCATCATGGTGCTCGGCTGCTGGTCCCCTCACCATGAGGAAAGGGCTCCCATGTGGCCGGGATTCAGACTTCGAGGTAAACTGATCAAGGATTGAATGAACATGCCCTACACAGATGGACCACAGGTCCGGCCCAAACGTGCTCAACACAAGACCCACCTGCCCGGATGTGTTGGCAGGCGGCGGGCCCAATGCCAGGTACAGGCCTGCCTGACGCTTCAAAGGACCCAAGGCTCGAGGAGGTGGCTGATGCTGCAAATACTGGTCCACACGGGGTTAAGTGGCCACCCGACTGGATGGGACGATGATAGGACACTTCTGTCATTGCAGAAAGGTCTGAAGTCCAAGGTGCCTTTCTGCCCGCCTAAATTCTACCGTGACCAAAGGTACCCTAGCACGGACTGTCCTGAAGGGGGCAGTAGGTTCAACTTCAGGAATGTTTAGGTGCCGGGGGGAATCTGGAGGAGAGATTTTTTTTTAAGTAATCTCTACACCCAAAGTGGGGCTCGAACTCATGACCCCGAGATCAAGAGTCACATCTTCCACCAACTGAGCCAGCCAGGCGCCCCAAGATTTTTTTTAACAAGGCTTTTTTTTTTTTTTCAGAATAGCTTTAGATTTGGGGCGCCTGGGTGGCTCAGTCAGTTACGCATCTGACTTCGGCTCAGGTCATGATCTCGGGGAGCTGGGATGGAACCCCACGTCGGGCCCCTGTCATTGCCGAGTCGGCTTGTCCCGCTACCTCTGCCCCTCCCCCGCAACTTGCTCGTGCACTCTCTCTCCCAAATAAATAAAATCGTAAAAAAAAAAAAGAATAAATTTACAGAATAGTTGCAAAAACAGTACAGAGGGTTCCCATAGAGTGCCCACCCAGTTTCCCCTGCCCTTAATCTTACTTTACTCTGGTCTATTTGTCAAAATTAATGAACCAGGGCGTCTGGGTGGCTCAGTCGGTTGAGCGACTGCCTTCGGCTCAGGTCGTGATCCTGGCGTCCCGGGATCGAGTCCCGCATCGGGCTCCCTGCTCAGCGGGGAGTCTGCTTCTCCCTCTGACCCTCTTCCCTCTTGTACCCTCTATCTCATTCTCTCTCTCTCAAATAAATAAATAAAATCTTTTAAAAAATGAATTAAAAAAAGACCTTAAGATTTTATCTATCCATCTATCTATCTATCTATCTATCTATCTATTCATTTGACAGAGCTATAGAGAGAGCCAGAGAGCACAAGGAGGAGAATGGCAGAGGCAGAGGGAGAAGCAGACTTCCCGCTGAGCAGGGAGCCTGACGGGGGCTCCATCCCAGGACCCCGGGATCATGACCCAAGCTGAAGGCAGGTGCCCAACCAACTGAGTCATCCAGGCGCCCTATGGTGCAAGACTCTTTTCTTTCCAGTTAGTTAACATACAGGGCAGTATTAGTTTCAGGTGTACAACATAGTGATTCAACACTTGCATACATCACCCGGTGCTCCTCAAGACAAGTGCACCCCATAATCCCCATCACCTATTTAACCCATTCCCCCAACTGCCTCCCTTCTCTAGAGTTAAGAATCTATCTCTTGGTTTGTCTCTCTCTCTTTTTCCCTTTGCTCCTTTGTTTTGTTTCTTAAATTCCACACATGAGGGCGCCTGGGTGGCTCAGTTGGCTAAGCGACTGCCTTCGGCTCAGGTCATGATCCTGGAGTCCCGGGATCGAGTCTCGCATCGGGCTCCCTGCTCAGCAGGGAGTCTGCTTCTCCCTCTGACCCTCCCCCATCTCATGTGCTCTCTCTCTGTGTCTCTCATTCTCTCTCAAATAAATAAATAAAATCTTAAAAAAATTTTTAAAAATTCCACATATGAGTGAAATCATATATCATTTGTTTTTCTCTGACTTATTTCACTTAGCATAATACTCTCTAGCTCCATCCATGTCGTTGCAAATGGCAAGATTTCATTCTTTTTATGGCTGAGTAATATTCCATTGTGTATATACACCACCTCTTTATCCATTCATCAGTCTGATGGACACTTGGTCGGCTTCCATAGCTTGGCTACTGAAGATAATGCCGCTATAAAGCTATCCCTTCAAATTAGTGTTTTTGTATTCTTTGGGTAAATAGTATTTACTGGATCATATGATAGTTCTATTGTAAACATTTTTTAATTAATTAACTTATTTAAGTAATCTCTACACCCAGCACAGGGCTTGAGCTCACAACCCCGAGATCAAGAGTCATGCGCTCTCCCAAATGAGCCAGCCAGGCACTTCTTTATTTTTAATTTTTTAAAAAGGATTTTATTTATTTATTTATTTATTTATTTATTTATTTATTTATTTAAGATTTTACTTATTTATTTGACAGAGAGAGACACCGTGAGGGAGGGAACACAAGCAGGGGTTTGGGAGAGGGAGAAGCAGGCTTCCCGCCGAGCAGGGAGCCCGATGCGGGGCTCGATCCCAGGACGCTGGAACCATGACCTGAGCCGAAGGCAGACGCTTAATGACTGAGCCACCCAGGCGCCCCTAAAAAGGATTTTATTTATTTATTTGCGGGAGTGAGGGGGGGAGAGCACCAGCACATGTGCGAGTGGGGGGAGGGGCAGAGGAAGAGGGGGAGAGAATTTTTTTTTAAATTTTATTTATTTATTTGAGAGAGAGAGTGAGAGAGAATGCAGGCGGGGGGGGGTGGCAGGGAGGGGCAGGGGGGAGGGAGAAGCAGGCTTTCCACTGAGCAGGGAGCCCGACACCGGGATCCATCCCAGGACCCCGGGATCATGACCTGAGCCTAAGGCAGAGGCTTCACCGTCTGAGTCACGCAGGCGCCCCCTGAGTCACTAGTTTTTGAAGTAAACTCTACCCCCAACATGGGGCTCAAACTCACGACCCCAAGATCAAGAGTCGCACGTGCCTCTGACTGAGCCAGCCAAGTGCCCTCGGGTCACCCTCTTGAGAGTGAGTCTCTGTGTACATCGTTTGGAATTCTTCTGCACAGTGAGGTTGTCCCTTCATCTCCGTTTACATCATCTCCAGCTCTTCATTCACCATGACATGGGTCATTCCCATCTTCCAGGGGAGGCATTTCTTACAACAGGGGTAGCGGTGGGAGGGTCCTGACCACCTGGTCTGACGCAACAGCCCGCCTCCACCGCGCCCCTCCGGGCTGGCCCCATGCCTTTCGTGTTCCTCTCCCCTGTGTGCGCTCTCTCCCCGACTTTCAGAGACTAGGCATGAGGATAGGCATTTGGAAGTCTTTGCTGGATCTTAAGTGTGGCTCACAGCTGGACCGAATTGGGGCCAATCCTTTCAATTCCCAATTTTCCCAATTATAAAAACCTCCTGGGAGCCAGTTACATGTGTGTGGTCACTCAGTCAGAAAGTCTAAATCTGGAGCTTAGGGGAGGGCGTTTTAAATAACAGCTTTATTGGGGAATACTTCACAAATTCACCCTTTTAAAGTCTACAGCTCAGTCTTTTTTAGTGTCTTTATAGAGCTCTGCAAACACCACCACACATTTCCATCACCCCTAAAAGACACCCGGTACCCATGAACAGCCACTCTCCTTTCCCTCTCCCCCAGCCCTGGCAACCACGAATCTAGTTTCTATCTCTACATCTAACCTAGTTTCTAGATTGTTCATATAAGTGGACTCATAATATGTGGTCTTTTGTGACTGGCTTCTTTTCATGTAGCATCATGTTTTCCAGGTTCATCCATGCTGTAGCACGAAACAGTGCTTCATTCCTGTTGGTGGTGGAATAATATTCCGCAGTATGTAGAGACTGCATTTTGTTTATCCATCCCTCAATTGATGAACATTTGAGTGGCTTCCACCTTTCAGCTGTTGTGAATCATACCTCTGGGAATGGAAAGACTTTCGACAAGCCTCCAGGTGCCCCTGATGTTTGCTCATGTTTGAGACTCCGAGGCGCTGTCCTGTTGCAGTGTGCAACACTGGACACCATACCAGCTCGTCTTGCTCTCTCAACAGCCCGAAGAGGTAAGCAGCAGCACTGCCCCCACCCTATAGTCAGGGACAAGGGCACTCGGGTGATGTAGACACTGGGCTCGGCTAGTTCTCCTACTCATCCTGCCCTGCGTGGCCTCTCTGAACCTGGGCTCTCCCACCAGCTCTTTTCCTTTGCTCTTTTCCAGGCTATGAAAAGCAGGGAGGGAAGCCTCGCCAACTCTGAAACACAAATATTTGCCAGTCAAGAAAACATTCCCCTATCAGTCAAAACCCAGACAAACTGGCACACATGCTCTGCAGATGCCTGAGGGAGCTTCTATTTTAGGAGAGACCAGGTGGCCTGCAGCTTCTCCCCCTCCCCACACACCCTAAGCTCCTTCTCATTCCTACCTCGTGTGCAGATGAGGAGACTGAGGTTCAGAGTAGTCACTTGCCCTCTGTCACACAGCATCCAGAGGGACCTTTTATTTATTTTTTCTTCAAGTAATCTCCACACTGCAGGAAGGGCTTGAACTCAGGATCCCAAGATCAAGAGCAGCTCCCTCCAGGGCGCCTGGCTGGCTCAACTGGTAGACTATCTGACTCTTGATCTCGGGGTCATGAGTTCAAGACCCAGGTTGGGTGGAGAGGTTACTTAAAAAAGTCACCAGCTCCGCGGATTGAGCCAGCCTGGCTTTGTATTTGTCTTAATAAAATGGCACACAATGAAGGTGATTTCCAAAGCAGATAAATAGCAGACATAGCTTTCTAGGTCATGTGAGTGGGCGGAACTAAATTATGGCCTTATTTTGTCTCTCCAACAACCTTACATGGGGCAGGTTTCAGGGGGCTTAGGGAGGAAAGCATGGGGCTATCTAGGGTGGGGCAGCTTTCCTGTGAGGATCCGGAACCCTGGAATCCTCCTGTCTGCTGTGTTTTTTCGCAGGGCCCAATGATCAAGGGTTCAAATTCAGCCCACTGCCTGTCCCTAACAAGCTGCACTAGCAACTTCACTCCCAGGAAGCTTTCTGGCCCTGGTTAAAATTCAGTTTTCTGTCCTCACCCCAGACCCGACTTAGAATTCTCCAGGAGTGCACATGTTTACTTCTTTCTTTCTTTTCTTTCTTTCGATTTTATTTATTTGTCGGAGAGAAAGAGAGCACAAGCAGGGGGAGCTGCAGGCAGAGGGAGAAGCAGGCTCCCCGCTGAGCAGGGAGCCTGCTATGGGGCTTGATCTCAGGACCCTGGGATCATGACCTGAGCAGAAGGCAGAGGCTTAATGACTGAGCCACCCAGGAGCCCCCAGGAGTGTGCATGTTAACACTCAGAATCTTTTTTTTTTTTTAAAGATTTTATTTATTTATTTGAGAGAAAGAGAGAATGAGAGGTAGAGAGCACGAGAGGGAAGAGGGTCAGAGGGAGAAGCAGACTCCCCGCCGAGCAGGGAGCCCGATGCGGGACTCGATCCCGGGACTCCAGGATCACGACCTGAGCCGAAGGCAGTCGCTTAACCAACTGAGCCACCCAGGCGCCCAACACTCAGAATCTCCTAGGGGATTCTGACATAGAAGAGAGTGTGAGAACCACTGCTATGAGGTCTTACATAAGCCCACTGTATATAGGGAGGGACAGAGAAGCTCATCAGTACGTGCGGCAGCCGTGCAAACCTGCCCCTTCCTGAGTCTCACCTGGGGTGCTTGCCAAAGCACGTATTCTTGAGTTTCTGAATCGGAAGATGTGGTGGGGCGGGGGAATCTGTCTTTTTATAGGTCTAACCAGTATGTGAAGAGAGGACAGAAGATTGTGAAGTTAAGGGAAACAAGGGTTCCTCTCACTCCGAGGGGGCCTGGGCCCCGTTTGTCTAGCCAGGTCACAGGCATGACCTAATAATAAATGCATTTACTTCTGGCCCGGTGCGGGACCCAGTGTCCCCGTGCTCCGAACTCCACCCCCAGCTTGACTCAGTGTAGGCGCCCGGGACAGGTGAAGGGACACGGAAGCGTGGAGACAGCGTCAGGAGCGCGCGCGGCGCCAGGTGCCCCGCGCGGTGCCCCGCCCACGAGAGGAGCGCGGCGGGGCGGGGCCGGGCCGCGGGAGGGGCGGGGCCCCGGGCCTGTAGCTTGGGGGACCGAGCGGAGGCGCTGTGGGGCGTGATCTGCTCAGCCTCGTTGACGTTCGCCAATCCGTGGGCTCGAAGCGGCCGCGGTCCCCGCCTCAGAGTGCCGCGTTGCTATTGGCTGGCCAATTGGCTGGCCTATTGCTATAGGCTTCCGGCGCGGGGGGGGGCGGGCCCCGCGTGTTGGCGGGAAAGCTGCGGCCACGGCCCTTCCCCCCCCACTCCCGACGGTGAGGGGCAGTCGGCGGCGACGTGTCCCGGGCGGGTCGCTGTGGCCAGCATGGACGCGGCGGAGGTGGAGTTTCTGGCTGAGAAGGAGCTGGTCACCATCATCCCAAACTTCAGCCTAGACAAGATCTACCTCATCGGGGTAAGGGCTGGGTCGGCCATTTGCCTCAGGCCCCAGCGCCGGGAAGGGGCGGCAGTGTTGCGGCTTCCGCGGACGCCCCGACTCGCCGAGTGGTCGGGGTCGGGGGGAGTACCGGCTCGGGGGACGCCGAGTGGGAGCACGGGGTGAGGGGACCCTGAGTGGTGGCGGGGGGAGGACGGGGGGGAGGACGGGGGGGAGGACGGGGGGGGAGCCGGGCCGTAGAACACGGCGGGGGGAGGACGGGGGGGAGGACGGGGGGGAGGACGAGGGGAGGACGGGGGGGCGGGGGGGAGGACGGGGGGGCGGGGGGGAGGACGGAGGGGGAGGACGGGGGGAGGACGGCGGGGAGCCGGGGGGGGAGCCGGGCCGTAGAACACGGCGGGGGGAGACGCAGTGGGCGGGGGCGGCGGGGGGGGGAGACGCAGTGGGTGGACGCGGCGGGGGGTCGAAGCGGTGGGCGAGGGGCTCAGCCCGGGCCCCGCGCCTCAGCGGTGCTGGCGGCAGCACACCGGGCTGCGGCGGGCCGGCAGGGGCGCCGGTGAGGCGGGCGCCCGGGGGCGTGCCGCTGGCTCGGAGCTGCCTTACGAGGTGTGTGGTCACAGCTGGGCTTTTCCTCTTCTTCGGGTTCCGGCTTCTGCAGCGCCCTTCCCCTCGTTAGACAGCGGTGGGGTCCCGCTGAGCCTCCGGCCCTGCTCCCTCTTACCAGGTTTGGTTCTCCTTCGGCAGGGGGACCTGGGGCCTTTTAACCCTGGTTTACCAGTGGAAGTGCCTCTGTGGCTGGCGATTAACCTGAAGCAGAGGCAGAAGTGTCGGCTGACCCCCCCTGAGTGGATGGGTGTGGGTAAGTGCTTGCCCGCCCCCGGGGGGAGCGCGGCCGGGCGGCACCCCGCTCAGGGCGGGAGCACCAGCCCTTTGCCCTTCCCCCGTCACCCACGGGCCAGCTGCAGTTAGGGCGTGCTTGGCGCTCCACCTCTTAGTCTGACCACTATGACTAACGTCGTATGAATTTGAGGCGTCTGTACCAAATTCCGCTCAGACTTTGATTTTAAGATATTTCAACTTGCCTTAGAGTTAAGAATATCGGGACGCCCGGATGGCTCAGTCAGTGAAGCGTCTGCCTCCTCGGGTCGTGATTGCAGGTCCCGGGATCGAGTCCCACATGGGGCTCCCTGCTCAGCGGGTGGCCTGCTTTTCCCTCTCCCTGCTCTTGTGTGCGCTCGCTCGCTCTCAAATAAATAAGAATGTTAAAAAATAAAAAATCATAAAATTAAGAATACTGTGGGGCACCCGGGTCTGCCTTTGGCTCAGGTCATGACCCCAGGGGCCTGGGTTTGAGCCCTCATGCGCGGGCCTGCGGGGTGGGAGGGGTGTCCTCAGCAGGGGGTCTGCTTCTCCCTCTCCTTCTCCCCTCCCCCTGCTCGTGCTGTCTTTCTCTTCTTCTGTCAAATAAATAACACGTTAAAGATATAAGATAACGTTAAAAATACTGTGTGACTTTTTTTTTTTAAAGATTTTATTTATTTATTTGAGAGAGAATGAGAAATAGCACGAGAGGGAAGAGGGTCAGAGGGAGAAGCAGACTCCCCGTCGAGCAGGGAGCCCGTCGAGCAGGGAGCCCGATGCGGGACTCGATCCCCGGGCTCCAGGATCATGACCTGAGCCGAAGGCAGTCGCTTAACCAACTGAGCCACCCAGGCGCCCAAAAATACTGTATGACTTTGAAGAAGCATTTCTTTCAACTTTAAAAAAAAGCTATATTGGGGTGCCTAGTTTGCTCAGTCAGTAGAGCACCCGACTCTTGACCTTAGGGTCGTGAGTGACCTCAGTTTGAGCCCCCACGTATAGACTAGCGTGTTAAGGAGCAGAGTCCTCTCTCATTATACAGAATGCATGAAAATAATGTGTCATCCAAACAAGGGAATATTATTCAGCCATAGAAAAGAATGAAGTCCTGCTCCTGCTACAACTGAATGAACATGGAACACATTATGCTGAGAAAAAAAAAGGCACAAAGATCACCTACAACTCTGAATATACTAAAAATTATTGAATTGTATGTTTTTTTTTTAAAGATTTTATTTATTTCTTTGACAGAGAGACACACAGCGAGAGAGGGAACACAAGCAGGGAGAGTGGGAGAGGGGGAAGCAGGCTTTCCACGGAGCAGGGAGCCCGATTTGTGGCTCGATCCCAGGACCCTGGGATCATGACCTGAGCCGAAGGCAGACACTTAACGACTGAGCCACCCAGGCGCCCCTGTACGTTTTGCTTTTTTAAAGGTTTATTTAGAGGGAGTAAAGCTGGAGGTACAGGGGGAGGGACAGAGAATCTCAAGCAGACTCAGCAATGAGCTCGGAGCCTGATGCAGGGCTCTTCATCCTACGACCTTGAGATCATGACCTGAGCCGAAACCAAGAGTCGGACGCTTAACCAACCGTGCCAGCCAGGCGCCCCTGAATGGTACATTTTAAATGGGTGAATTGAATGGTGCATTAATTATGCCTCAATAATAAAATGATGGGGGCACCTGGGTGGCTCAGTTGGTTAAGCGTCTGCCTTCGGCTCAGGTCATCATCCCAGGGTCCTGGGATCGAGTCCCGCATCGGGCTCCTTGCTACGTGGGGAGCCTGCTTCTCCCTCTGCCTGCTGATCCCCCTGCCTGTGCTTTCCCTCTCTCCCTCTCTCACTCTCTAATAAATAAAATCTTAAAAAAAAAAAAAAAAAGGCAAGGACACTGTGAGCCAGGCACTCTCAAATACAGTTTCAGAAAGATTGTGCATTTTCTCCTTCTGGTCCTAAAGGCGGGGGGCGGGGGGCGAGGTTGGCCCTGGAGGGTCTGCAACAAAGGGAAACCCCCAATCCCAGTTCCTTTTGCTGAGGGGCACTTTGGCACGGGACTCTGCCAGGTCTGACTGTTAGCACTACATCTTCTGGCGGTTTCGGCCTGTCCAAACAGAAGGTGATAGGGGCAAGAGCCTGTCTCATTGCAGGCCAGTCAGAAAAGTGGAGAGAGCCTGACCCTTTTCACAGGCCAGGGCCATGCTGGGGTGAACAGTAGTGAAAGCTCACTGGTTGGTCAGTAGAGCATGCCCAAGAGCCAGCTGCCCTCTGATTCTGCCACTGTAGAGTTCCACCTGCTCTTATCCTATGAATGGAATCACCTGGTAAGTCCGTTTTTGTCTCTGACTTCTCTGACGCTGTCTTGTTTTGTTTTGAAAGATCTTATTTATTTGATAGCAGAAGCAGCGGGGAGTGACAGGCAGGAGGAGAGGGAGACACAGACTCTCTGCTGAGCAGGGAGCCCTACTCAGGGCTCCATCCCCGGGCCCTGGGATCATGACTGGAGCTGAAGGCAGACGCTTAACCCACTGAACCACCCAGGAGCCCTGTTTTGTTTTTGTTTTTTTAATTTGTTTATTTGAGAGAGAGTGCACACTCATGAGGGGGTAAGGGGCAGATGGAGAGAATCTCCAAGCAGACTCCCCACTGAGTGCGGACCTCTATCCCATGACCCAGTGATCATGACATGAGCTGAAAGCAAGAATTGGGTGCTCAACCAACTGAGCCACCCAGATGCCGCTCTGGCACAGTTTTTGAGATTTGTTCCTATAGTTGCATGGAGCATTACATCATTCTTTTATTGCCAAATACTATGTCATTCACGGTAGAGTGTTCCACAGTTAGTTCACCCATTCTTCTGTTGGTGGATATTTGGATCGTTTCCTATTTTTGGCTATTGCTAATGAGGCTATTATGAACGTTCCTGTCCTAAGTCTTTTTGTGGATACACGTTTTTGATTCTCTTGGGTAAATACCTAGGGTCATAGGGCAGATGGTGCTTGACTATAAGAAATTGCCACCTAGCCCTCCAGCGTGGTAGAGTTCTTCTGATCCCACCAGAAACATGTGAGAGTTCCCGATGTTCCACATCCTGGCCAACAGTGGGTGACATCAGTCTGTTTGATTCATTGCAATTTGAACAGCAGTATTTCATACTCTGATTTTAGATACCTGAAAAGAATCTGTCCACTGTATAGAGAAGATGTGTGTGGGGAGAGGGCAGTAGGGAGTTACCCAGTCTGGGAGTAGTTTTACCAGGTGATGGAGGTGCGCAGACATGGTTGGAGTCTAGGCGTATTTCAAAGGAAGAATCTGCAGGATTTGCTGAAGGACAGGCTGTGGGATGAGGGAGGAGAGTGAAGAATGCCTGCCAGGGTTGCTGGCCCGAAGTACAGAAGGACACGGAGTTGGCTGTCTCCTGAGATGGGGAAGGCTGGGGGAACATTAGGGCTGGGGTAGGGACCAGGAGTTGGGGTTTGACCGTGTCACACTGGAGGTGCCTGTTAGCTCTCTAGGTAGATAATGTGGGCGGGAGTATTTAGTCAGGAATTCGGTGAAGGGGCTTATTTGGGGATACAAATGTGGAAGTCCTCATGAGTGCTTAGATAGTATTTAAATGAGGCAGAATGAAATCACATGGGATGTGGGTTTAGGTGGTAAAGTGGTCAGGGATCTGAGCTCTATACCCCACCGCTGAGAGAGGTCAGGAAGGCCCAGAGGAACCGGAGATACGAGAACTCTGTGTGGTATTCCAGAAATCAAGTGATAAATATCCTCCAAGAAGGATTAATCTTTGTGAGATGTGAAGACAGATGGAACCATTGGGCTTGGCTGAGCAGAGGTCGTGGGCCTTGGTGTTGAGTGGCACTGGTGGAAGGGCAGAATAGACACCCACCTGAGTGGTCGAAGAAAGGAAGTTAACTCTTGAAAAAATGGTTTGGTAGCTGGCGTTGGGAGGATTTTTATTTTAAGATTTTTTTTTTAAAGACTTTATTTATTTATTTAATTGACAGAGAGAGAGGGGGAGAGAGAGAGAGAGAGAGAGAGAGACAGTGAGAGGGAACACAAGCAGGGGGAGGGTCAGCGGGAGAAGCAGGCTTCCCGCCGAGCAGGGAGCCCGATGCGGGGCTCTATCCCAGGGCCCTGAGATCATGACCTGAGCTGAAGGCAGATGCTTAACCAACTGAGCCACCCAGGCGCCCTTATTTTAAGATTTTATTTTTTAAATTTTTAAAAATTTTTATTTAAATTCAATTAATTAACATATATTGTTAGTTTCAGAGGTAGCGGTAACTGATTGATCAGTTGCATGTAACACCCGGTGCTCATTATATCACGTGCCCTCCTTAATGCTTATCACCCTGTTACCCCATCCCCCCACCTACCTCCCCTCCAGCAGCCCTCAGTTTGTTCCCTGTAGTTTTACCGTTTGTCTCCCTCTCTGATTTACATCTTATTTTACTTTCCCTTCCCCTATGATCCTGTTTTGTTTCTTAAATTCCATGAGTGAAATCATATCCTTGTCTTTCTCTGATTGACTTCTTTCACTTACTAAGGTTTTATTTTTAATTTTATTTAAACAGTCTCTTTTTTTTAAGATTTTATTCACTGATTTGTCAGAGAGCGTGCGCATGCGCTCGCGAGTAGGGGGAGGGGCAGAGGGAGAAGCAGGCTCCCCGCTGAGCAAGGAGCCCGCTGCGGAACTCAGTCCCAGGACCCCGGGATGGTGACCTGAGCCACCCAGCTGTCCCTTATTTATTTATTTTAAAGATTTTATTTATTTAGGGCTCCTGGGTGGCTCAGTTGGTTAAGCGACTGCCTTCGGCTCAGGTCATGATCCCGGAGTCCTGGGATCGAGTCCCACATCGGGCTCCGGGCTCGGCGGGGAGCCTACTTCTCCCTCTGACCTTCTCCCCTCTCATGCTGTTTCTTTTCTCTCTCTCTCTCAAATAAATAAATAAAATCCCGATTTTATTTATTTTTTAAAGGTTTTTTTAAATTTGTTTGAGAGCGAGAGAATGAGAGAGAGAGAGCATGAGAGGGGGGAGGGCCAGAGGGAGAAGCAGACTCCCTGCTGAGCAGGAAGCCTGATGCGGGACTCGATCCCGGGACTCCAGGATCATGACCTGAGCCGAAGGCAGTCGCTTAGCCAACTGAGCCACCCAGGCGCCCTTAAAGATTTTTTTTTATTAAGAGAGACAGTAGAGAAAGCATGAGCTGGTGGGGAGGGGCAGAGGCAGAGGGAGAAGTAGGCTACCCACTGAGCAGGGAGCGTGACGTGGGGCTGGATCCCAGAACCCTGGGATCATGACCTGAGCTAAAGGCAGGTATTTTAGCCGACCGAGCCACCCAGGTGCCTATATTTATTTTTATTTTTTAAAAGATTTTATTGATTTGAGTCAGCAAGAGAATGAGCAAGCGAAGAGAGCACATGAGCCAGAGGGAGAGGGAGAGAAGCAGACTCCCCGCTTAGTGGGGACCCTGACTCACAGCTGGATTCTAGGCCCCTGAGATGATGACCTGAGCCGAAATCAAGAGTCGGTTGCTCAAGTGATTGAGCCAGCCAGGCACCCCTAGGATTTTCTTTTTAAGATGGAAGATGTGGCAGTGAGTTTGATGGAATGGTGAAGTAATGAGGACAACAGCGAACACTCAAGTGAGACAGTTGCTGGGGCGGTGTTCTGTGCTGGTCAGAGAGGAGGTCCAGGACGCACCTGGAGGGCTGTTCCTTGTGCATAGAGACAGGTGTGGAGGGGGTTGGGAGCGGTGTGCTCGCAGGAGTGTGCAGGCCCTCAGAAGGGCATCGGGTTAGAGTGAGAGGGTGAATGGAAGAGGGGAGTAGGTTGGGTTGCAGCATGGCACCAAGGGCCCCTGAAGAGGGGGCCCAGCACTGAAAGACCCCGCTTTCCCCCACTCCCCTAGCATAGTTGTGTGTGTGTCCCTCAGCCTCAGTGGCCGGATTCAGGACTTTCTCAGACCCATAAGATAGGGAGAAAGGGGTGCTGCTCCTGGTTGGAATTGGGATTCCACTGTGGGATTCCAGATGCTGGGCTTTAGGCCCTACGTGACCATCGTCCCACCCCCAGGCTGGAGTGGCCGTGGTTTGATGTCTTGCTCCCCTCCGAACAAGGCTTCGTGTACACAAGTAAATTTCTCCAGTCACTGGTTACTCTCATCACCTTTTGCGTCAAAGGTAGAATGCTTGTCTCCCTAAGAAAAGAACTTCTGACTCCCAGCTTCTTCAGTAATACATCCTGCAGGCCAGAGCAGCAACACCAAGAATCTACCACCTTCTATAAGAGAAACTTTTCTTTTTAAAGTCTTTTTCTTTATTTGACAGAGAGCACACAAGCTGGTGGGAGAGGGAGGAGCAGGCCCCCCGCGGAGCAGGGAGCCCGATGTAGGGCTGGATCCCAGGACCCTGGGACCATGACCTGAGCCTAAAGCAGATAGATGCTCAACTGACTGAGCCCCCTGGTGTCCCATAAGAGAAACTTTTGAGGACATAGGCTGTGAATCATCTATTAGTGATATGTTATTCCAAAAAGTGTTTTTTCTTCATGTTTTTGTTAGTTGATCCAATAGATAATGTAGATACTTGGCAAATTTGGAAAGCTTAAACAAATATTTTGGGTATGGTGATGGTAAACTGTATACATTTCTAAATTTCAGAAAAGTTGGAGAAGATTAGGGATCATGAACGAAAGGAAGAAACTTTTACCCCTATGCCTAGCCCTTACTACATGGAACTTACGAAACTCCTATTAAATCAGTAAGTATGTCTCCTTCTTAGAGCCACATGTAAGGTAGAACTCCTGATTCTCATCCCTTACCCTGTTCCTCCTCTCTTCCATTTTCGGCTCCAAGGTGAGGGGGGTCCCCGGGCACCCGTTTCCCTGGGTCAGTAACCTGGGAGACATTTGTGTGCACACACTTTTGCCTGGGCTTTCCCATTTGTCCTTTCCTTTTCCCACCCCTCCCTCTCCTAGGGAATCCCTTGCTGCTTTATCGCTTGACACTGGACCCCGGTGAGTCTCCATTATCCTCTCTAGCCTTTTTCTTTACTGTCTCTCTGTTTATTGGTGAAGCTTTACTGCTTTGTCTTCCACTCTGTGCATCTGAATTCTTGCATGTCTTTCACAGGAAAGGCCAGAGGGCTCACACTTGCTCTGAACCCTAGCTGTAATGAAAGCCCACTGGTGGCAAAAAGTGTGGTGTAGTAGCTTCTTGTTTCCCTGCGTTCAGTTCTGGCTCCCCATTGGCTTTTTTTTTTTTTTTAAAGAGTTTATTTATTTATTTGAGAGAGAGAATGAGAGAGAGCACGAGAGGGAAGAGGGTCAGAGGGAGAAGCAGACTCCCTGCCGAGCAGGGAGCCCGATGTGGGACTCGATCCCGGGACTCCAGGATCATGACCTGAGCCGAAGGCAGTCGCTTAACCGACTGAGCCACCCAGGCGCCCTCCCCATTGGCTTTTAATTCATTCTCCACTTTGCAGCCAGAGTAGACTTTTAAAGATGGAGCTGCCATGCGACTCCCCTGTTCCTTGGAGACTGTCCAGGGTTTAGGCTAAAGTCCTCATGATAGCATACAAAGCACTGCCTAGCTGGGCTCCTGCCTTCCTTTGTGGCTCCTACACCTTCCTTCGTGGCTCCCTGATTCTCTGGGTTCCAGGCTGACATTGGCCTCTTTTACTTCCTTCCACATACCAAGGTCCTCAGGGCTTTCAAATACTGTTTCCTCTGTTCAGTTAGTCCATCTGTTGTCTGTTCCCTCCTTTGGTTTATTAGCCTAACCGGTGTTCTCTCACAGGTTGAGGATGCCTATCCCCTGACAGCTCTGTAGCCCCCATGGCATTTGTCAGCTGTAATCTAAACACTAGTCAGGCTGTGCCCTCCCACCCCTACCCCAGTTCGAAAGGACAGGCCTGGGGTGCCTGGGGTGCTGGGTAGCTCAGTCGGTTAAGTGTCTGACTATTGATTTTGGCGCAGGTCATGATCTCAGGGTTGTGAGATTGAGCCCTGTGTCAGGCTCTACGCCGGGCATGAAGCCTGCTTGAGATTCTCTACCTCCCCGTCCCCTCTTCCCCTCCCCCCACCCCTGGCATGTCTGTGCACATGTGCTCTCTCTTCCTCTAAAAAAATAAAAATAAAAAGGGCAGGGACTGCGTCTTGTACCTATTATGCCTGGTGCATACGTGTTTGTTGAATGAATGAGTGAAATCAGCGGGGGCGGGCAAGCAAGTGTGGATGATTTTGCTTGGGAGATACTAGACTGTAATTTGCAAAATGTCAAGCTTTTGAAGTCCTCAGCATGTTTTCTTTTTTCTTCTTTTTTTAAGTAGGCTCCATGCCCATCATGGAGCCCAATGTGGGGTTTGAACTCATGACCTCAAGATCAAGACCTGAGCTGAGACCCAAGTCTGTTGCTTAGCTGACTGAGCCACCCAGGGGTCCCTGAGCACCTTCTCATTGATGAAAGCAAGAGCAGAACTAGAACAAAAATTAAGCTCCCTATTATCTGTTCTAGAGCAAGGCCTCCACTGTATGACACTATTGAATTCAAATGAATATTTGGGGTATGTAACATGGATTTGTCCTTAAGTTGATATGAGGCTGTAGTTTACAACATATGAAGCATTCCACTAGATAATGGAAATAGTCACATGGGCTTGAGCCCCACTTAGTCGGGGAGCAGTGTGAGCCTGTTAACCTATAGTTCCACACTGCAGTGTGATCAGTCCTGTTCAGACCATGTCAGAATGCAGCCGTAATACCTGGTGGTGTCAGAGAAGGGATCCTCGGCTTAACGGAGGGAAAATTTACTAGAGAACAGGATGCTCTAGGTAGAAGGCAGGGACATGTGAATGGGCACAGTATGTTTGGGGAAGCAGGGCTGTTGGGGTTGATGTAGACCAGGTAAAGAGTTGGGGGGCTGAGGCTGTTATTCTGTGGCTGCAGTGTCCTGGGGAGGGTGTTTGGCAGGGATTGTCATCCAGTGAATTGGAGAGCCTTCTGTGGCAGTGGGCAGGAGGACTTGGAAGGGAAAATATGGAAGCAGAGGTGAGGGGCCTGTTCACCTTTAGTTTTTGAAATTCAGGATCTTATGTATGCAGTTCCTGTTGAAACTTTGGTTTTATGATTCTTTGTAATTCATTTGGCTAAGGGACCTAATTTTTACCTTTTTCTGCACTTCAGTTAACAAATAGATGGGGTCCTTTGTTCTGTAACCTGCTGTTCAGAGCGTAAGATCCAAATGTTTGGGTCTTAAATACAATCCACTATGTAAATTTTATACCACTGATTCCCTACTACTAATCACAAGCTACTTTCAGCATGTGGAGAGGCCACTGCACCTTTCCTAGCATGCCAGGTGATAGACAGTGTTAGCTTTTGCTTTCATCTTTTTTGTCTTTTCCTTCAATGGTTAGTTTAAAATACAGCTCACAACAAGGGGCGCCTGAATGGCTCAGTCACTTAAATGTCTGACTCTCGATTTCAGCTCAACTCATGACTAGGTCATGAGTTCCAGCCCTGCATTAGGCTCCATGCTGGGTGTGGAAGCTACGCGGAGGGAAAAAAAAAAAAAAAAAAAGGACTAAAATGGCCTAATGGCCTAGAAGGATCCAAAATGTACCTCACGACAGGAAGGCTGTCACATGGACCCTTGCTGACTGTTCAGACTTTTACCCAGAATTCGCTGTGTATTGGTATGCTCGGTTTATGCTAATTTGCAGTTTATTCTGTGGTTTCTGTAAGTGTACTTTTCTCTGTGGAGTGGGACAGTACCTAGCCTTCAGAGCTCTGGGGAGGATGGAAACACTTTGTAGTGTCGAGCACAGTGCCTGGCACAGAGCTGTTGTCTTCTTTCCCTGGTGGGTTGTAAGCCCTTGCATAAATGATGAGGTATGAGCAATAGCAGTCATGACCCCTGAGCCAGCCCTTGAAGCAAATTCATTCAAGATGAAATTCTACAGCACAGAACACTCAGTTACCCTGAGCAGAGGATGTCCAACCTTTAGAGCTTATTCTCTGAAGTCCTTGTACTGCAGCCTGCCATGGGACAGTTAATGTGAGCACAAATAACTGTGTGGATCATGGTTGAATTTTCTTTCTTTTTTTTAGGGGGGCGGATTTTATTTATTCTAGAGAGAGAGAGAGAGAGCCACAGACATAGGAGGAGAGCACAAGCGGGGAGCAGGGGGAGAAGCAGCCTCCCTGCTGAGCGGAGCAGGGAGCCCAACGCGGGGCTCGATCCCAGGACCCCGGGATCATGACCTGAGCCGAAGGCAGATGTCCATCTGATTGAGCCGCCTAGGCATCCCACGGCTGAATTTTCTTGGCACCAAGCTTAACTGCTAGAAATTTTTTACATCTTAAAATTGAAAACAAAGGAAAACACATCTTGTGTTTTCCTGAAGCCCAGCAGCATTTTTTAAAAAGCCACTTCTAGGGGCGCCCGGGTGGCTCAGTCGCTTGTGCGTCTGCCTTCAGCTCGGGTCATGATCCCAGGGTCCCGGGATTGAGCCCCGCATCGGGCTCCCTGCTCAGCGGGGAGCCTGCTACTCCCTCTCCCTCAGCTACTCCCCCTGCTTGTGCCCTCGCTCACTCTCTTTAATGAAAAAATAAAATCTTTTTTTTTTTAAAGATTTTATTTATTTATTTGGCAGAGAGATAGAGAGAGAGAATAATTTGGCAGAGAGGCAGGGAGAGGGAAAAGCAGGCTTCCCGCTGAGCAGGGAGCCCGATGCAGGGCTCGATCCCAGGACCCTGGGATCATGACCCGAGCCGAAGGCAGCCGCTTAACCGACTGAGCCACCCAGGCGCCCCCGAATAAATAAAATCTTTAAAAAATAAATAAATAAAAAGCCACTTCTACCTGGAAGGGTGCCTGCCTGGCTCAGTTGGAGGAGCATGCACTCTTGATCTCAGGGTCTTGAGTTTGAGCTCCACGTTCGGTGTGGAACCTACTTAAAAAATAATACAGGCCACTTCTACCTGGATGTTGCTTTAGTTTACCAAGTGCTTCCTTATGTGATTTCCCCGCCTCCTTGCTGCTTTTAGTGCTTCAGACAATATCCCGAAAGCAGATGAGATCCGGACCCTGATCAAGGATGTGTGGGACACTCGCATAGCCAAACTACGGGTGTCTGCTGACAGCTTTGTGAGCCAGCAGGAGGCACATGCCAAGGTAGGTGCATGCAGGGCAGGGGCACAGGGGCCCTCCCTGTGGCAACTGCCTCTCCTCCTGTGCCCATGAAGGCCTGGGGCTGCCTGCTGGTGCCAATGAATTGCCCCCAGCATCCAGTCTGCTTGGATGATTGCAAGCAGGGATTGCTAGCTGTGCTGTGCCTTTAAAACAAGAAAAAAAAAAACCAAACCATTATTCATTGGTTACTTATTTTTATTCAGTAGATTTTACATTTTCTCAAACCAAACACTCCTCAACCAACCCAGTTGATTTTCTCTTGTGTTTTAGCTGGATAACCTGACCTTGATGGAAATCAACACCAGCGGGGCCTTCCTCACACAAGCACTCAATCACATGTATAAACTCCGTACGAACCTGCAACCTTCTGAAGGCATCCAGTCTCAAGACTTCTAGAGAAAGACATGAACTGTAAAGAAAGGCCTTGCATCTGTTGGCCGGAGGCTTGCCAGGTGGTGTGAGTGCTCGAGACATGATAGAGGTACTGTTATCTCTGGAGTTCTAGAACCCCTTTTGAATGTATGAAGAATTGTGTAATGAAACAAGGAATGGGCTCATAACATTGTTGGAAAGCAACAGGTTTGTGCTTAGTCCTTGAGACATTCTTTAATTCCACATCTGTCTCTAGAAGCCAGCTGTTCTTTTATGGGGGAAAGAAAGCAGCTTTGGCAAAACACGTTATTTTCCCTACAGAGCCTGTGGTCTCCTGCTTGGCATTGTCATGTGGGTGAACATTCGGTGACTTTAAGTGTTGTTTTTAAGAGATACAGTAGGAGTGGCGATGTGGCCTGGGGCTTTTTTCCTTTCTTGACCCTGATCTCTTGGGCTAAATTTAGACTCTCCTAGAGTTTGTTCACACAGAGAAGGATGACAGATGACTGGCAAGATGTTGACCAGGGTTCGCCATCTAAGCCCAATAAAGACGGACTCTATGCAACTATCACGTTGGGTTTTTTCCCTGCATTACTACCAAGTGAAGAGAGCAAGTCATGTGGCTAAAATGGTCTGACTGATCCTACGGAGATGTGTGGCAGGAAGGGGTGATCTTTAGACTGACACTCTGGGTGTTTCTTGTTCTCTTGGCTACCTCTGGTTAAGGTGTGGTGGGTTTTTATCAAGAGGAAAGGCAGGGAACTCCCTGGGTGCTTCACGCTCAGCCACAATCATGAACGACACAGCAGCTGTCCAGGTGAGGAAGTTCATGACCAGCTGGGCTCCTTCAGTGGAAACAGATGGTCACTGATGTTCTTCACCCTGGGAAGGCACTAAGACAGAAACTCACAATGTACAAGACCACACTAGATGTCATCTTTGTATTCGGATTCAGAACCCATTTTGGTGGTAGCAAGACAACTGGCATGATTTAGAATTCCCTGCATTATGCGGAGGGAAAACAGACCCAAACGTCGGTGCGCAAACACAGCCTGCATGGGAAGGGGGAGACCCAAGGAAAGAAGCAAAAGGAATATGCTAAGAGCAGGAATGAAGGGGGCCGGGGGCTGCGGAAGGCCAGGTGCTGGCCACCAGCTGGAGACTGGGCGACAGGAGTCAAGATTCTGCAGTGACTTGATCTGTGGTGCTTGTGCAGATCTTTCATATTAATAAACTTTAAAAAAAGCCTGGGAGAAACAGATTTTGCATGTTCTGCGGTTTGTGAGGCTGAAGTCCAGATGTTGGGAGGGGAAGTCGGGCCCATACTGCTGCTCTTGAGGGACGGAGGGAAGAGACCTGGTTGGAGGCAGCAGTGTCTCAACGAAGGGTCCATTTCTTTTCCTAGGAGAAATACTTTTCAATTGTAGTGGTTGGAACTGCTCTAGAAATGACCTTACCTTGAGAGGAGAAATGATTTATCTAGAGTCCTACAAGGGATAGAAGGTTTTGTAGCCAGCTAGTTTTCGACTGTAGCATTGTCAGAGCGCATTCTCCCTGGGGCTCTTCAGAGTGGCATGCACTCTGAAGCCCAGAGAACAGCTTCTGGTTTTTGCCCTTCAGTGTTCAAAGTCCAGACTCCCTTCCCATTACTCAAGCATGGTTTCGCAGTTCCAAATCGCTACCCAGCTGTCCTTCCAACAAACAGCTGAGGGTTATTATTTGAACACCGAAGGGCCAGACACGAAGACCTGGTTCTCTGTCATTTAAGGTGACTGTTTTAGAGGGTTGCTTTCAGATGACAGGACTTGCCTTTTCATCTGGGGACTCTTCTAGAATGAAACCACATGGTACTGAGGAGGGTCAGGAGTCCCGTAGATCCTAATCTCACCCCTTAATACCTTGTGTTCTCGAAACCTGGCTGAGGTTATTATCCAGTTTGTCTTCATCTTTTACCCATAAAGCTTTGATGGTTGGGCTTTTCTCCCCCACCCCGGCACTTTTTTTGGGCCCTATTATAACAAAGATTTTCCTCTTAACATGATTTAGGAAGATTTTATTTTTTTGGATGTTGTCAGAAATTACAGCAATATATTCATAAATACCTAATTACTACATTCAACAAATAATATTACAATACAATTAATTCAAACAAGTACACTTAGAACAGGTTTAATTTCACAGCATCTAAACTGCCCCCAGAGTGACCGAGGCATTCCTCCTCCCTCTCGTGTACTGCTTTTACTGTTCTACCTTAAGCACAGGGTACATACAAAAGTAACACAAACAATTAGCATGGTCTTCCTCAGGTCAAGGCAGAGATAAGAGTTTCACTTAAGCGCTGGACCAGAAAGTTGGGATGAACAGGCTACTGCAAGTAGTGAGGAAGTCAGTAACTGGCTTCCTTGGAGGAGCGCAGGGATGACTGCTAAGTGGCTAATACACACCTAAGAGTAACAGAATCGGCTTGTGCTGACCATCTCCATCTTGTGGTGGAACCTTGGAATTTTCTACTTAAAAACAGCTCAGAGGGGAAAGGGGGTTTATTGGATTTTTAAGATTTGGCAGCATTGCTGAGCTATTTGAGGAAAATACCATTCCACAAACGAACTTGAGATTTCTTGTGTTGTAATTCTCGGCTGCTGAAAGTGTGGGCTCCTTTTAACATTCTTGGAATTTCCTTAAGGATATAATCTATGAGAATGTGAATGCCAATTGAGTGTTTAGCCTATACTCTTTCTATAGGAGAAATTGTTAAGTTTTATCTGGGTCACTTATCTGCGATAATGGATTAAGATCCTATTTTATGTCCATTTGGCTCTAACTATGTGAAAACATTTCCGAATGATGAGGTTATATAGTGCCAAGTTTTGGGGAGAGCTCTGGTTTGTTTCTAATGATCTGATTAAATGTGGAACCACATGACCTTGGCTTTGGAAGAGGACCCTCACAAGTTGAGTGAAATCCCCTTCAGGACAGATGGCAGCCCTCTCTTCCAGGTGCGGCAGGAAGACACAAGGTCGTGAAAGACAGAGGTAGAGGTCTTCACGAAAATACTGACAGAAGTTGCATAACCCATTCTCGAGCAAATGTGGTGTACTTCTGAACTTCCATCTTTTAAACTCATTGTGAACTAGCTGAACAAAAAGCTTCAGAAATTATATATCTGTCAGATTTTAAGCCCAAACTGAAGAGACTTAGGTGCTACTGGGCTGCTTCTGAATCATCTGAAAATTACCAGATGGGAAAAACCATTACTGAGCACTACGTCTTAATGGTACACTTTTGTTTTCTAAAGATGTTTTCTTACCTTTTTCTGAGTTTCTTCATGCTGCCTTACTGGTTTATATTCTGATTGTCTTATTACAGATAGGTGAGAGTGTAGGGAGGCAGAGTGACAGAAGCAGGAGGCAGGGGCAAGGGGGTGTTTCCACAAGGGCCAAGAGCAGTTCTTCTAGCTCAGGGACATAGCCTGTACCCCTGGCCAGAGACCTCTCCCGTGCGGCTGCGTCCCTTTACCTCACGACCTCTTCCCATTACAGAAAACCCCTACAAGGGACTCCCCTTGGCTGGTGAAGGGCTGGGCTGTGCTTCCTGTTCCTTCTGGCCGTTGCCAAGCTGATCAGCAGGGGCGTCCAGCCCTTTCCTGTGATGATTGGGGGGCAGGGAGTGAGGTGCTAAGAGGGAACTCTTGAGCTCGCTGTTTCAGACTGGAAGTAGCAAGCGGACTTCAGAGAAATTCAGTAATAGTTTTCCCTGACTGTTGGCAGTACAGCTCCCTCTGAACACCTGTCCCCACTTGTGGAACATGTTGATCTCTCAATGTCTTTGCAGGGGAGGAAGCCCACAGAACAGGCCTTCGTTCTCTTCAAGTCGTTTTTGTGGCGAGGAAGGCGCTTGTTGACTGCTGATAATACTGGCGGCACTTTTTGTCTGAGTTTGCTAATAACTGGAAGATTCTTGGCAGACATACAAAGCAAACGGTGTGGGAACAGATAAAGCAACTCAGTGCCATCTGCCAGCAAGCTGTTCCGCACAGCTAAGGTCTGGGGCTGAGGGCGCGGCCACTGATCGCAGTGAGGAGCCTTCCTGAAGGTCAGCCAGCCCTTCCCTGACCTAGGGTGAAGGGGACAGTGGCCGTCAGGATTCTTACCTCCACCCCCACCCCCGACAGACCAACCGCTGGCTGCTTTGGCCTCTGATTTAGGCCCCTTCGGCAAGAGATTATCTGCTTGATCTAGATTAGACACTGCCTGAATGAGCAGTAACTGGGACGAGAAGGAAACACTCTCTGCACTGAGATGGCATTCCTAGTTTCTAGCCACTCCTGTGCTCATAACAGTAAGTTCGAGAGGAGGAGAAGTTCAGCTCAGACATTGTTTACCCTACTTTTTAGGCTTTTACAAAGCTTTGCATCTAAATAAAGCTTCTAAAGTTTCTACTTTGCACCTGTTCTCAGACTGCTGTAAGACACCTTAGAATCCTATCACAGAACTCGCTCACTTCCTGACCGGTTCTTTCAACAGAGCTGCGTGCACACGCAGGTGCACATGCACGGCAGCTGCTTGTTCCCGCCTGGGGACAAGCCCCTCCTCAATAGCGACTGGCTCCGTTTGCTGTCCAGAGCCAGGGGGAGGGGACAGGAGGAGGTAAGAAGTAACACATGGCTTTCTACATCACTTTCTGGTACAACTCAAAAATGAAGTGATCGCATAGGCGCCAGTGGTAAGCTCTTTTACTTTTCTTCTTCTTTAATTTTTAAAAACACTTCAATATTTTAATGTCCTGACCAGCAGCAGTACAAACACTAAAAGCAAGTTTTTTTGCCCAGAAAAACAAAAGCAAAAAAACAAACAAAACCCCCAAACAGGAAAACAAACAAACAAAAATCCCCCCAAACCACATATTAAAAATGGCAGGCTTTTTATAACAATAATTAAAGTAATAAAAACATACAAAACTTTGTTTTTTAATATATATACACAGTACAAGGCTGAAGCACCTTTGACTTTTCTCTCAAAATTTACGTTTGTATGAAAACACAGCCCACTGCAGTAACAATTTGGTGGGTGTGAACATATGTATACATAGAGCTCTGTACATTTTCCCCCACGGAGTAATAAAAAGGTACCTTCAGTTTGTTGATGCACTTTAGAGAAGAGCTTTTCCAGAGAAAAGCCTTTGGGTGAGGCTTCAGTACTGTTGCTTTGTGTGCTCCTAGGACCTGTTGCTTCGAAAATTTTGCAGAAAAGAAACAAATGAGCCCTTTACCGGAAATGCACCCCACCTTCTTCCAGCTGAAGCAGGTCTGAGTCCTGGGGCGGAGCGAGGCTGACCCCACGCTGCAGTGAAAGCAGACTGGGTTCTCAGGACGTGCTAACGCGGCGCTAACACGGCCACTCCAGGAACAGAGCACGCTCGGTTTGATCCAGTCTTACGCACCCAGGGGCCATAAATGATCAAGTTTTAGTGTTGGTAAGGGAGCCTTCACTTTCAGATTTGAAAATAATGACTGGGGGAAGAATAAAACCACTTTTAAAAAGAAAGAACTATGGGCGTCCTACATTGGTTGCTCACTGAATGACAAAGGTGATTCAGTTGCATTGAAGTCAAGGCGAGTTCGTTCGTTCTTCAGAGCCTGGAATCCTTTGCTTCATGCATGGCACATTCTTTTTTTTTTGTTTGTTTTTTTGTTTTTAAGCTTCAAACCTCCCAGTGAAAAATATTAAATATTCAAGGTAATAAAATAGATAATATTTCTATACTATAGGTTCGGCCTAGTGCAAGGGAAACCGTCACCTAGGATATCCCTTAAAGTAACCTCTAGGCCAATGCATTGCAGGCAACGCAAGGCACTTCCTTAAGTGATCCAGTTCTGCCTGGAGTCGCTCCCTCTCTGAAACAATCTTCTGTTTCTGGCTCCTCAACTCCTGGAGAGAGAGATTCAGGTAAAACATTCATTTTGTAGCAGAGAAATGGGCGTGATACATGAATGCTCTGGGGGCCATGAGGAAAGGCACACCTTCTAGGCTCCAGAAACCCCTTCCTGGCTCAGGATTCTGACCATGGTCTCCGGACGAACCAGTTCAAGCTGTGCCCAAAGCCTTAGGTTCTCACAAGGACCTGCTCACTCCCACAGAACCTGGGTACACCTGCTGGCTCAACATCACCCCTAAGCTTTTAAAAAATTAGCCCATAAAACTTTTGCTGCTCTGGAGTGGCCAAGATCTGCAGCCCCATGGCCCCATACGCCAAGAGGAAGCCAGGGAGTGGGTAATAACGAGCGCAGCTGACAAAGCAGTGGAACCAGGCTACAGAAGTAGGAGGGGCCGCTGTCCTAAGAGCTTTGCTCCTCCTGTAAGATCCTCTTCCATTCAGCAAATTGTCCACGGGGGAGATGGATACAGGCACTAACTGGCCCAGAGGGAGATAGAAAGTAACCTCTCAGTTCCAGGATCAATATTCTGTAAATTCACAGTACCTCCCCCTCTAGCTAAAACCTGGAGAACCAGTTGGCTCCTGAATCCCCCCCCCCACCCTCGCCCATTACAAGTTGCAGCTTCATAAAAGAGCATTACCCCGCAAAACTCAACTGTATGGGTAATGAACGCAAACTTGAAAGGTTAAAGCATGGGGTGTTTTAAGACCACCCCCACGTAGCTGATTTTTTTCTCTTTCCCTGTGTGTGGCACCTGAGACTCACCGCCATGCTGTGGGAGAGCTGCTCCGCTGTGAGGCTGAGGCTATAGTGCTGGGCCTCCAGCCGTCTGCACTGCGTCTGCAGCACCTGCCGCTCCAGGTTTTGCTCTGAAAAGATAAGCGATGTTGGTATGTTTTCTGTACCCAGGGGCCATGGGCTTGGTCAGGGCTGCCCTTCTCTTCAGGCAGCCAGGGCTCTTCTTTGGACCATAGCGCCCCAGCCCTGTGCATTACATAGGGAAATCCAGCCCAGTGGCATGCAGACAGAGGACCTAGCATCAAAAGGCTATTTAAGACATACACCTTAGGAAGTCATTAAGGGCAAATTTACGGTCTTAAAATGCATTTTTCAAAAGAAAATAAGCTGCAAAAAAAAAAAAAAAAAAGCCAGAGTAAACTTGGACTTTGAAAGTGTAGTATCTCTGCCTTTCCAAAAGATCTTGGGCCTGGTTTTAACGGAAGTGACTTCAAACTTTCAAGGATAAATCTCTGCTTTCTATGAAGTGTTTCAAGAATGAAAGCCAGGCTGGGCTGAAGCCTTATTTGTTGGTCCAATACTACTGCTTTTCCTCTATCAGTTGTGGAAACCTATACAGAAAAAGGGGTCAGCAACTCCAAGTAGTCTGGAATGCTGAGCCCCCTACCTGCAGGGCCCTTGTCCTGGAGAGTCCCGCAGTCCTGTGATGGACTTTATGGGAACGAGATGTAAACTTTTTTTTTTTTTTGTAGTTTAGCAATAAAACCCATCTCCTACCACTGAAGAACACAGACTGAAAGTGCTAACAAACTCAGCAAGCAACATCAGAGAACACCAAAGGCAAAAAAACTAAGGCTGTCCCCTCTACAGACCTATGCACCACGTGAACTCTGACGGTCCTGTGCCATCAACACAGCAGCCAATGAGAACCTTTATTTCTTCCCAGTTTCATAAACCAGAGAAGAGCTCCATTAGTGCTGTGCTCTGTTCAGTAGCCCAGAGGTCCCCGGCATGGCAGCAGGACAAAAAGTGAAAACTCAAAAGAACTAAATTTGATTGACAGATCTATCATCTATGATCATATAAGGAATAAAGGAAAATAAAAACTAAAAAAAATCCATGATAACCCAACTGACACCTAAAACTCAACGTAATAAAAGGATGCTGCTTATGGCAAAAAAAAAAGGGGGGGGGGAGTAAATGGTTTAATGCAATTTAATACCATAATCATAGAGAGAATAGCGCTGCTATCAAAAATATTCTCTCCAAGTCTATAAATTCAGTGCAACTGCAAATTCTAAAAATTTCTTGGAACAAACAAGGTGATCCTAAAATCCATGGGGGAACCCCCAAGGGCCCAGAACAGTGCAGATGCAAGCATGCTCCGCTGTGAGGAGAGCGGCCGAGCCAGTGCACCCACGGCACGGCCCAGAGACGGCAGCCCAGAGGCCCAGAGATGGGCTCCACAGCTCGCTCTGGGCGTGGGGGAGGGGACAAAGACGGCACCCCACAAACTGCCAGGGTAACTGGCTATCCCGGGGGGCGGGGGTGAATGTCTACCTTAAGCCATGCACAGAAATGAATTCTAGGCCTAACAAAAGCAGAGCCTGAAGAATTTTAGAAGAAAATGAAGAGAATCATGTGCTCGGGGCAGTGAAGGATTCTCAACAAGGCACCAAAAAACAAACCCAGCTAAGGTGGACACATTTCACTCTGTGGAAAAAGGCTCTGATATTGGTTCTGGATACACATGTATTCACTTGGAAGCAACATGTAAGGAGTGAGCAGTTCAAAACAGGATTCCCCGTGGGGGAGGAAGCAAAGTGCCCGAGCAGATAGGCTGCTCGTGGCTACACAGGCATTTCCTTCGTGAGCGTTTTAAAACGCGTGCTCAAGGGATGTACGATGGTTAGGACATGCCATAATCAAATGTAAAAGGATGCCCAGTCCATGCTCAAAACGAAGACTCCTCTATGAATGTTAAGGCGTGAGTCAGGGAGTGGTGGCCCCCCCCTCCCCGACACCTCAAAGACGGTGGGGGCCGGAGGTCAGCAGTGGGCACCCAGCTCACCACCTGCCCTTCCGGACGGGGGAGGGGCCCCCTGCACTGAAGTCAAGGCACTGCAGCCTCCCAGCCTCCAAGCTAGATGCCTCTTGAGGAAACGGAGCAGAGAAAACGAGCCAGTGTGCGACAAGCAGAGGGGCAGCACTCAGGCCGTGTGACCCCCCCCCCCCCCGCGGCCCCTCACCCCGAAGCGCTAGGCCAGGGCGGGAGAGGCGTGCGGTGGCTGCCGAGGGCTCGCCTCCCTGCGCCAAGCACTAGCCCGGGAGGGTGACAGAGCCTGTGAGCGAACTGCCAGCAGCCTTGAGGCACTGGAAGGGGAGGCAGCCTCTGGCAGTGACAAGGCCTCACTATCTGGGGCTCAGCTGAGTTCATAAACCTTCTGTTTCCAGGCCCCTTGTGTGTAGCCACAGTCAGAACTGATAGAATACTTAGAAGCGCGACGGAAGACAGCAAGCACAGAGAGCGTGTCCCAGGTCTGGCTGTCAGAACGAGTGGTGGCAGGCACTGGAATTTAAATTCCTCCAGTGACCGTGGCCTCTGGTCTGTCAACTGGGGCACCTGCAGAAGCCCGAGGCGCAGGTTTTAAATTGGCAGAGTAACAGAGGAGAATTACCTAGTTGTGCCCCAGGAAGCTGAGTGTCAGTGCCCGCGCTGAGAGTCCCCAGGGCTGGCGGGGAGATCCCACACGGATGGGTCGAGTGAGCTTTTACTTTCTTTCCCACAGCCCCCCCCCGCCCCGGCCCCCCCGGCCCCCCCCCCCCCCGTACCTTCCATATGTTCCTGGTAAGCTTCGAAGATGGCCTCAATCCCTTGCCACCTGCGCCTGGGGGGTTCGTCGTCCTCCCCCTGCCCGTCTTCCTCGTCCTCCTCTGAGTCCTGGTCCGTCTCCTGCGTGAGGGGGCCCTTCCTCCCAGGGGGCGCCTCCTGCTGCCCGTTGTGCTGGGGCAGAGGGAGGCGGCTGGAGGACTGGAGCTCGGGAATGTTGTAGTGGATGGACGTGTCCACTTTGTGGTTCTGCTCTGCAGACAGCACGGCTGCGTTCCCTGCGGGGGCAGAACAGGCTCATCACAGGCCTGCAGGAGTCTGTGTGACTGCAGGCCTGCTGACCAGAGGCAGTACGGACAGACCGATGCCCTTCAGAGGTCAAACATGGCCCCCAGGGCAAGGTCAGAGAGCCCTAACGACCACAGCAGACCTGTATGTAGTCCACTCAGTCCTAATGGCTGTGCGGTCTCAGCCACACCGATCCCAGAGCGTCAGCGTCCTGTTTTAGGAAATGGTGCTGGAGCCTGGTCTGCAGCTGGCCCTCTGTGACTACCAGTCCCCGCTCTCTCAGAAAGTGCATGTCCCGTGGTCCCCAGGCATACCCCGTTAGCTGTCGTTCGGACCTGTTTAGACAAGGTTGGCGCTGCCCTGTGGCATGGCCCCGCAGGGGATGTCCTCTTAACAGGTACACATGGCCTCTGCTATAGTCTGGGACGTGCTCAGGCAATGCACTTGTAGGGCTCAGACTGGCAGGAGATGCATGGCTTTAAAATCCTGAGGAAGGGGTGCCAGGGTGGCACAGCTGGTGGAGCATCCGACTCGAATTCTGTTCGGGTTGGAACCTCTGGGCCCCTGGGATGGAGCCCTGTGTCAGGCTCTGTGCTGGGCATAGAGCCTGCTTCGGATTCTTGCTCTCCCTCCCTGGCCCTTGCACGTGTGCTAAAATAAATGAATAAATCTTAAAAAAAAAAAAAAAAAAAAAAAAAGCCTTGAGGAAACAGTTGAGTGTAATGTCAGAAAAGGGTTGATGTAAAACAAGGCAGGAAAAACATGTCCTAGATCCACAGAAAAGCCTCTGTGAGGTGTGTCTGGGAGGGCATGGGGGTATTTAACCCGGGCATCTTGTCAAAGTATTTTCTCCTTGAAAAACAGGATTCGTTCAAGTAAACTCATGACCAACACCCAGTCAAGAATCCCTCCAGAGTTTCACTGCGAAAACCACCATCCTTGCTCTTTGGTATCATTCTGTCTCTGTTGATGGCAGCGTTAACTTACCTAGGAGATGCCGACACAGCGTCAAGAGCTCTGTGTCTACAGATCCTTACTTACCCACATCCATCTTTTACAGCTTGCAGTAAGAAACGTGTTTAAAACGGCTTTGGCCTAATAACCTAATTATCTTCTCTTAGAGCATATGAAAGCCGTATACTCGGCAGTTACCCTACCACTGGGGATTCTTCTCCCTCTAGTCAGCTTCAACCCTTGACTCAGTGAGAATGAGCCGTAGTGACTCCCGTTCTCCCACCTTCGGGGACTCCCAGCAAAATGTCCAAGGGGAGTGGATCCGGGGGCTCGAGTGTTATACCAAGTGCTCTCTGAAGTTACCGGAACAAACACCTGCTGGTCTGGTTATCAAAGAGCGGGGAGATTTCCAGGTGAGTGTGTACGGGAATGCTGGAAAATCCACAAGCTACGGAAGGAACAGAGCCTCTCTGTGCCTGAGAGACCCCTCACCTGGCCCTACAAAAAGGAAGGGCTTCTAACTCAACTCAGAGGACACTGCTCGCTAACTTTTCTTCAAGTGTGGCCAGTAGACCAGCGGCACCATCATCACCTGGGCACCTGTTAGCGACGGAGACTTCTCGGTCCCGTCTCATGTGCCTTGTGCACACTCAAGTTTAAGGGGCAAGCCCCCGGCTGCAGCTGAGTGCTCCACGCTGCTCTCGTGACGTGGGAGGACAGTGACAGGCAGCCTCTTTACCTTTATGCTTCTGCAGGGCCTTCTGGGTGGACTGCAGCACAGACTCGTGGAACTGATGTGCAAACTCCTCCGCCATGAAGGGCTCCCATGGCTTGCTCTTCCCGTTGATGCTGTGGGACAGGGGCACGGGAATGTCCTTGGGCGCAGGGCCCCGGATGTAATGAAGCATGCTTAGGCTCTTCTTGCCCCCGGGGGCCTCGCTCAGCCTGGCCTTCTCGCTGCTGGCAGGAGCTGCCTCCTGGACCTGCGACAGCTCCTGGGGCCGGAGCTGCTCCAGTCTCCCAGTCTCCATGGCGTTTGCAACATCAGACAAGGAAGCAGCAACACCCACAGGCTTCTCCGTATCCAGAGAGGCTTGCTGCGTGGCTGGTTCTTTTTAGAGACAGAAAGCGAGGAAAATGTTAAGAGGGGCAAGTGAACAGGCGGACCCTGACCTCTAGAGCTTACATTTAATAAAGACCTAGTGCAAAAGACGAAGACTCAGGGGGCCGTTTAATTAAACGTCAGTGTCAGTGAGCACGTGTGGTCAGAAGGTGGGGCTGTGTTCAGCAGCAAGTCCATCCTTGAAAGGCGCCCCAGGAAGGCATCTGAGAAGAAAAGAGAATCTGCAGGAAGAAGCAAGTTGCTTCAGATCACCCAAAAGGTAGATGTTATGTGGCCCAACCCGGTAAGAAAGACCACGTTAGGATTTGAGAACAGGGCCGGACCATAAAGATTTCCTGCTCCACTCAGCAGCGCAGCAAGGTTTAACCGAAGCCGAGAGAGAGAGAGACAGAGAGAGAGACAGAGAGAGAGAGAGAGAGAGAGAGAGGAGGTGTGAAAGCAGGTGTCAGAGAGGCCTGCAGGGCAGAACAAGAAAGACGGAGACACGGGAGAAGAGTGCCAACTTGGGGCCAGCGGGAGCAGCAGAGCCGAAGCAGCAGGTGCCGGAATCCAGGGCATGGGGCTTCCGAGGCCTGGCCGGACTCCGACTACCCTGACCCACCACAGACGGCCCTGCGGAAGCCGGGACCATGCCCATCGGCTCGCAGCCCTGACTTCCCACTCTCCTGCTCTGTCCCGAGCACAGCCTTCCCACTCGTGCAGGGAGCTTCTGAGAGAGAGAGAGAGAGAGAGAGAGAGAGAGAGAGAGAGAGAGAGAGATGGAGAGAAACATACTCTGTTTCCAGGAGGAAAGATTCATGACGAAGAAGACCTTGAGGGGTCGCCTCTGACCTCGGGCAGCCCTCGGGACAGTCCCAGGCGGCGGCAGAGGAAGGGGCTGTCCTTCCCGCCCTGGGCCTTACCGCTCAGGGAGACAGCAGGACTGTCCCTCGGAGAATTCCTGAGTGGGTCTGCCACTGCTGCGGACAGGGCCTTCTGCTTCATGGCATGGAGCATTTCAACAAGTTTCTCTTTGTCTATGAGAAAAGCAGCCTGAGATTAACAACACCGTTGCGTCACTGCTGAGAGGGAAGGGGAGCAGGCTGCTAGCCCAGGCCGTGACTGGCAGGTCCAAGTCCTTTAAACCAAGAACAAAGCAAGCACCAAGGGGACAGGCTGTGTTTAAAGGAAGAAACCTTCATTTTAGAGTGAGCCCAGATTCTGCTCAGCTTTTACTACAGAGCGTTCTAGATGCATTCCAAAAATAACCATGTGTGTACAGCAAAATAGCGGGTTCCTAGGGTTCCTATGATCTTCGGAGGTGACTGCTGACGCCGTATTCTCTCAGACGCACAAAAGGTCCCGACACAAAGAAGCAACCCCGAAGATCCACACAGCACTTCTGGAAGCCTCTGCTTCCAGGCTTCCGGGCGCATCCTCCTCCCCTACAGCTCCTGGTATGCGAGCCCAAGTCCCAGGAGGGCTGCCATCTACCGAAACGGGACCAGAGCCCCGTGACGCCTACTGTGGCGACTCCCTGTTGCGGTGGCACCTGTTACTGACACGAAGTGCCTATGTTACTGGTGGCGTCCGCTAGGAATTAGGAATTAAGTCAGGCAAAAAGATGCTCGTTACAGACTGTGGCTGTTCCCGGGGACTGGTGCTGGTGATCAACACGTCACTGCCTCAGGGAGTGCACGGCTTCCACTTTGCTGGTTAAAGGCAAAAAGCAGACGCCACACCCCACTGATGAAGTAAGTGGAAGCAAGTACATGACCAGTAAGCACTTCTGCTTTCACCTGGACTCCTTCCAGAGAGAAGTGACCACCTAGGTGTCAGCAAGTTGGACGTGGAAGTGTGCAAATGAGCACCTGGACAGGCCAAGCTCTCACCTGAACTCACATCCTGGCGCTAAGCGAGCGTGGGGAGCAGACCCAAGAAGGGGATACCAGAATGCGTTTACAGCGCACCACTCCTTCTGCACTATGGACTCCAGCCCAAGGAGGCGGCCCCAACATGGCCCCTGGTGTCCGGAAGGACCTGGAAGCACCTTCCAGGGCAAGCTGTCTCATCACGACATCTGCTGGCTCTGCCTGGCTGCCACGGGCCACCCCGAGCCTCCTGCCGTGGGAACACGAAGTGCCGTGGGCCATGCCGGCCCCCACCAAGAGGAAAGAGCCGCTACCGCGGGAAGGTACGATGCGACCCTGCACCCGGGGGTCGCCCCACTTGCCGCCCCAAGTGCTGGGAGGTCTGACAAGTGACAGAGCAGCCGACAAAAGTGGGCTTTACATACAGAACAGAGGCCACTGATGCGACAAAAGAAACGTGCTCCAAGGAAGGGAATTTGCATTTGGGGTGGAGAGAAACTGGATGCCAGAGAGACACCAGGGCAGGCCTGAGAGAGCAAAGCGGCTGCCGCCTTGGGGGCCAGAGGGAGTTGAGAGAGCCCCAGGGTGAAGTGGTTCCAGATCCCACCAGAAGCCCAGGGCCCCTGCTTGTCCAGAAGCTCATGGCCACAGTGACCCCACCCCGTGGGGCCCGCACCAGGCCGTACCTTTTCTCTTCTCGGCACTGATGTGAGTCAGGTTGAAGATGGTCAGGAACTTCTTCTTCTCTTCGAAGTTGGGGCTATTGTTCATCTCGTCGGGACTGTAGCGCGTGGACAGTGCCAGTCTCGGTGAAGGCGTCTGCCGCTTGTTCTGAATCGTCGGGGGCGACGGGCTTCTCTCCCTCAGCATCCGCCGCCGCTTCCTCCGCTTCTGGGTCAGCAATTCCTCCTTCTGCTGTTGGGTGGTCAAGCCAAAAAGTTGCAAAAACTCTAGCTTCTAGATTGGGAAAGAAAACAAATGAGTTTGAAACCACTGGCAGTGGCATGCTTCCACTGTCCCAGGGGCCCGTCCTGGGGTCCAACGCAGCCCATGTCCACGGAGGGGGAGGACTGTGACCGTGAGCACATCCAGACACCCACAGTCTGTGGGCACGGAGGAGCGCAGGGAGTCCCAGCGAGTGCAGGGCTGCCCGGGACAGTGGGAGGGAAGCCAAGAAGCAGGCTCTGACGGGGGGGGGGGGGGGCGCCAGAAGCCCAGCCCGCAGCCCCACACGGCGGGGACCAGATTCCAGATACCTCGGAGGAAGTGTCCAGCTTGAGTGGCGGCTGCTCGGCCACGCAGCGGAGGTGGGCCCTGACCTCCTCCTCGTCGCTCTCGTCGTAAGAGTCATCCAGGTCGTAGAAGTAGCCTGGGGGCGAGAACGGGTTTGCTGGGCTGGGCAAGGAGCCTCGCCCTCCAGCGGATGCTGCATACACGGGGCCCCTGTGACGTGTGTACAGACGCGCCTGTGGGACCAAGCCCTGCCGACCGCTCCGAGCACCCCAAAACCCAGACTCCTTTTATCCCGGGTGGAAATGTGCACTGACCCCCAGTCCTAAGATTTGAGCACTTTATAGGGATGGCAGCTGGGGGGGTGGGGGTGGAGGATGCAGGAGGCAGACGCCAGGCTTCCTCTGCACCCCAAGTGACCAGGCCAAGGTAGCGTGAACGGACAGTGATCTCTCTGCAGGGAATCACTCATCCCGCAGGCCTGGGGCTGTGTCCATGGCAACCCAAGGCTGTGTGTGCACATCCACTCCCTGCCTACTGTGGCCATCTGGGTCCACTACCCAGGAGGGGACGGGCACACTCAGGGCCCTACCAGAGGCAAAGAGCATGCCCAGAAACTGAGATGCAGAGAACCGTAGAACCCCTGCACCAAGGGCACCAGGGTATCCCCGCATCCTCCCTCACAAGGCAAGCGGAGGAGAAAAATACTAGTCAGGCCCAAAATCTAGCCTAGAACCACCACCTGGGAAGACCTGGCCTTGGCCCCAGCTTCTGGCTAAGAGGCTGAGTTCAACAGGAGAAAAGAAACCGGTCTGGAGCAGCCCCTGCCCCCTCCTGGTCAGACAGGGTGTGCAGGTGGGGGACAGCCAAGGCCACCCTGGGCCTGCTGGCTGACACTCCCCCACCCCCACCGCAGGAGCAGGAAGGAAAGGGGGCCAGACCTCGTGCCCTTGCCCCGCTCCCACCTGGGCCTGCCTGCCCCCGAGGACGGCAGCCCCTATGAGGAGCCCCCACCGGGCCCAGGCCTGTTCTCTCGACGGCCTCCTCTCTTGTTATGCTGCACTATTAATATTTAAAACCGTCTTATGAGCCTCTGTTCATCACTTATTAATCATGCGTGTCTGTGGACCCATCCTTCCAGAGTTTTGATTTGGCTTTTTGGGCCAATTTTCATTGCAGCAGGAATGGCAGGGACCCCAGGACTGTCTCCCCAGTGCAGGTGTCAGCGACACGGAAGCCAGTGAACTTGCTCCCTGAGCTGCTCAGACCCCACGGCCGGAAGCAGGAGTGGGAGGAGGGCGGCACGCTGCCCCGCCCGGTCCCAGAAAGCCTCCAGGGAGGGCGCACCTTTCTCCTGGGCCTCTCGCCGCCTGCGCTCCTCCAGGTCCAGCTTGCTGACCAGCCTCCGCCGCTGCTGCAGGAACTCGTCATAGATGTAGGCGGGGTCGGGGCCCCGTGGGGCTGCAGGCCGGTAGGGCGAGCCTGGCTTCAGGGGCCCCGGGAGCTCCCCAAAGGGGGCAGGCTGGGTGAGGGAGGCCCGCTGCTGGCCCAGGATGGTCTGGGTGGATTTTTCCAGCTCAGCCAGAAAGGGCCCGGGCCCGTGAGGAAAGGCCTGGTGCTCCAGGCTCGCTGCCTCCCTTGGGGGTGGCTGGTACTTGTCCAGGGGGGTGGCCTCTCGCTTCCGGGGCCCCTCCTCCACCTTCTCTGGGCAGTAGACCCGTTCCACTTTCACCAGGGGGACGGCTGCCTGGCGGCTGGGCTCAAAGGGAGTGGGGTGGCTGTGCAGAGGGTGGCTCTCAGGGGCCCGCCGTGTCTCCAGGGTGCTGTCCATCAGGGACACCGGGTTCCAGAGGCCCGTGGGCACAGAATGGTGCTGGGGCTTGGGCGAGATGAGTGGCGGGGGCCCGCCAAAGTGCTGTGGGGGATCTCGGCTGCCCAGCTCTGGACGGTTCGGTCCTGGCCTAGGGAATGAGCAGAGCAGGCCATCAGTCACGACAGCAGCCACCCAGGCCGCCTGCCCAGAACTCCCCAGAGAGCAGAGCTGGAGGGGCACCAGGGCTGCTACCTCTACGACCCCTTGACAGGCTGCTGCCCGTGGACTCCCGTTTCCCCCGCACACAGCTGGAGGCAGGCAGGTGTAGACTTTTGAGAGGACACAGAAGCTCAAAGGTGGACGCTGCTTGCTGAGGATGGAGACAGTCTCAGGCCAGACCCACTTCTGCTCCTGTTTCTCACCCATGACCTGGCAATAGCTCCTTACGTTCCACCACTTCCTGAATTCCTGTGAACTCTGTGTAAGGACAGACCTGCACCTTTGTTTTCCGCAGGGAGTCCCACCGAAGGGAAAATAAAGACAAGTCCCTGACGGCAAAGGTGTGGCTTTGTCATCGGCACCCCCTCCACGTGTGCCAAGCCGTGGACAGATGCAGAGGGCAGGCCAGCCTTCGAAGGGGCCACTCTCCTCTCTCCCAGGTGTCTTCCCAGCCCAGTGAGGCGGGGCAGGCCTGCTTCCAGGGTGACCCTCACAGTTAGGGTGGGTGGGTCTGTGCTGTTGCTGAACCCCAGTGGTCCCCATCAGAAGAGCAGCCCAGGTGGCTGAGTCGGTTAAGCATCTGCCTACGGCTCAGGTCCTTGATCTCAAGAGTTCCAGGATTGAGCCTCATGTCGGGCTCTCCGCTCAGCGGGGAGTCTGCTTCTCCCTCTCCCTGTGTGCTCGCCCTCTCTCAGATAAATAAAATCTTAAAGGGAAAAAAAAAAAAAAAGGCAACAACCCCACGTAGCCCCAAAGCAGCAGCTACACCCCAAGAGTCTTTATGGAGCCAAGCCACTTGCTAGAGCATGGCGCCCCTACACTCAGGCAGGGCAGGAACTAGAGGGGACCTTTTTTCAGGTAAGACACTTTACCTCTGTTGTAGCAGGCTTCCAGGGCTCTCCCCACCTGGCTTGGGGCAGGGGACACTGAACCATAGCCACCAAGTTATTCCCAAATGCAGGCTGGGAGAAAACCCCCCAGTGACACTGTAGAGTACAAAAGGGGACTATATCAAGAAGCCCCATGTCCTTAAACGAGTCAAGGAACCCGTTAGCAGACCAAATATGTCATGCACTGGAGCCAAGCACTGAACGGTTTTCTAGCTGGGAACACAAGGGCCCGTCAGATGTCAAGTTCATGCTGCTGTGAGGCCGAGTGTGCTGCCAGCTACTATGAGGACCACGGAGGCCAGGAGAGGGCAGCTGGGGGCCGGATTCTGCGTCTGGTGCCCTAGGCCTACATGAGGCTGCTAGGTCCTGAGACAGAGGCCGCCCCTGCTGGGGACGGTGGTGCCGGGATCCTCGGGCCTTGGCAGAGGAAGACCCCCACGGGAGTCAGAATACCCAGACTTTATCAGGAGGCGCCGAGGGGTGCTGGCTGCTCTCCCAGGGCCCGGGGCGGGGAGAGAGTCAGATGAGCAGAGATCAGCTCACAGACAGAAGCAGCGCAACGGTCTGCAGAGAGGGGCCCTCGCTACGGCCACGGTGGGCAGTGCAGCTGCCGGCTGGGGCGGAGAATCTCACGCCAGGATCAGCCCAGCCAATCCCTGCGGCCGCCCTACCCGACAGCAGAGCCCATGGCTGCGCCGTGGAACAGGCCAGCAGCACCCAGGGCACCGTCGGACGGGCGCTGAAGGTGAGAGAGGGAAGGAGCACGTGGACATCGAAAAAGCCTCCAACCCAGATGGCATCCCAGACATGAAGACCTGGAGAGACACTCCCCAATCTTTCCACCCGGCCTCCCTTGTGCACAACTGGGGAAACTGAGGCCAGCATCCCCTGTCCCTGAGACGTGGCCAGGCCCTCTGCCAACTCTGGCTGATGAGCCCTGGAAGGCTGGATGGTGGGTTAGGGGACACTACCAGGTGGCAGCCAGACCAACAGGTGGGAGTGGGGAGGCCCGGGGGCAGCTGTGAGTGTAGGAAGGGGCCCAACGATGGGCACAAAGGACCCCCGGGGGATCCCAGAATGGAGCTGGGAAGTGGGTATTATTTATTGTAATAGCAATAAACAATTTCTTGTTTAAATCCAAATTAAATACAGTCCCCTTTTTCATTAAAAAACATTTGGACTTGAAAGCACAGGCAGACAGAAAGAATGGGTGTAATTATTGATTAAAGCTTCTCTTGCCCCCTCCAGGCGCCACGACTGTCCCCACGGGGACACAGCCAGGCTGCGTGGGAAGGCCCTGGCTCTGGCCAGCGCCATCACTTGGGGACAGGCACCTCTGAGTGCCTCTTTTCCCGGCCTGGAGTCTCTGCTTCCTCGCAGGCCCAACAGGTCGGCGGCAGGGGGGGGAGGCGGGGGGGGAGCGCACGGTAGCAAGTGAAAGCACTCAGGAGGCAGGGTAAACTGCAGGTACCCCATAAGTGCTGGCTGGCTACGAGCAAATCCAAGCATGAAGACCCCCCCCCCCCCGCCTCCCGGGGGTTTCCTGGCACTGCCCGACCCCGCCGAGCCCCACCTGGTGCTCTCCGGCCTGTGCTCCGCCTCCGTGGGAACCGGGGGCCGGCCCATGTCCAGGTGCTGCTCCAGCACCTGCTGCCGAAACTCCGACACCTGGGACTGCCGGTCTTCCTTCTCCTGCCGCAGCCGTCGCTGCCGCGCCAGCCACTTTTCCTCCTCGTTGGTGCGCTGGATCAGCAGGGCTGTGGTGGCGCTGCTGCCCGGCAGCGGGAAGATGCTGTGGTTGGAGAGGAGGCTGGGCACGGCGTGGTGGGCGGTGGGCGTGGGGTGCAAGGGGTGCTGCCCGGGCTTCGAGACTTGCAGGCCCGCCTCCTTCAGCTTCTCTGTGGGGCGGCGGGGGCGGGGGAGAGGGGAGGCCGTCACAGTAGCATCTCCGCAAAGGGGGCCCAGCCCCTGCCTGCCCCCAGGGCCCCTCCGGATGCTTTCAGGGAGCACGGCCTCTGGGGACGCTGGGTGGTCGGTGGGCACGGCTCCCGATCGCACCCGCCGGGGTGCTGCAGCTCTGGGCTCGTGCGGGCTTGCGAGAGCAGACCGAGCCCTCCCAGGACCACGCAAGCCCGTTGTTAACGAGCCCTCGTTAAGTCTGATTACATAAGCTCCCGATGACACGAAATACGTTCAAGACAAAGGTCATCCCTCCCTTCCTGATGCTTTCACTGCGGTTCACTATGGTGCGTGGCACCCTCGACGGGATCCACCGGGCACCTCTCCCCAGCTCCTGCCTGGCTCCGTGCCCCCGCGTCTGCAGCCTGGTAACGGGCCCCGCGGTACCTGCGCGCGTCGGGGTCAGCTGCTCCGAGGGCTTGCCCCGCTCCTCGGCGGCGTGGCTCCGCAGCCCGTGCAGCTCGGCCACGGGCAGGAAGGCCGGCTCCAGCGCCTTGGCCGCCAGCAGGTCCTTCTCGCGGGCCCGCTGCTCCCGCTGGCGCTCCAGCTCCCGCTCCCGCTCCTTCTCCCGCTCACGCTCCAGCTCCTTCTCCCGCTCGCGCTCCTTCTCCCGCTCGCGCTCGCGCTCCTTCTCCCGCTCGCGGTCGGCTTCCCGCTCCCGCTCGCGCCTCAGCTCCTCATCCAGCTGCAGCCTGCGGGCCAGGGCACGGGGTGGTGACGGCGCTGCGCTGGTGCAGGGGGGCCAGGCACGGGCCCCCAAGGAGAACTCCCAGGAGTGCGAGACCAGTACTGTCACCGCACCGTGACAGCAGATGCACAGGGTCCCCCGGAGACTCCAAGGCCCCCGGACCAAGAGCCGCACACTGCCTCCCCGAGCGTCACCACACGCTCACGCCAGGAGGCCCAGCGACGGACAACGGAGCTCGACAGAGACCAAGCTCGAAGTCGAGCACCAGCCGCTCCCCGCCTCGCAGGTGAGCAGGGCCGCCCCGGCCCAGCACAGGGCTTACCTCTCGGCGCTGAGGCTGGACATCCGCTCCGAGTGCAGCGCGGCCAGGGACGAGTGGGAGAGCTCGGGGGGGTAGCGGACCCCGGAGAGGTGCAGATGCATAGCAGACGGGTGCAGTGGGGGCAGGGAGCCGGGGGTGGGGATGGGGTAGAAGGGGGACCGTAGGGCTGACAAGCAGTAGGAGTCATCCATCCTGTGCGGAGAAGGGGGGGGCCCAGTGAGAACCAATGTGAAAGAAAACAAAGCCCAGGCCCATTCGAAGGTGTCCCTCCCCCCCCCCCCCCCCCGGGCCAGGGCAGAATGGCCGGGAGCCTCCACAAAGGCCATGCGGATAAAGGCCATGGCCAGCCCCAGAGCCCCGCCAGGACCCTTCCAGGCCTGAACGGCAGGCCTCCTGTGAGCAGCAGCCCACTCACTATGGATGCATCGGGCTAGATTTGTGAGGCTCCTGCACAGAGCAGAGCCGTGGGACACACCTGCCCTGGGGCTTCTCGGTTACACAGCAAAACAGGCAGCCACTGGGGGAGGGGCAGCACGGATGATGGCGGGGGGGGGGGGGGGCGCAGGGATGACTCCCGCCAGGGGGCAAACCCCTAATGGCTAACTCGGAAGGCTGGGGGCTGCTCCGAGCTACGGAGCCTGGCCCCAGGGCGTGAGGGTGACTCAGTGAGGTGCCTCACCTGAAGGCCGGGTGGGGGAATGGGTGCGGGGCCAGGTAGCTTGGGTGGTAGTAGGCGGCGGCGGCGGCGGCGGGGTCCAGGCCGAGGGGAGGCAGGGAGGACATGCGCAGGTCCTCGGTGGTGTGGTAGGGCCGGAAGCTCCTCAGGTAGTCCTCGGGCACGGTGCTCGGGGGCACCACGTGGTGCACAGGCCGCTGGAGGCTGCGCGTGGGGACGGACGGACAGACGAGGAAGGGCCAGTGGTGAGCAGGCTTCCTGCTCCAGGCTGAGCAACGCGTCATTTCCCCCCCCCCCGGCACACCCCCATTCCCGCCTCTGCCAGAACGTGGGGTCTTCAGGGACAGGTCCTGGCTCCCACGAACGGGGGCGCAGGCGGGCTGGGACAACCAGCCGTCAGGTCAACATGGAAATGCGTAGCAGGCACAGACGGGGCCGCGGGCCCGGGCCTCAGCCACCATCTGGCGGCTCTCAGCCTCAGCTGGTGCAGACCCACCGCCGGGCACCACCGCCAGAGCCTCCGGGATCCAGACCCCAAGCACACGTGCCCCCCCATCTGCAGACTTACTTGAGTGGTGGGAAGCGCGAGTCCTGCACCACAGAGCTGGGGGAGATGCCAAAAGGGTACGGGGTGCTGAGCAGGTGGGAGGGGATGGCTGGGCCCCCCGCCTTCTCCTGGGGCAGCGGGGGCTCCACGATGAGGCGCTCCCGACCACCGCTGCTGCCCCGAGAGCCAGCGTCCTGCGGGAGGACAGAGAGCACCGGGTCAGGACCGGGGTGCGGGGCCGGGGCCTCCTCCAGACTCAGAGGGGCTCGCGTTTGGTGTGCCTTCCTTAAGGGTTTCCACCCCATCCTGCGGGGCACGCACAGGGTACGCAGGAGGCAGTCCCCTCCTCCCCCGGGAGGACACGGCTTCTCACGGCACGAGGGCTGGACTGAAACCCATCTCGTTGCTGGGGCCACAAAACCAAGTGCCCGTGAGGGGACAGGGCACAGAGCAGGGGCCCCCACCTCGCACCAACCCCCATGCCCTGCCAGCGTGCCCTTCGCACAGGATCCTGCCGGCTCCAAACCCGAACTCAGGGGGTTAGATGGTGCTGTTCCACACCCGCAGGAAGTGAGCTCCGCTCCGCAGCAGGGAGCAACAGAGCCAGCCGGGGCCCCCCCGCCTGCGGATCGCCAAGCGGGCACCGGCGAGCCCCAGGGGCTGAAGCGTCAGCTGCGCCAACAGCTGCCAGCGCGCATCACAGATCCCTCGGCCCCCTGGTGCCCAGAGAGTCGCAGCCAAGAAGCTGGTGCTGCCCCCGGGCAGAAGGCGCTAGTCTAACCCCGCTTACCGACCCCTTGGGGTGGTCCTGGCACCAGCCACAGCAGGCAGCTGGGGTACCCCGACTGGTTGGACCTGTCTGGGGACACCTTTGCACACACTGGTGGTGGGCGGGGGCCCTGCTGACCCTGGGAAACCAGAGGAAGGGCTTGCTCAAGGCAGGAAGGCGGAGAAAGAGGAGCCCCAACCAAGACCGAGGGCAGAGCCCGCCATGGCTGGCCACACGGAGGGACCGGAGGAGTGATTACCCCGGGAACACACACCACCCACAGCTGCGACCCCTCTGGTCATTCACGTGGCTAAAGGGAGCTGAGCAGCAAGATCCTGAGCCCGTCAATAGCAGTTAGGGGGGGGGGTTCCTGACCTCTATTCAGAATCTTCTGGATTCTGGAGCAGGCGCCAGCCTGGGGGTGGCTGGGCCCCCCCTGAGGGTGGGGGTAGGAGGCCTCCACTATCCTGACAGCCCTTCTCAGCCTAAGCAAGGTCAGCACCAGCCATGCTGGGACCTCAGCCATGGGGGTTCTGAGGCGTGGCCACAGGCTCCCCTAAGCCCCAGGAGCTTCTCGACCAGGCCCTTCCTCCCGTCCTTCACCTGGCTGGACTGCCACGTCCCCCACCCTACCGCCCCCGGCATCCGGTCTGGCCGCTCCTGATAGACAGCAAACCAGGGCCGCAAGAAAGGAGGCGGCAGTCACGGGGGGGCGGGTCAAACCCGGCCTGTCCACCCCAAATCCGTGGTGTTTCCACCGTGTCGCAAAACACCAAGCACACCTTGAAAACAAGGCGGGGGGGCCACCGGACGTGTGGCGGCTGAGCCCCGTCCCCGCAGGAGATGGCCTGTTCCCTACTCCTCCACGTGTGTTCCCGGCTCGGCCAGGTCCGAGGCTCTGCGGCGCAGGCGCGGGAGGGGAGGAGCAGAGCTGCTGCGCCCTCTGACCCCCCCCAGCCCTCCGGCACCAGGGCGGGGTGGGCCGTGGGGGCAGCTGAGGAGGGCCTGGCCAGTGCCAGGCGGCCGCCGTGCCCGCCCCGGCCTTCCAGAAGACACATCCGTGATAATTAATCGAAGGAGACAGGCCGCTGATTGGAATTTTTAATGAGCGGCAACATCTGTTCCTGCCGGCACGCTGGCACAGCCCCTCTGCTCACGGCGGGGTCCTCGCAGGTTCGCGAACCCTGCCCTGCCCTTCCCTGAAGGGGCGTTCACGTGGCGGTATCAAGGGGACACGCACACCAACAGCCTGGGGCAAAGCGAGCTGCCCAAAACTCCCACCTCCCACTGTTCCAGAGACTTCTCTACAGGGGCCCACGCCTGGCCTCAGGTCCCGCAGATCCCTGTGTGGACGGCAGGACGGGCTCCCATCCGGGCCTGGAGACCCTAGAGGAGACCCATCGCTGCTCTGTGCCTCAGTTTCTCCACCTGTCAAGGGTGCCAAGCGCAGCCCCAGCTCCTAGTGTGACGGGGACAGAGGCACGGACATCAAGGGGAAGCAGGGTGGAGGACCAGCACGGGGCCCGCCCACGCGAACGTCGCAGGGGCCGTTGGCAGGTCAGGGCTTGCTGGGTCCTCCCACGTGCCTATCACGTGGCACGGGGGCCCCACACCCCCCGGCTGCCGCGCTCTGCCCCTCGTGGGGGCCGCCGGGGGATGGAGATGGCCCCGTGCCTGTGGCCCGGGACGGACTGAACACAGCACACCCCCTGGAGAGGGAGGCTCCTCAGCTGCCCGAGCGGGACAGTGGCGGTAGCCAAGGGGCTGGACGGCAGAACCCTCGGAGGAAGTCCTCGCCCCAAGGACCACATCTGGGGAGAAGCTCCAGGCACTGTGTACAGAATCCCGCAGCAGAGCCAAGCCCCCCGGGTAGCCCCTGATGCGGGGGGGGGTGGGGGCTCGCGAGTGCACCGTCCCCAGAAGCCCCTTGTCCCCTCAGTGGGACAAAGCCCGGCTTGAAGGCGGCTGGGCCAGATGGCACCTTCCCACTGCAGCGGACAAACAAGGCGCCGGAGAGCCTGGGGGAGGGGCGGGCGGGCTGGACCCACGCGCCTTCCGTCTGGCTGCAGCCCCGTCAAGCTGGTGACGGGCACCTGGGAACGAGGTCGGCCTTCCTGGGGTGCTCAGAGGCTGCCCGGGCCACCCCGGGGGCACCCCAAGAGCGCGCGGGGCTCCCCCCGCCGTCCTGGCAGACGGGCGCGCGGCAAAGAGCATCTGGGGGCAGCTTTTCTTTCCGAGCGGCGGCTGCAGGCACAGCTGTACCGATGAAGGGAGGACAAGGGGGGACGGGAGGGAGGGAAATCCGGCATTCTCGGGCGCTCAGAGAGAGGCTCCCAGGCAGGCAGCAGGACATGCCCTGTTAGCTTGAAAATAAACCATTTTTCATTTCAGCGGTCCTTTGTGGCTCCCACTACCTGGGAGACAGGACCCTGGCGACCCCGGTGACGGACAGGGCCCACAGCCCCGCCCCCACGACGCCCCACCTGGCGGGAGGCGCCCCCCCATCCCCTCCCCACCTTCACGCCTCTTGCCGGCTCCGCTCCCCAGAAGGATTACATTCTCCACTGAGCCTTTGTGCGGAGCTGATGAGCCATACATCATCTGCTAATCCAGTTCCCGTCCCGCCGCCCTCCCTGGTGGTATTAGTGTTTCATTAAGCGCCGCGGTGGTAAATGGCTGGAGCAGATCTATCACGGCCCTTTCTCTGGGGTGACTAAATGTTTCCGAGACAGGCAGGACCCTCGGAGGAGACCCTCGGAGGACTCCCACGGCGCAGGCGCTCGAGGAGGGAAATACATGGGAGGCGTCCAGTCCCGGCCGATAAGGGGGGGAAGGAAGCCCCTCTGGGGCAGGGCAAAGGGCACAGGGTGGGCCCTGGCGGGTGGCACCAGTCAGGGCTGAGCCAGGGACACGGCAGGCAGGACCCCCCCGCCCCGGGGGCCCTGAGGTCAAGGCGGATCGCCAGAGGCAGCGAGCCCACCTGAAGACCCTTCGTCCTCCCTTAAACCAGGGCCAGCTCAGGTGTCTCCAAACCCCTCTGGCTGGAATCTGCCCACCAGGCCCTACGCAGGCTCTCCCACCCCCCAAACCGCACACGGGGCAGAGCCAAGGGCCGAGACGGCCGCTTCGAGATGCGCGCAGGGCCACACCCAGCAGGGTCCCAGCCTACAGCTGTTGCTAGGCATTCAGGGATACCAGCTGGGGTCCTTGTGGATGCTCACCCTGGGTCAGGGCCTGCCCGACGGCCACCCCCTCTGTGGACAGAGACAGAGGCTGGCTACCCCCATCCCCCAGGGCAGAGTAAAGACAGATCACCAAGACGCCGGGGGTGCCTGTGGCCCTGGTGCCCACCTGCCTCTCCACTTCCACTTTTCGTGTGGTCTCATTAGTACTTCTGAGTATTGCCACCCCCATGGGAACTAGGCAGAAAAACCTGGCCAGTGTTCTCCACCCCCCTGCTGGGTACCCACAGTGGTTCCCCACCCGCCCACCCCCCTACCGGGAGTCCCGGGTGTCGCTGGGGAGGGGGGTCAGCCGGGGCGGGGATGCGGAAAGGCTCCCAGGGCCTTCTGCAGGGGAGCAGCTGCACCAGGGAGTCCCCAAGTACCGGGGAGGGGAGGAGGGGCGGCGGCTTTGGAAACTAAGACGGAAACAGGAAATGCTGGTATCTTCCCTACTTGGATCCTCATTGGAGCAATAATCCCATCAGCTGCTGTTTACCAAGTGCCAGGATGTGTGCAAACACCATTCTAAGTGCTTCACACGGGGCTAAGGACGAAACAGTGTCTGCCCCCCCATTTCTCATGTCGGGGCACTGACCCCCAGGTCCTCAAAACGGGAGCACGTTGGGAGGGCCCATGAAGAGGTCATTCGGGTTGGCCGTGACCCAACATGACCGGTGTCATCAAGAAAGAAGATCATGACACAGACGCGCACAGAGGGAGGGCCGGGTGAGGACCCAGGGAGAAGGCGGCCATCTCCACACCCAGAAGAGGGGCCTCAGGGGACAGCCACCCTGACCACAGCGGGGGCCACAAGCACAAAGGATACATCTGTTGTGTGAGCCCCTGGTCTGGTGCTTGGTTGTGGCCGCCTGACTGGCACCCTCGGATTTTCTTCCAACACACAGATCCTCCAGGTGAGCGTGCCGTGGGGTCTCGGGCCCCAAGCGCTGCCCTCCCGTGGCCGTGGCCGCACCCGCCTCCGCCCCCGTGCCCTGGCGCTCACCTGCCGGCTCTCGCTCCTCCAGACGCCATTGACGGTCTTGGTTGGGGCGATCGTCACCACGGGGGGCGTGCTGGGCACACTGTGGCCCCCAGGGGGGACGATGATGGGGCCCATGGGCACGCGCTTGGGCGTGCTGGCTGGGGAGCTGTGGTTGGTGGCCGGCGAGGACACGGGGGACGACTCGCTGCTCAGTGAAGACCCTGCGGGAGAAGGAAGATACAGCAGCGTGAGTGGGGGTCACACCCACCCAGGGCTCTGGCTGTCCCCAGCCACACCCCAGCTCACCTGAGCCCTGAGCCCCAACCCAAAGGGGAAAGGAGCCGGGAGCGCACGCAGGCCAGCCAGGAAGGGTGACCCCTCCACGCACCGATGGAGCCCGGAGCCCCGGCAGAGCAGACGTGCTCCCAGCGCGGGCGGGGGCAAGACCCCCAGCCTCAGAACAGCGGGTGTGTGCTTGTAGACAGAGGGCTTACAGGAGGCCCCGGCGGCCGGCGTGCTGGACGGGCCAGGCCGGGCAGGGACACGCGGAAACGGCCACGGCAGGCTCATCTTTTTTCTTAGATATCCACTGCAATCTACTCCTAAGTTTTTAAAATTGAGATCTGGGGCACCATTTACAACACAAAGGTCCCTGGTTTCTAGCACATTCAGAGTCGTGCAACCAAGACGGCTAACTGGCCCCAGATCACTTCTGCCCGCCCACCCAAAGAACCCCGGAGCCCACTCCTCCCCGCTGTACCCCTGGAGGCAGGGTAGAGGCGGCAGAGCCGGTGGGGGGCCCAGGGCTTAAGGCGGGCCGGGCAGGGCCTAGGGCGCGGCTGGGAGGAAAGCGCTCCAGGGTCCCCTGCAGAAGGCCCTCGTCGGCTGCTCAGGTTGATGGCTGCTCCCCCCGCCAACGGGCAGCAAGGAGGTCACCATGCTTCCTTCCCAGGTCCCGGCCCCCCAGCAGGCACCCGTCTGGCCCGGGCTAGTCCAGCACTGTCTGGGGGTCGTCGAGAGCCCAGCCCGGGCCCGGCGAAATCCACAGCGCGTACTCACATCCACCCTGCACTCGGGAAGGAGACCCCCTCACGTGCCCACACCGTGGTGGGGCCACAGACGCTGGCTCACGCCACCCAAGCCCCCGTCCCAGACGGGCCCTACTTCACATGAAAGCACGAGAGCAGCTGGGGCCACGTGTGAAGCAGGACACACGGTCAGCTATGGTCACGGGCGGGGGGCGGGGTGGGGTGCAGGGGCTCTGGCCGAGCTGCACGAGGAGGCCACCGCTGACAATCCCAAACAGCGGCTTGGAGACGCCCCGTCTTGCTCTTGGACTCAAAGGGCAAACACTGACCCTTCTGAAGGGTCCCCACGGGCACCTTCCGTTGGCAAGAGCCCCACGTGGGTGGGGGGAAAAGGAAGCAAGGTCAGCAGAGACAGCTCCTCGCGGAAGGAGAATCCCATTGGTGTGCAGGCATCCTCCCAGATTTCACTCCAAACTTGCCTCGTTCCTGGGGGCCGAGGGACCCTCACCCTGTCTCCATACCACCTCCAGTGGCCACACTCACGTTACCAGATGGAACCTCCCAGCTGCCAAGGGGTCACTGCAGTGCCATCTATCCTTCCTGCCCCAGGGACCCTGACCAGCCAAGTGTGGCCTCAGCAGCGTCGCTAGGAAGTAGAGTGGCTGGACGTGGAGGCCCCGGCGACATCGGGACAGAGCCTTGACCTAAGCAACAGGACTCCCTAGGCTAGTACACGGCATGTGCAACTGTACAGGGCAGCCCCAAGGAGACACCCAGGCTCAACCGCACAGGCCAAGCCCCACAGCAGCCCAGCAGCACGTTCTGCTCAGCAATATTAAGACCACCACGGAGGCCGGGTGTCCCTCAAGGAACTGCCCGAGGGCTGCTGGCCCTGAACTGTGACCCCCGATTCCCGAGATGAAGCAGCAAGCACAGCACCCACCCCAAGAATTCTGCCACCCCACGCTAGCTGGACCAAGCCCAGCTCTGCTCCCCACTACCCTGGGTGAGGCCTGAACCCCCCGGGCAGAGGTCATTACCACTGGGGGAGGGTCAGTACTGCACAACAGGGCCACCTTCCCGTCCCAGTGGGGACAGCCTGAGGCTTCGAAACAAGCTACGTCTGCCCAAGTCGGTGACCAGCCCGTCCTGCACCCAAAGCTGGTTTCATGACCGCCTCGGCTTTGGGCGGGGGGTGGGGGGGCGTTGTCACAGGCAGATCCAGCCAGTCCCGCGGGCAGAGCCGCCTCGGGGGCTGGTGGACTGCCGCCCGTGCTGAGCTGCTGACCGAGAGGCAGCTGGGTGCTTAGTTCTGTACCATCACCCAGGTATGTGCAACTTTGCAAAACCAGCGGCATCTTCAAGGCCGGCAGCCCCATTCTGGGGACCACACCCAGCAACGCGGGGCTGATGCCCACCAGAGACACGGCAAAGGGGCGGCATGGGGCCCGTCCTCAGGCCGGAGCGCCCCCCCGCGGGGGCAGCAGGCGGCGCAACCGCTGGAGCGCAGACAGCCAGGCAAGGCCCGGTCCGGCCGCTGGGGCGGGGGTGATAGCAGGCGGCTGGCCCCTGAGGTGTGGGGTCACTCCAAGACCCTGCCCCCGGACACTGGCCATCTGTGCGCTTTTCTCTGGTTTATCTAGATTGTGATAAAAAGTTCCACTCTGTATTTTTGAAAAAAAAAAAAAAACAAAAAACAAAAAAACAAAACACCAAAAAACAAGAAACAGAACAACACGCTAGATAAGGGATCTTTTCCTTAAAATACAATTTCCACGGAACCTCTATGGCTCTCCTTTTTTGGGTGGCAATGGCTGCACGCAGGCAAGCCCCACACCACACAATGCCCACCTCCAGCGTGCAACTCGACGGTCCCGGCACCTTCACAGAGGGGCCGCCATCACCCCAGAAAGGAAGTCCGAGCCCCCAGCCCCCAATCCGCATGGTCTCCAAGGATGTGCCTACTCTGGGCGGTTCCTGTAAATGACCCACGGTATGTGACCTTCCTCCCCTGCTGCTGCTCACTCAGTGTGGTTTTTACGGTGTGTGCGTGTGGCCGTGGGCGTCAGGACCCCCTTTCTACAGCCGGCTACCCTCCCTTGTACGCAGAGACCCGTTTCGTTTGGTGTGCCCAGCCCCTTGGCTCTGTGACGGCTGCTATGTCTCCTGCGCTCACAGCTTGTCTCCCACTCAGCCTCGCGCTCAGCTGCCAGGCCCATAGCCTGGGCAGCCCTGTCTACCCTCTGCCCGGGGGTGGAGGGGGGACAGACAGGTGCGCTCTGGAGCCGAAAAAGGAGGCAAGGAAAATGCACACAGGCCAAGAGCACCGGCGGTCAAGGCAGAGGCCGGCAAGAGCCTGGAGGAAAAGCCGGGGTCAAAGGCCAAGTGGGCTTTGGGCCTCCAGGCGCTGGGCAGATGGGCCAGGGGGCCCACACGGCTGGGACCCCACGGTGCGGCAGCCCTGGGGGGCCTTGCAAGCAGGAGCACCTGCCAGCACCAGGCCCCCCAGGCCGCTCTCCTCCCCTTGAAAAGGCCCCGCCTCACGCCATTAGCTCGCCTCTCTGGATTAACCTCATTTCTAATCACCAAGGGGTGAGGGGCGGGGCGGGGGGAGCTGGGGGGCCCAGGTGCACTTGCACCAGGAGGCCATGACAATTAGCAGCCTCATCCCCCGGGGGGCTGGCGTCAATGGCTGGCCAGAGCAGGCGATCGATCCCTGACCACGCACCCACAATGAGCGAGCAGCCACCCCGACCCTGCTCCCGCGCAGTGGCAATACCGCTGTGCCCGCCCTCATTAACTGGAGGCACGCGGCGTCCCCTCTGCTGTCTGACTCGGAGGATTAGCGCCGGGGCCGCCGGGCACATGTAATTAACAGCTGAGACCCCAGACTCGGGGGGAGACTGGAAACAAAACCGCAACTGTCCGCTCTCCCAGACACACAAGCCACGACGACCACGATGACCTACCCCCCACCCACCCCAGCCCTGTAGCGCAGGCAGGGCGAGGCCAGCTCTCGGGGACGCCGCGCTGGCCTCGTCCCCCCGGGGCCTCACCCCTGACGACAGGGAGAAGACAAGAGAACAGTCTCCCTAAAAAGGGACCCTGAGGACGTCTTCCTGGGATGCCCGCTCCGGGGGCCGGGCCACCCGAGCTTGGGGGGCCTGGCAGGGGCAGCACCGCAGGGACAGACTTGTGTGTGGGAGGGACCAAGCGCAGGACTCCCGTCCCAGCAAGCGTTTGCCAGGCTTCACCCAGGGCAAGCATCAACCTGGAACCCTCGGCCACAACCAGGGTGGGGCGGGGGCACCCGAGGACCCTGCGCGCACCTGCTCGCCAGGGCCCTCTGCTCACCCCTACAGTCTGTCCTGCCCCAGGTTCACCTCGGAGGGTCCCCGGGCAGACTGCTGTATTCCAGAGGATGGACAGCCTCCACTGCCTCGCGCTTCCGGGGTGCCCTGCCCTCCCCATCCTCCCCCGATCTTCCCAGGCCCGGTGGGGGAACGCCGTTTGGACCCAGAAAGCAGACTGGCCAACAGCGTGGCCCCCTCTGCTTGCAAGGCTGAGGGGCCGTGGGGCCCGCAAGAAGCCTCCTGGGAGGCCGGCAGTCGGCTGGACACAACTCCGCGGACAGTCCCAGAGTCGGCCTCCCCAGAACGCGCCCTCCGGCACAGAGCAGTGGGAGCCCTGTCCCGCCTCACGGCCACCGGCGCGGTCCTGTGCCCGATCTGCCACCACGTCACCGTCCATAAACCCAAATCGGCAAAGACAAGTGTGGGTCTGTCTTATGAACCGCGTTCCAGGGGCCCGTTACTGGTCGATGAGCGGCACTGGGGCTGGCGAGGAGCACAGAGGGAGCTCGGGGCGGGTGGGGGACAGGGCCAAGTCAGTGGCGTGTCTCCACAGCCAGGGGAGGCCTGCCACGCCGAGCATCGCCCCCCGGTCCACCGTTCTGGTCATACCCTCCCTGCCCAGCCAGCCGTGCCCCTGCCACCTCCCTGCATCCGGGGCACATGCAGCTCACAGGCCTTGCTCTCCTCCAGCTCTGGCCTCCCCTGCCCTCCGGCCCTTGCCTCCAGAATCCCCAGAGCCCAGCGGATAGAGGAGAATGTCTCCCACCGCCACCACGAGCTCACACCTGTGCCCGGAGACAGATGGGGCCGCAGGTACCCACAGGGAAATGCCAGCGCACGGCGGACACACGCACGCAGGGAGCGCGCCAGGCAGGACCTTTCCTTCCTGGGTTTGGTTGGCTGTTTTCTTTGAAAGAGGCAGATTTCAGGGGGCAGCAGGGAGGCCGGCTGCATGATGGCAACACTGGTGGGCAGGGTCCCACCTGCACCCTCGCCAGGGCTCAGGGACAGGACCTCTGTTCCGGCAGCTCCCGAGGCCCAACGGTAACCAGACCTGCCTGCAAAGCCAGCGACAAGATGAGGCAGGCAGCCAAGAAGCGCCATGGAAGGAAGCCGGGCAGGGGCACCCGGGTTAGGGGCTCTGGACCTGCAGAGTTAGAAATTCAAGTCCAGCTGCCCCCGCCCCTGGGGCCGGTGCTCTTGGCAGACGCCCCCTCGGGGGAGGCTGTGGGCCACCCCACAGGGCCCAGGGTGGCAACACCACGTGCCTGACACACTTTGCAGGGATTGAACAGGCCCCAGAGGCTTCGGGGCCCGCCCAGCTCCCTCTGCCCGGCCAGGACCCCCAGGCCACAGCAGGGACTGCCCAGAGACACCTGCCCTCGGCGGAGGCGAGCGATGTGCAAGGCGGAAAAGGTGGGCTGGGCGTGCAGGGACGACACATCAGAGTTAGGACCTTCCCGGTGGGTTCCAGGGGTGGGGTCAGGGGAGGCGCAGAGCCTCTCTGCACCGCGGCCCCCACCCAGCCCTCTGCACAAGGGCGCTGCAGCCCCACGGGAGGTGCCTGCCGCAGGGTGGAGGCGAGGCGAGCACACTGCCACACAGCCTGTCAGAGCCAGCGCCTGGCAGCTGCCTCTGCAGCGTCATGCTCCGGCCGGCAGGGATGCGGGCGCCCAGGCTCGCCCTCTGCAGGGAGCTCGGGGGAAGGGTCAGGGCCGCTGGGGAGGGGGGTGCCCCCCCACCTAGGGCAGCTCCTAGGGCAGATGGAGGGGCTGTGGCATTTCCTGGCTCACGCCCTCACTCAGTCATTCAACAAGCACCTCTGAGCTCACAGGGTAGCTGGAGGTCCCGACAAGCCCTGCAAGGCAGGCCGTGGAGGAGGCTGGGACGTTCTGAGGGTCAGTGGGGTCCTGGGGTCCCTAGGCTGGGGCTCGTTCCAAGGCTAAAACTGGGCTTCAAATGCCAATGTAAGGGTGTATGTGTGTGGGGGGGTACAGTCTGTGTCCAGAAGAGGCTCTGGTGGGGGGACAGGCAGGGATGAGGTGGCCAGGCCAATGCTGGAGCTGGACAAGCAGCTTCGGGAGAGGACAGAGGGCCGAGTGGCCCAGGAGGACAACCTTTTTGTGGCCAGAGAAACGGGGGGGGGGGTCGCCCAGCAACCACGGCAGCAAGGGGCTCCACGCAAGCTGCTGCACCTCAGTGGGGCACGCCCTGGCCTGTCATGGAGAGACGGTCTCACGGGTACAGCTGGGATCAACCAGGGGTCAGACCCCAAGTCTCTTCCAGAAGAATGTGCTGCGTGGGTGTGATCACTCCCTGCGAGGGGTAAAGAGGAGGGACCCGGAGACAGAGGGCAGCCATGGAGCCAGCAGCTGACCCCCAGCGCAGGGGTGATAGCAAGTCCACAAGTCCAAGCCCACCCCCTTCCCACGGAGACCCTCTCCTTTTTAGGACCCTCCTAGGGAGACCCCTCCAGCCCCTTGCGGCGCAGGGGTCAGGGGTGGGGGAGGGGGGCACAGTGGCCCCTGTATGGTGCACGCAGCTGCCATGCCTGGCCCTAGTGTGTTTTCTCTGAATCCAAACCTATGAGGATGAGCTCTCTAAAACAAGAAAGCAGCCCAGAGAGGTAAAGCGACGTGCCCAGGTCACACAGCAAGGATGTGAGCCAGGGGATGAGGCGGGTCCAGGCCCTCGTGGTGCCCATAGCCACTCCACACGGCCCCCCAGGGGGTCTGGCTGCCAAAAAGGCACCTCAGCGCCCTGGGACACAGACAATCCCCCACCAAACGGCGGTTCTCATCCTTTCTCTAGAGGTAGAGCAAACCCTAAGGCACTGAGGTGACGTCCTCTGTGAATTGAATGTTTCAACTGTACCCTCGGGACACGACCATGTGAGGGAAGACGTTAGCTCGGGAAGTGGAGGGGAGAGCTTGGGCCACTGCTCAGAACAAGGGGGCGCAACACAGCAAGGGAGGGGGGCGGGGGTCAGAGGTGAGCCGGAGACGCCCCAGGCTGCACGTGGCCGCCAGGACAGGCCCTGCCTCCCCCACCACCCCCGTGGAGGTCTGGCTCCACCCAGGACCTCTCTGTCCACAGAGACAAGGCTGTGGGCAGTCGGCCACAGGGTGCCGACAGAGACAGGGGCCCTGGGGAGGGGTGGGGGAAGGTCAGCAACAAGCCAGGGAGGGGCCGGAGGCTGTGGGGTCTTGGGACCTGAGTCCACGGCTTCCAAATTCCCCTCCGCTGCTTAGGATGAGGGATAGCAGCCAGCCCGCGGCTCAGTGGTGTCCCCCAGCCCCGCGGATGACAGCCAGTGACCGGTGTGGGGTGCCAGCCAGGCACAAGGTCATTCGGCCGTGAGAAGGAACAAAGTCCTGGCATGCCGCGTGGGGACGGCCCCAGAACTCCAGTCACATGCGCTCAGTGCCCCCCCCAACCCCAGCCGACCGTGGTCTGGGAGTTAGGGGTCACGCCCGCATGTCTCTGAAGACCCCAAAGACCACAGCACCTTACTGCTTTACAAGAGGGCTCTCATGGCACTAAATCAATCTTTACAATTCAACCACTAGCCTGCTCCTTCCCTGACCACCAAGCCCAGCAAAGCACCCCCTGCCCCCGGCGGGTCTCTAGTTCCAGGGTTTGGAAAGGCAGGGCAGAAGCACTGGAGCCTGCTGGCTCTCCCCCTCGCGCCCCTGCTGCCCCCAGGCTTCTGGAAGTCGACACCCCCATCACCCGCGGCCCTCGCACCACCGAGGTGGGTCCAGGGGTGAGGGGGCTTCCACCCAGGGCTACCGTCCTAACGAGCTGTGTGCCTCGGGCTCATGACTTGACCTCTCTGAGCCTCAGCCTCACCATCTGTACACTAAGCAACTCCGGGCTGTGAGCCCCTTCTGCTGATGGGGGAGACGGCAAGGTCACAGGGCGACTGAGTGAGAAAAAGGGGACCAGGCACAGGGTGCAGCCCAGAGATGCTCCCGAGAGGGACAGCACTTCCTCGTTTTCTCAAACTGAGGCCTGATTGGGGGGTGGGGGAGGGGTGGAGCCGATCAAGAATGGAACACGGAGCTCACGGCCACGGCTTCAAACTCTCAGAACCTGGCTTGTCGACCGCTGGAAAGCCTACCATTCTCAAGACACAGGGTGTCGAGAGCCGAGGTGCACACATAGAGGAACGTGAGTGGGGGGCGTCCCGGGTTCAAACACTGCTCCCAAACCTCGGCCCTCCCCTCTGAAGGACGGAGTGACCGGTCAGCCAGCTGCAGATGCCACGCTCCCACGATGTAATGGCTCTGGGCAGTGTGGCTGGGGCTGGTCTTCCCTCTCCCAGCCCCCCACCGAGGACTCACGCCTCCAGGACAGCGAGCACACAGAACGCCCAGGTCAGAGCCGCGAAGAACAGGGCACCCCAGCCACCGGGCCAGGCCTCTGCCAGCAACACACTCTGTTCCCAGCCAGTGAGGCCCGGAAGCCTCTGGCACGTGGGCTGCCTGCTGGCCTGTCCTTCCAGCCAGACGCCGAGACCAGACCAGCCTAGGGCAGCGGAGAGGAGACAGCACCATCGAGGCAGGCTCGTGCCCTGGGCCCACGGTCCTGGCATGATCCCCCGTCTACAGACCTCCCCTGCCTGCCTCTGCAAGGAAGAAAAGGGCCCTTCCATGGCCACGTACTCTGCAGCAGTGAGGTGTCACCAGGACATGCCCCCTGAGGTGCAGGGACGATTGGCGGTGACTCTGCGCGAGCGGAATCAGCATTTTCCCACGTGCCAACACTTGCCTTCTGAACGTTGAGAAAGGACACAGCCAGAGCAAGGAGCTGCCGGGCAAATTCTGCCACGGGGGCATCCCGTCACCTCTGAGGGGACCACTGAGTCTCAGCCACCCCGTCCCCGCTGTGTGCGCACCCCCACGACGGGCAGGGAGCTCGCTGCCTTCTGTGGGGCCATCTGCGCCCCAGCTGCGTGGCACGCTGTGGCCTGGGACAGCAGGGCCTCCCAATACCGGCCGGGCGCACTCGGACAACACCAGGCAGTGTGCCCTGGTGGGCGTGGAGGGTGAGGAGTGTGTGGGGCTGCCAGCAATCACGCTCTGCCCAGGCGGACACAAAGCCAGGCCCCAGCGGTCTGCCCTCCCAGGCCGCGGCCCACCCCGTCAATCCCGAGCTCACTGCCCAACAACCGTGAAGAGGAGAGATGCAGAACTCCAAAGACCCCCAGCCACCCCAAGTCAGGGCAAATGTTCCTCCTGCCAAGCTGCGGAGCCTCTGCACACACAGACACATGTGTCCTCCCCACACAGGGCCCTGGGACGCAAGCCCTAGACTTCTGGGGCAAAACAGATGGCAGGCAGAGGTACCTAGGTCCCTGCTTCCTCTGCCCAGAGGGCAGCCCCATGTCTGAGCAGCAAGTCCATAGACCGGCCTGGGTCTCCCGGCAGCCCCAGCCACAAACTGCCTCCCACCCTCTTGTCCAACCAGCAGCCCATGACCCAGACTAACATGGGCAACCAGATGGTGGTCCCAGAAGGGCCTGAAGCCGGAGGCCCAGGGAGCCTCCGAATAAAGATCAAAGCTCAGAGAGGGTCAGCGTTTGCCCAGAGCCACACAGCATGTCACAGCCCAAGTGACCCCAGAAGCCAGGGCTCCGATCTGGGCGACACCCATCCACGCCGGCACGCAATCCTTGCCTCAAGGAGTTAGGTAGTCGTGGGGGGAGCTGTCCCAGAGACCCCACTCTGAGATCAAGTGGGTTTCTAGAGACCGTGGCCACCCCCGCAGTGGCCCCTGGAGCCAAGGCTGGACAGAGGCGGTAGAGAGGCAGAAGCAAAAAGCAGAGGTGCCAGGGTGGGGTGGGCTCGCCGGCCGGGCGGGGGGCTGGGAGGGCCTGCAGTTGGGATGGCGCCACCCGCCCCCCAGAATGAGGCAGCGCGAGGGACAGCGGAGTGGCCAGGAGCCCACCCCGGGGCGGCTCCAGCTCCTGCTCGGGGGGAGGGGGCTGCGCTCCCCCCTCGGGCTGCAGCCTGGCGGGCGCGCCTCTTACCTCTGGGCTCCTCCGCCTGTTTGGCGAGCTTGCGCAGCGCGGCGGCAAAGCTGGAGGACGGCGCGGCCTGGGCCGACAGCGCGCTGCTGGTGGCGGGGCTGCCGCTGGGCACCAGGGCGCCATTGAGCGGCGAGGGGGTGAGGGGGTTGACGGTGGCGGTGGTCCTGGTCGCGGTGGAAAGCATCCCTAGTGAAGGGGACTTGGGCTCATGGCTCATGCCTGAAACAGGAAAAGAAGAACCAGAGGTCACCCAGAGAGTAGGAGGGCCCAGCACCAGAGCGGGGGTCCGCGGGGCGCGGGGGGTCCGGCACCAGCGAGCAGCATGCAAGGGACAGGGAGCGGGAGCAGATGCGGGCGGCGCCAGCAGCACAGGCAAGGCAGAAGAGGGCCAGCGTCACAGAGAGAGTGGGGCCACGGCGCCCCCACCCCTGTGGACCCATGGTCACAGGCTCAAGTGCACCCAGCACCCCGGGACTGCAGACGCCAGACGGCTCAGCCCAGCAGGATCCCAGAGCATCTGCTCCCGCGTGCAGGAGGGACAAGGAGGCGCTGCACCTGCCCCCATTCTAGAGAAAACAGACTCAGGGTCTGACCCCAGGCAGGCCACCCGGGATGCTGGCAGGTCCCCAGCGGCACAGATGCCTCGGAGAACGGCCCCATCGGCCATTGCGTGCGCCGTCGGGGAGAGAACGCGGCCGCCCCGCACACCCTGCCTGCAGACCAAAGACACAGAACTGTAGTCTGACCCACTGTCAGTGGGCAAAGAGCCACCTTCCCACAGGCCCCCAGCCTCTCACGTCTCGTCCAAGTGTCAACGAGGAGGCTGAACTGCCTCCCAACTGCCCAATCAATAAAGGCCCAACTCAGGCAGCTGAGGAAGAGGCGCCATAAATAAGTTTTCCATTACCATTCCCTGCCCTCTCGGGGCCACCGGCCCGGCCCAGGCCCCGCTCCCCGCCCCCTCGCTGTGGGTGCGTTCCAGGGGTGTAAATCAAGCCCGATGGCCTTGCGACTGGCAGGGGTCACAGGTCGTGTGCAGGGAAAAGCAAATTGACTTCCAAACCCCCAGATGGACACCCAGGAGAGGCAGGCTCCAGGAATACCATACAGGCATCCGGGGAAGGGTCCTTGGGAGTAGTGCGTGGAGGAACACAATCCTAGAACACTCAAGAACACAACAGGGCAAGAAACGTGCACTTCTCGCAGGGTGGTGGCAAGGGACCCCCCCAGGCTGCGGCCCACACCCCAAGAGGCTCTCCATGGCCCCCAGAGCCCACCTCACCTCCGCCGGGTTCTGCACTGAGTCTAAAGGAGTCTACCTGGAACCTGCTTCCATGTCCAACCCTGTGGGCCAGCAGGCTGGAAGGCGGCCGGGTGAGAAGAGGGGGATCCCCACAAGGGGGGTCAGGCAGGGGTAGGCACCCACCTGCTGCCCCCAGAACTAGCCGGGAGAGAGGACAGGCCTGGACGCACATCCTAAAGCCCGAGTCCCAGAGCGCCAGGTGGGGCAGGAAGAGCCATCCTTGGGGCTCAGGCTGGCGCATCCAAGACAATATTGAGGGCTTGTGCTTGGGAACAAAGGACCCCCACAAGGGCCCCGGTGGCCACAGCCAGTCTGCCAGTCTCCCAGCTGTGGGGTAGCGCCAACCCCCGGCTGACCCACGCATCCTCCTCTTCCTGAAATAGCAGGGGTGGGGGGTGACTCTCAGTAGAGAAACCCAAGAATCCAGGGGGGTGTGAGGGTCCCTTCCCCAGAAGCCTGATTGCCAAAAAACACAGGTCTCAGGCCAGGGTCATTCTTGGCCAACTCAGCACCCAGCTGGCCCCTGGAGGACCACTGAGCACAATGGATGTTACACTCTAGGAGTGTGGCCCCAGGCTACCACTGGCACCTTCTCCTCCTCCAGTGGACAGTGTGGACAGAGGGGGGCAGGAGGTGTGGCCAAGTTCATGGAGTGAGGAAGTGGGGGCCCGAAGGTCACGCTTAGCATTCACTTGGCTGCCAGGTACCTGGGGCATGAATCCTGCTCTGTAGCCTCAAAGCTGGATGACCTCAGGCAAGTACCTTTGCCTCTCTAGGCCTGTCTGCTTGTCTGTAAAATGCAGTAAGGACAAAGTCTACCTTGTAGGTTCATCTAGACAGGTTTCAAAGAACTAACACGAGGGACTTTATAGAGTGTGCCCGGTGCACACCAGGGGCCATTTATTAAACAGTCCACCAGCCTATGGAGGAGCAGAAACACAGGTCCAGATGAGCAAGGAGCCCGGCCGTGGCCTCACAGGTCAGCCCCTGCAAACCAGGATACACGCTTCCGGAATTGTGCTGCTTGCCCCACCTGGGGGACCAGGTGATGTGGCGTCAGAAGTCCACGTGCTGCTTGGGGTGCCCCCCATGGTCCCCTCCCCGGGCTGGGGACTGCATGGCCCGGTGTGCACGCCGCCGGCAGAGCACAGTTCCATGTGCCTGAGCGGTGGCGGCTGAGGACAGGTCACACGCGGGAGCTGGTAGCTGTTTTGGGAAGGAGAGATAGCACTTAGAGATGCTACAAGGTAAAACGGAGGCCTTGTGGGGATAAGGCCCCCACTGGTCCTGGTGAAACACTCAGGGGAAGGTGTGGCTACACAGGGCTGCCGGGAGACAAGGTGCGTGAGGAGGGACCCCGGGCTCTCTCCCGCAGGGGACATCAGTTAGACATGGCTGGGTCATCTCCCAAGATGCCTCCAGACGGGCCTAGGAGAGGCCAGCAGCTGTTCACAGTCTGGTCCTGGTCATACAGATGGTGCAAGGCCACAGTCAGGCAGCACGCCTAGGACTCGAACCCTGTCTCACAGCCCCACACGGCCTCCCCGCACACCTTACACCACCTGCCCGCTCCGAGGCCTCAACGGGATGCTCGACCAGAAAGGATAAACATGTGTGCATGCACGGCTAAAACACGTGTCACCAAAGTGAAAAACACATCCACAAAGTCTTTGTTGCTCATCCCTTCAAGGGGTGGAGACTAATTCTCTTGCCCCCAGATGTGGGCCGGACTTCCGGACTCACTTCTGACCAACAGAGTATGGTAGAAGTGATGGCATGTGACTTCCGAGAAGAGACCACCGTGGCCGCTCTCCCGCATCACTTGAGTGGAGCGTGCTCAGGCTGCCCACAGGGTCCCAGGTTTCCTGCCGCCTCCAGACAAGAACCGTGTTCCTTCCCCCCCCTCCCGGATGAGCCTTTGGATGAGACCACAGCCCCGGCTGCCAGCTGAATCACAGCCTTCTTGGAGCCTCTGAGCCACCCCACATCCCTAAATGTTAAGTCTGGGAGAGTTGGTTATGCAGCTTAGGATAACTGACACGGTACCGCCACAGGCTCTACTGACCAAGACTACCGTCTCGAGCTCTCTCCCCATCTCCCTGCCTTCTTGGAGCCCCAGAAGGGGGCATCTGCAAATACTCCATGACCAACACGGCCCCCCCCCCACCCCGATGCCACCGGCGACCGTCAACCACACCCTCCCTGTTCCCTCAGTCCTTAGAGAGCCAGTCATCTCTCTTTAATCCCAATTCTGTAAGAAAGGTGTTACTGTGCCCATTTTACAGATGGGGGAGGCCAGGCTTGGATCCAAGGGCCGACAGATGGTTAACAGCAGGGCTGAGATTACTGCAACAAAGCACGTGCATCCTGTTCACGCCACAGTGGTCAGGGCCCAGATCCAGACCCATCCTGCCCCACACTGCACACGGATGTAAGAGATGGGGACGAGGAAACAAGGAGTGGGGAAGTGAGGGTAGACAGTGGGGTCATTCCACCTCCCTGTGACAGTCCCCAAGGCCCAGGAGCCGATGCGAGGCCCCTGTCCAGTGGCCATGTGACAGGCTGGCCAGCTGGTGACCCGGGTGGACCTGCTGTGACCGCCAGCTGACAGTGCTGGGCAGGATGGCACCGAGGTGCTGGGACAGGCAGGTGGTAGCCACAGGACAGATCCCAGGCCAGACTCCAAAGATCACATGCCCCTTAAGGTGTTGGTGGGTGTCTTCAAGTGGCAGCAAGAACAAAGGCCTCACTTCTTATGTTGTAGCTTCTCTGCAGTAAACCAGGTTGTTAAAAAAGGGGGGGTCATCGGGGCACCTGGGGGACTCAGCTGGTTTAAGCATCTGCCTTCAGCTCAGTTCATGCTCCCGGGGTCCTGGGATCGAGCCCCACGCGGGGCTCCCTGCTCAGCAGGGAGTCTGCTTCTCCCGCTCCCTCTGCCCCTCCCCCTGCTCATGTACGTGTGTGCTCTCTCTCCAATACATGAAATCTAAATAATGTTTAAGTAAAATAAAACAAAGTAAAATAAGTAAATGGGGGGGGTGGTCATCAAAGAGATGGAGACTCACCAACATGAAGCTGGCACACCAACAGAGGGCCCGGAGGCGCCCCCTCAGACCAGGGCCCCCCCTGCTGGAACTCAAACCCAAATAAATCCGCACCTACTGCCCCCTGCCCCTGCCTGGTGAGCAGGGTCTCTGGGGGGCAGACCCCCCTCCGCGCCCTCCCGGGGTCGGCTACCCCCTGGATGACACAGTCACACTGCTGCTGACACGGAGTAACCTCCCCTCCTCACACAAAGCCTGGCACCTGTTCCCTGGGCTCTGGCAGCAGCCCTCCGGGTTCCTGGGGGTCCCCCAAAACATCTCCGTCGTAGTGTCAGCTGTGGGCTCCAGGGGCGCTGCGAGCCAGGAAAGCTACTGCTGATGTCAGGTCACTTAAAATAGAATCCCAAGCCAGCCACTTCATTAAGGAGCTAAAATTAGCCCTGCTCCTCGGCATGTGCACCCCCGGAGGGCGGGCTGGGGGGACCACCAGCAGCCGGGATGGCAGCTCCTTTGCACCCAGGACAGGCAGGCAGAGGCCAAACTCAGAGGACCCCGACGCCTGGCAAAGGGTCACCCTGGACCTACTCTGACTTGATGCAGCCTCGGGGGAGCCCCCTGCCCCCTAAGCCCTGCCCCGGGAGGCAGACGCAGGCCTCCCCCACGCACGTGCTCTCTGGCTGAGGCCACGGCAGGCGCTGCCACGACCGTGGAGTCCGCAGGGGTGGGCTGAGGGGAGAGCGGGCCTTGGGGCGGCCCCCGCACCCTCAGGAGGCCCCAGGGGACCATGGGGTGCCTGCTCCCCGTGCCCTCATCAGAGAAGGTATTTATTAACTTCTGTGCTCCTGGCCATTGACTGAATTCTCGTCTACATCATCAGCTCATGTAAATTCATTATCCTAACAGCTGGGAATAAGCTCCACTGCGTGAAGGCCAATGATGGATGAGAGCTGGAGGGCCGGGCAGCGCTGGAGGCGGGCACAGGCCCCCCCTGCACCCCGCTGTCCGAGCTCTCCCGCCAGGTGGGACTCGGGTCGTGTGGCCTCCTGGCCTTCTCATTTACAACCCGTACAGCTGTCCTCCCCTGCATGGGGCTCCGGCCACCCCCAGCAGCCCACCCAGCCTCCTGGGCCAGATGCCCGGAGGTGAGATCCCACCGCTCCTGGGCCCCCTTGGGGCCGGCCCCCCAGAGCCGAGAGCCCGCGGCAAACCCCACTGGGCCGTCAGCACCCGCACAACGCCCCGGGGCCCCCCTCGGCGGATGGTGGCGGCCGCGGCAGCCAAGGGTGCCCCTCGCCGCTCCTGCTTCTCCCCCTCCCCGATGTGGTGTCTTTAAATCCATACTTTGCCTCTTCTGCCTACGCTTCTAATATAGCAAGAGCAGCACAAAGCTTTAAAAAAAAAAAAAGGGGGGGGGCAAAGGGAAGGCAAGTGCAGGGCTGGCCCGGCCCACTGACGTCCGCAGCCCTCCGGAAACCCACCTCGTTCGGATTCTTCAGAACACGCCCCAGGCTCCGAACAGCAGGACTTAGATGGAGGGAGGCGCCCAACACGCCCCGGACCGTGGTCCCAGTCCAGCCTCCTCCCCTCCTCGAGGGTGGCGGGTGTATTAATCAGCGCGCAGGCCTCCCGCCCGGCCTCCCGCAGACCCTGTAATTACCGCTTCCTTTCATGGGCTCTACGCGGCACCAGACCTCGGGCCTGCTCCCTCCATGCTCTCTAATTACAAGCTAAGGGCTGAGATGAATTTTCTGCTGGCTCCCAGTTCAAGCACCAGTCCGCACCCCCAGCCGCCCCCCTGGGGTAATTACACCCCGCAGGGCCGGGCTGGCGGGGCCTCCCTGTCCTGCGCCGCACACAGGATCTGGACTGGGATTCTCCCATCATCCCTCCTGAGGATTTTTCATTACCACAGAAAGAAATGTTTGTGAGCAAATACAGAGTGTCCCTGGGCTCGGCGGGGGGGGCTCCCCCACCGTGCCCCTCGAAGGGGGGATGCTCCTGCAGCCCTAACAAGGCTAGGGTGACCCCACTGCGGAGACCGGGTGAGTGGCGGTGGTGGGGCACGCCACGTGATCCTGGGAGCCTGAGCGGCTTCATAATAAATTATATCTGCCTTCAGCGTGTTCTGAGCTCAGTCGCACGAAGCAATTTTTCTTGAGGTGGGGGTGGGAGAGGCAGGAAGGCTTTCCTGCTCCGGATGCACAGGGTGGCTTGCTTAGGCCTCATGTCCTTTTTTGACTGAGGACAGCCCCTCAGGTTGTAGGTCGCTGAGGGGACTGGGGCCTCTTTCTTGTGCCAAATCCCAGAAGAGGACTTGCTCCCCAAGGCTAAGGCTGCAGGAGCCGGAGGGCTGGGCCAAAGCCCGGCTAGCTGCCGCAGCAGCGGAAGGCCCCAGCAGATGGCCTGGATCCTGACCCGGAACCAGGAGAAGGGCGGAGACGGCAGGGAGGGGGAGAGGCAGGGGAGGGGCAGACGGAGGCCAGCCTGCACGTCCACAGGAGACCCCCGGCCCAAAATGAGTAAGAAGGCAGCTCCCTTTCCCATGCTGCTGCCACCCTCCCCTGCTCAGACCTGTCACTCAGCAGCATTAAGTCACTAGGGAGCCCAAGGCAGAAGCCTTTGAGCCTCGGAAACTGTCCTCCAGAAACACAATCAATGAGAGCTGGCACCACAGGGTGGGCGGTTTCCAAAGCCAGCTTCTGGGGTCACCCGACAACCACTGTGAACCCCGAGTGGGGTCCAATGTTTAGGGTTCTCCCGGCCTTGATCCCCCCCCACTGCCAAGACTAGTAATGTGGGCGGGGGGGGCCTGTGTGGAGAGCAAATCCAGGTTCTAGGGAAAATGAGAGAGGCGCATTCAGGAGAGACCCCTACTCACACATCACTTGATGCCCGCATACCAGGTAACAGCTTAACAGCTGTGGGCCGGGGGGGGGGGGGCTGAGAGGTTCCCGGGAGGGATGGCCCCGTCCCCGTGGGAGCCACAGAGTGGGTGGAGAGGAGAGCGAGCATGGGGTGGCACCCGGGGTGGGGGGCCCCCCCGCCAGAGGCGGCCAAGGACAGTCTAGGGGTTGAGGTTCCAGGCTGCCGGAGACCGGGAGTGGCAGAGGCTGAGGCCTGAGGCGAAGGACAGAAATCAGGCAGCAGATGGCTGCGACATTTGACAGCGACTACTCTGGGCGGCTGCCGGTCTAGAGAAGCGGGATGGGCGTGGCTGCGAGCCGCGGGGGGGGGGGGGGGGGGGGGCAGGAGAGGCAACTACGGCAGCACGGGAAGCAGACAACTGAGAAAAGCAAGAAAAGGCCAAGAGACAGGGTCAAGGCTGGAGCCTGGCATCCGGGGCAGCGGTCCCCCAACAACACGGACAGGGCAGTCCTCACGGCCGCAGCGGATGCACGCACTGCCTCGCCCAGAGCATGAGAGTAACTCCGCGAACAGACCTCAGCCGACGGCGACGTCAGGGAGGCCGCCCAGAGTCACGGGGCAGGGCGGAGCCGGAGCCAAGGATGACCCGCGGCCAGCACCATCCCTCCTGCCACACACACGCCCGGGGGGGGGGGGGAGGGCTGTCCCAGGGCCAACGGGCCTCCCCCCACAAACGATCCCAAGTGGCGAGCGTCTTCTGCCCACTCTACAGTTGGGTAAACGGAAGCGGGGAGAGAGTGGCGCCCTTGTCTAGGGCTGCATGTGGAAAGGCTGGAACCTGAACCCTTTTCCCTTGCTGCCGTGCTGGCAACCAAGATGGGAAGACACTGGGGAGGGCCACTCGCTGGGGCTGCCTCCCGTTCTGCAGACCCCAGTCCTGTGGGGTGGCACCCACCTATGTGCCACACCCGTATTACCCTTGGCATAAAACCCAGGAGCGAGGAGGAGGATCCGGCTTTGGGACCCCCACCTTCCCACAGCTCCCGGCTGGAGGGCACCCACCCCCCTGGAGCCGCCTGAGGTGACAAGGGTGGATAGGGACCCTTTTATGTGCCACATGGCACCTGAGCTAACCAGGCCACCTCTGAGCCGCGTCTCGCTCACAAAGGAGCCCTTTCAGCAGACTCCCAGAGGCACAGGGTACAGGACGCGCTGGGGGTCAAAGGTGTCCAATGCAGAGGAGAGGTCCCGAAGGAGAGAAACCCAACCCCGGCAGGAGGCGGCCACTGAAATTCTCCAACTTTCCATGGAGCAGCAGGTGGGGAAACAGGCCAGGAGGGCAGGCATCAAGGCCAGGTCCTTCTGAAACCGTTAAAACCTGACTGGGGGTGGGGGGACAGACATTGAAAAGCAGTGGAAGAAAGAGAAAGGAGAGGCCACCGTTTGACCAGCCTGGACCCCACTCCCTGCTCCCTCATGCAGCCAGGCTGGGGGCCAGGAGGTCCAGGTGTTTCAACACCTCCTGCCTTACCCCCCTGGTGAGGGAGGGACAGAGAACGTAAGAGCACTGTCCCTCCAATACGGAGTGGGCATTGACAAAAGCTGTCTATGCAAGGCAGGCTTGCAGCCCCAGCCCCCAAGGGCACTGGGTGGGTCCTTAGCCAACAGAACAGGGATGGAGGTACACCAGCCACATCCTCACAGGTGATCAGCCGACCAGATGTGATGGGGATAGAAGGGTGATGCCTGGCATCCCTGCTCAGGCCAGGGACGGGACTGGTCTGGCTCCCACCCCACTTCTCAGGGGGACCTTGCCAGATCCGAACCTCAGTTTCCCCATCAGTAATGGTATGGGGGGGCACTAGACACGGGGGGGGGCAGAGGTTAAGCAGGCTTCCTCTGACTCTCAACCTGTCTTTATTTCGCTGATGTCAAGCCATGTTGCTTAAAAGTGAATCGATCAACATTTGAAAATGGGAGGTTTCCAGTCAAAATGAAGATTCCAGTTTCTCTTATAAAATTAAAGCCACCAACCCATAATCCTGAGAACAGCAGTTGTCCCAAGTCCCCACCCTGACCTACTCTCTCAGGTGGGTCTGCTTGCTCACGCAGGGGTGTATCTCACCAGGTCTGAAACTGTATGGGCTCAGGCAGTGAAAGGTATGTGTAGGAGCTTAGGGATCGACGTGTACTGTGGCCAGGACCCTCAGCCCAGATGTTACCAACACCTTAACTCCAACCTGTTTCAGCAGGAAGAGGTCGACCCTTCCACACGCTCAGATTTGGGGGTGAGGGCCCACCAGGAAGGAGGCTGTGATCCTGGCATGTGTCAACACCAAGCGGATCTCGCTCGGCTCAAAGCCAGGGCACTCAAGCCAGGACCTGCCTCAAATAGGAATTTTGCTTTTCTAAAAAGGGCCATCATCATAACGGTCAAAATGGCAAACTAGACCTTCTCCTACTAAAAATATACCTACTGAATTCGGTATACAGATTTCCCAAGTTCACAGCTCACCTGTATGTATGGCATCCATAAACACAGATTTTTAGGGCACAGAGGACTTTATATAACCCTGAGTATTAACACCTGTTCCCGATGTTACACACCTGGGCCGAAGGAATATGGCCTACCAAAGGTAAGATCCTGAACCTCCAAGTTCTAATGGTACTTCCTCCTGGGCTCATGTACCATCTGCCAAGCCCTGTGTGCTATGCCCAGACCTCAGTAAATGCCCCCCCTCCCCAACACCAGCTATCCTGTGTCCAAAACGGGACCTCAAGCAGGGCCCACAGGTCAAGGTTCACCACAAGCCATGAGCTCCCAGTGCGAACTGTGCCACGGGGGGGGGGGTCCCCGCCTCCTGTCCACAGCTGTCCTCCATCAACTGCTGAGAAGCCGACTCTCCAGGCCTAAGTAATCCCTCCACGGCTGCAGCTGGGAACCTGGATGATGCCTGCAACCCAAGGAGGATGCTGAGGCCCAGAACCGGCTCTCACAGGGGCCAGGCTTCACCCTCGGGCACTGCAAAACCCAGCTCTTCCGGGTCACATGGTGAGATTCGGCCCAATCTGCCCTGGAGACCCACTGTGGGGGCCACAAACCCTCTGAGGAACAGGAGCTGGCTACATGAAGGACTTTCCTCCCCCCCGGGGGCCAAGGGTTGAGAGGTGCAGAGGGGAGCCCACTTTGCCAGAATAGGGTCAATAAAGGTCTGGGTTGCTGCTGGTGGGTAGAAGCACCCTCCCGGACCCCGCTCCGAGACGTCAAACCTTTAAACATCAGCTTTTCCTTCTTGGCACCCATTCCCCCGGCCAGTCCCATGGCACGCACGCAGCTGTTGGGGGGGCCCACTGCGTGTGGCATGACACCCCCAAGTGCACAGAGGGCCCCCGGCTGCACACACACATTGGCATGGACCCCCCCACACACACACACCACCAGACACAGCACGGCGCGAGGGGCAACATGATGCCAGAAACCAGCTACCGGGTTAAAATGCACTAGGCTGTGCCCGGGGGGACAGGCTCCCAGGCTCTGGCACCCCCAATAAGGAAGCCCTCCAGTCGGATAAAATCTTGTAAGACCTTGTGGGCAAAAACTGCACAGTGAAGAAAGTCCATGTGCTCAGAAAGGAAAGGCCCGGACATCTATCTGATTTAAGCACAGCATCTCAGCCCTCGCCTCCGATCAATCAGGGAGCTCAAGCAGGGCTGACCAGACAGCCTCCTGAAGAGACCACCTATCCAAACAGGGCGCAGAGGCCGAGGGGGTGCCAGGCATTCCCCGGGGGCTGATCCCGAGCTTAGTTTTCTCCTCGGTTACAGGGGGACAGCCCACCATCCCCCACTCCCGAGGTGGCAGGGAGGGATCACGCAGTTCCGCAGCTTCAAGGATGCACGAGTTCCTGCTGAGAACTTGAGCTTCACTCATTCAACTTTGTATCTTCTGGGCTGGCAAGCGGTCTAGTGAATGAACAGTCCAACCCCAGCACTTCTAAGACGGTAACAAAGACACAAAGATAAAGGCACTTGCAGAATTTCGCTACCAAGAACCAGCTACCAGAGGGCAGGCAGGCAGGGGCCCCCTAGGGGGGCCCGATTTCTCCCAACTAATGGTCAAATGGGGATAATCCCAAACTCACAGTCAGCTCTCCTCAAGGACAACGCAGCCCGTGCCACACGTCCTGAGAAGGCATCTGCACGACCCCCAACATGGGCTGGGAGGCCAGCTGGTGCCCTGGGCTCTGGCTCACCCCAGGACAGAAGACTCGGGGTCAACACGAAGCAGGCCCCTGCCCACCTCGCTTGGACACCTGGTCCTCCTCAGCTTGACACACAGACTTTCCTCCAGGACGGCTTAACCTGTCCAACGTCGATACCGCCCTGACCAAAAGCTCACCGATCGATTCCTTTTATTGCTGCCTGTGGCAACAGGCCGACCATCTGAGCGCAGGAAGGGCACCGCTGGGGGAGGGGCCACAAGCCGGCTGAGAAAAGGGGTGCACACACATGCGAGGTTTCGAGACCATGGCAGGCAGGGGAGGCTCCAGGACGAGCGTCTGGCGGCACCGGAGGGTCTGCAGGGGCTGATCTGGCATCTTGAGCCTTGGAGTCTTGGTGGGAAAAGTGGCTGCAGCCTCTGCACCCCATGGTACAGATGGAACACAGCTGGAGGGATGCCCCACACCGGGCTCTGGCAGCCCCCCAAGCCACTACGACATGCAACTCCTCCACCTGGAGGAACCGGTTCCAGGACTGGAAGGCTTGGCTGGAGCTCTAGACCGGCACAGAAGCCATCCATCCAAATTCGACTCTGCATTTGAAGCACACCCCCTCCCCGACCCCCCAGCCAACTTAGGAAAAGAGCTTGCAGCTCACCCGGGCCAGGTCAGGAGAATTACCTTCAGGATCGCACCCCAGGTTAAGACTGAGCTCAGAGCCATACAGCCACCCAGTCAGGTGAGGTGTTCCGGCTCACAGGGTGGCCTCATCCAACCCTGGGGCAAAAGGGACACACTTCGGTTTCCCGGGTAGGACCCCAATTCTCCTTAAAGAGCATCAGTCCACCTTCCCCAAGGGGAGAACTCCCTTACCCGCTGCCCGCTCCCCTGCCAGCAGAAGGCACTCCTGGCTCAGTTCTGATTGCATACCATGGTCACCTGGGGTGGGGGTGGGGGGTTATGAAATACAGATGTCCGGGCCCCTCTTCTAGAGACTGGGCTTAATTGGCCACAGGTCAGCCTGGGTGTTTCAAAGTTCCCCAGGGGATTCAAAAGTGCAGCCAAGAGCGAGCCCCCTCATCTGAAGGCTTCCTGCTTCCCCCCAACCTTCAACTGTCACCCCTCCAAATCCCACTGGGGCCCACAGAGCCTCAAGTTCAACCAGATTGCCTCTCTTGCACAGATGCTTGCACACTCTTGGACCCCTCCCCCTAATCTGCAGCCCCCTTCCCTCCAGGCCTGGCCCCCCATCCCACGCTCCCCAGAGGCTGCTTTCACTTCCCCTGGCCCCACAGTTGCTTCCCCTCTGCACTTGGGAACATGCTCAAGGCATGCAGAAGGGAAGGGCAGGGAGGCTGGTCTCAGGGACCCCGGCAGGGGTGGGGGGGGCGGTGTTTGGAGCTGCCTGGAGAATCCCAGGCAGGGGGCAGCAGTCTGAGCAGACACGGGGCCGAGCCCGGAGGCCGCGTGGTGTGGTCCTTAGGGGCCGAGGCCGAGAGACAAGTGGTGGTGGAGGAGAGAAGCTGCAGAGGCAGGATTAAAAGGCCCCTGGCGCGCGTTTTGGCAGGCGTGCAGAGGGCCGCTCTGGACGCGCTCCTGTGTTATCTGTCCCTGCACCTCCCAGCAGCGAGCGCCGGCTGGGTTCATAGGAGGCGCTCAATAAATTCTCATTGACAGGAACACTCTGAAACGTCACCTCCCGCCTGTGGCCTCGGCTGGGAGAAGGGCCAGCGTGGGGAAGTGAAGCCGGCAGCTGGGGGGCCCACGCTGCACTCCCAGAGAGGGAGAAATGAAAGCAAGACGGCCAGTCTCCAGCACAGTGGCCAAGCTGAAATGTCACCTGCAACACGGATCCCTGCAGGTTACAAACCAGCTCTCCCAGCACACCAGCCAAAGGGTGCAGGCGGCCTCACGCAGCCCTGTGGTTTGGAGGCTCCTTGTGTTGCCATAACAAAGATAATTAACGTGCTACCACCCAACCCCAGCCCAGTGTGGACTTCGAGTAACCCAAGCCGGGAATTCCAAGCCTTCAGATGGGGCCAGGAAAAACCGGCCTTGCTGGCTGACTCCACAAGCCCCTACGAGTCCCTGGGGCAAGAAAGAGAGGTAGCAGCCAGGTCTTACTCACCTGCATTCTTCTGGAAAAGTAGGAGCCACCAGCACCCACCCCTCAGGTAGGGGCACAGAGCGGAGAGGCCCCTCCTTCTCCAGAGCCAGGGAGGGCGACATCATCTGCCCAAGGGGTCAAGGGCAGTTAGGGACTAAGTGAGCCCGGGATGGAGAGGGCTCAGGTTTGGAGGTGCAGGACTCAGGTCTGCCACCGAGTGGCGCTGTGTAGATTTCGTGCTGGTGCCTCTGGCCTGAGATGCTGAGCCCAGGGGCAGGCGCCTTCTGCTTTGAAACCACAAGGCTCTATGGGATCTTCCCAGAGACAGGGAAGTTATTGACAGCCCGAGGCGATGGTTTTGCAAAGACCCCTGGACATTCCAGAGGGGTCCCCTTCTTGCTGTCAGCTCTGGTGTTGACCCCCATGCCCCTGTGACTGTGAGTCTGTGTGCCCACCCGTCAGGGAACTGGTTCTCAGCCCCAGTCTGTACATTAGGATCACCTAGGGGGTAACTTCAAGCATTCTCTAACCTAGGGCCAGGAACCCAGAGGCTGTGGCTTCACTGGGTCTGGGGAGACCAGGCCACTAGCCATTTTACAAAACCAAGCTTGGGAAGCTATAATAAACCCTTTTCAACTTTGACAAGCCAAGATTCTGAAAGCTGTCCCCAACAGGTCAGGGCCTGCACCGAAGGGCAGCCTGTTGCCTTGTTTGGAGCCTGGCCCCACAGATAGGCCGGTGGCCTGGAAGCAGGATGGGCCTCCCCACTTCCCCTCCCAAGGTGGGGCTGACCGTGGCTCGCAGCCCCAGCTGCTCACCAGCTCCAGACTCACAGGTTCCCAAGGTTCACGGAAAGAAACCCTCCAAACCCACCTTCCCCCTTCCTTGCTGGGCCGCCTACTCCTGCCTCAAGACAAAATGACAAAAACCAACCCAGCACCAGCCATCAGGTGCCTCCCCAACCCCTTCACCCAGGGGTCAGGCCTGTGCCCATCCAGACTGCCCAAAACTATCAGTGCAACTGCTTTCGCAAGGCCAGGCCCACCAGCTTCCTCGTCCACCCCGGCGGGGTGGAGACTCCCCTGTGCGGCAGGCAGCTGGGATGACACACAGCCTGCCAGTCAGAGCCTGCGCCCAGGGCCCCCTCACCTGCGGCGTGGCCTGGCTGAGTCAGGCGGCAGCCTGGGCCTCAGGTTCCACCATCCGCGCGGGTGGAGGGGGTCTGTAAACACAGGGTGAGCAACTTTTACGTGCCCCAAGCGTAACGCTGAAGGAGATTCAGAAACAGGCCCATCACCTGGGGTTTCCCACGGCCCTCCTGCTCTCCAGTACTTGTCGTGGAGGGCATAGAATCCCAGGGGAGAGGAGCCAGTAGGCCAACCAGGCCAAGCACCCCACCAGCACCTTCTGGCCCACCCACCCGCCTCCTAGCAATCGGCTTAGGCAGGGAGATTCCCACCCAGAGTAGCCGGGCCTTTTGTTCAAGTGCCTTCAGAAAAGGAGTCCTTTTTTCATCTGGTGGTCTTGCTTTTTGTTTCCAAACCCCAACCTGTGTGGGCCCCAGATAAGGCACCGCAGGGGTTAACAAGGGTTTAAGGTATTTTAGATGCACTTTGCAGACAAAGGCTAGTTTACAAAACAACAGTCCAATCGACTCAACTCACGGCCAGTAGCCAGCACCCAGCTGGGGGCCAGCAGGTGCTTCCCCAAGCACACAGTCCTTCAAACTTAGAGCTGGAACGTCTGGCAAGGGGCCCCCGGACCCATCAAGTCGGGTGGGGGGAGGCCTCGGGCGTCTCTTCCCCCCAACCCAGAGAGCCCCCTTCTCCCCCACAACCTCCACGGGCAGCCTCCACTGCACACTTCTAAGTGGTCCCCTCGACCCCACCCGGAGCTGCGGAGGGCGAGCCCAACTCCCGCTCCGCCTCCACGAAGAAAATTTAATTAGCCTGCTGGAGAGGCGGGCGGGCGGGCGGCCGAGGAGGTGTCTCTGGTGCTGCAATATAATTGAATCGGCTCCACTCGGTCGGGCCACTCGACGCCCATCAGCGCGGCCGCGGGCCCCGGGAGGGCTGGGGGCGGGGAGGCGCATCCAGGCGGAGCAGGAAGGGCTGGGGAGGGAAAAGGGCAGCGCGAGTGGGGGGCGGTGGATGCAGTCACCCTCCCACCTCCGAGGCTGGGGCAGCCATCTTCGGCAGGAGGAGGGGTAGGGGCACCGCTCCAACGGGGGCAGGGGGTGGGGGAGAGGAGGGAGGAGAGAAGCAGCGGAGCCCCGGGCGCGCCCTTGGGAAGCAGGGCGTGGGGGTCGGAGACCCGGGAGCCTGCAGCCCCGCCCTCCCGGCGGTCTACCCCGCTCCGAGGGGAGGGGGAGGGGAGCAAGACAAAAACCCTCACCGCGCGGCCCCAGCCGGCGAGCTCCTCCGCACCCCCCCCCCCGCCCGGCCTGCTGGCCCGCCCCAGCCGCCGCCAGCACCTGCCGCGGGGGTGCACGGCCGCCCCCTCGCTCCCGCCGCCGCCGCAAAGTTTTTGCCCCGGCTCCGGAGCGTCGACAGCTCGCCCAGAGCCCCCCAGTTTCCCACTGCCCCCTTCACGCCCGCGCGCACTTACACGCCCCTCTCTGGACGCGGCCACAGAGCCCGAGCCCCGCGGCGGCCTGTGTCCCCGCCCCGGGCCAGGCCGCCCCGGCTGCGACCCGCGCGGGCGGGGGGGGGGGGGAACAGGAGGAGGCCTCTGGTTGCCGGCCCGCCCGCTCGGCTCTTATCGCCGCTCGCACTCCGGGGGAAGTTGCCCGGGAGCCGTTGGCGGCCGCCCCCGCGGAACCCGCGAACTTGGATGAGGAGGAGGCGCGGTGGGCGTGGGGGGTGTACGAAGACCACCTCCCCCCGCCCCCGCCCGGCGCGCTCACCTTTCATGCCAGGGCCCCGCAGCTCCGCCTCGGCTGACACATGCTGGAGCCACTGTCGCCCAGTGTTTGTCTAAACTGCTTATCTCACCCGGGGCTGCGCGGCGGCGGCGGCGGCGGCTCGGGCCCGCTGGGGAGGTGGAGCTTCCGGGGCCCCGGCCAAGAAACACCTGCTGCTGTCGCCGCCGCCGAGGACACACCCAAGCGCAACGCCGCCCACTCCCGGGCCACTGGCTCGCTCCCGGCTCCCTGACCTCAGCCAGCGGGAGGTGTCGGGTTTCAGCCGCAAACACACACGCGCGCGCGCACGGACAGGCGCCCGGGTACACCCGCGCGGGCACAGGCCCCTCCCCAGCCCGCTTGGCCAGGTGAGCCGAGGACACCAGCAGGTAGGGGAAGTGTTACCCTCGGGTTCCTGGGGGCCCCTGGCTTGACTGCTCAGGGGTCCCAGATAGAATGGTGTCCACAACCGGCCACTTAATTCCAAAAGTAGGGAGCAGTGGCTTCCAACACGACCGCCACGCGAGCAGAGCCCTTGAAGGTCTCGCGACCGCCGCGTCCCCGGTGCCTGCAACCGTGTCTGGCCCAAAAAAGGCCCGATAAAGAGCGGATAAACTCACGTGTTCTAGGGGCCTTTGGGAGGGTAACTTTTTTGGAGCTGGTGTGCGAGTCGGCGGCGGCGCAGGTTGGGGTCCGGGGGCAACTCCAGGTCGGCTGTGTCCATTTATCCTTCCTACCCCAACGCACAAGATTCGTGACCGTACTGCCCCAACTTGAAAGGGCTAAACGTGAAAAACGCGAGCCTCTGCGCCTTACTGCCAAAATTCTAGGAACTACCCCCTCCCGTTGTTCTAAGTAACTTTAGGGAAGGCCACATTCGGGGGGCAGGAAGGTAGTTCTTTAAAGAACCCACGTCTCAGAGGCTGGAGAGTCCACGGAGGCGCCGCTCCACCAGGGGGATCATTAAGTAGCTGGGGTTGCGGTCAGAGGCGAGGCCGCCCGCCTCCAGAAACTGGCACTACCCACTGGGCCTCCGGCCCCGGCGCAGCGCCTCCCCATTCCTGGCACCCCCCACCCACCCACCCACCCACCCTACCTCACCCAGGCACTTGACAGACTGGAATGACTCAGGAAGCGTCCTGAAATTCCTGGGCACCCACAGGCTGCAAGGCGAAGGACTGCGAGCCCCAGCCTTCCCCCCCCCCCGCTCCGCCCCGCCCCCACCGCCGGCGGGCGCCGACAACCGGCCGGGAGCCCACCCCCCGCGCCGCCTGCGTCTCCAGGAAGCGCCGGGTTAATGGGGCACGCCTCGCCCGACGCCCCTGGCCTCGAAGCATTCCGGCGCCCCGGGGTCTGACCCCGCGCGCGTCCCAAGCTCCCGGCAGTGTTGCGATGCCCCAGGGTCTCTCCCTGTACCTTCTCTTTTGGAAAACTCTAATCCACAGCTTTCGTACTTTTGAGCCTGGAGGCAAACTAGTACCCCCACCCCCAGGCGGCCGCCCCAGCGTCGCGCTGTGGGTTTCAACTTTCGGATCCAGGTGCCAGCCCGCGCTTCTGCCAGCCCCAAACCTGCCCCAGGACATGCCCGCGCCGCGCTTGGCAGGCGCGCACGCCGCCATCCCCGCGGGCCCAGCCTCCCCCGCCTTCCTCCCTCCCTCCCCCTCCCCCTCCCTCCCCGCGCCAGCCCGGATTGCGATGGGAGGGAGCGCTGGGCGCCTGCCACCCCCCATCCATCTGTTCCAGATGACGCTGGCGGGCCTGGAGCATTCGGGGCCCGCGCCAGCGGGGAGCCGAACCCGCCTATGTGCTCGCTGCGGGGCGAGGGGCAGGGCCCCGAGGGCACCCCCAAGCCACCCCCCCGCGTCCACCTTCGACCTAGCGCCAGCTGAGGCCCACGGAGTGGGGGCGCACGCGGGTCGCCACCCCCGCCTTGCACAAGGCTCCTCCTGGCCGACCACAAACGAAAAGGGAAACGGACCCGCGAGGCCCGGCCAAGGGCCGTTACTGGCTCCTACCTGCGGGCGCCGGCCGGCCCTGACACCGCGCGGGAGGGGCGCTTCCCCGTCGCCACCCGCCGCCTCTGGGCCGCGCCCTCCCTCCTGCGGGCGTCAGCCCTCGCGCGACACTTGACGCACCGCACAGTGTGTCCGCAGCACGGCCTCCGGTGATTTATAGCGAGCAATGGCCGGCAGATTCACCGCGGCCCAGGCGGCCAGGACGCGGGGGGGAGGGGATGCCTCCATCCCCGCCAGGACACCCAGGCGGGGGCAGGGAAGGGAGGAGTCAGGAGAAAACTCAACAACAGGCCTAGGGCCTTAAAAACAAAATTAAACACCTCTGGGGCGGTTCCAACCCTTTCCCACCTGAATTTAAGGCTGCGGGGGAGGCGGGGAGGGGAGGGGAATAACATGCAAATGAGAAATCCGCACCTGGCCGGGAGTCTCCTCCCAGGTTGGACTTCCAGGTCTTCCGAGGCCGGCCTCCAAATAACCTCCTACCCGGACTGAAACCAAGCTCCCACTTACTTCCCTTCAACCCTGGGAGGCCCTGGGGAGGGAGGGGGATCAAGTTCTTCCACCTGTTTGAAGGGGACCGCAGCAGCTAAACAAAAATTGGTACGATGGCCAGATCACCATGCAAATTTGGCTGATTTTTAGAGTTGGCAGATCCATCCCTGGTAGACATCGGGTTCCATCGGAGTGCGAGACGGGTGGTCTGATCCCGTTTCACAGATGAGGAAATTGGGGCCGAAAGTCGCTCGAGGTCACGTGGGCACTGCTGCAGTGGGGGCCGTACGTAGAGCTGCTCACACCCGGAGTCTCCCCTGCCCCGCGCTGCCGCGGAGGCAAGCGGGGGACGCTGCAGGAAACCGCTGCGGCCACCGGGGGGCAGCAGCGAGCTGGCGGAGTGTGGTTGGGTTTGGTTGTGCTGGCGGCCGCCAGGCGGGCTGGCACGAGGGAGATGGATGACACTCACTGTCAGTGAGCCCAGCTCGAGGAAATTAGTAATCCGGGAGCACGGCCTCCGAGTTTAAGGGTGGGAATTGCTCTCCTGCAGCCCGCACTCCTCGCTAACGAGGTTTGTAGCTTGACTCCTAATTTCCCGCCACTCGGGGCTCAGGTTGGCGGTCCTCCATTTCCCTCCAGGCGCTTTCTTTCTCTTTCCTCCTCAGCAGCTCCCACCGCACAGCCTTCCTGGGCAAAGTGCTGCCTCCCTGGACCTCCTCTCCCTCATTCCCATTTGCCCGGAAACAGAAGGCAGAGACAAAAGGTTCAGGGTAAAAGGGCAAGGCGCCAGAGCCAGTCCTACAGGGGCGATGTGGGGACACCTCCAGGAGCTGGGACACCTGCCCGGACACTGTACGCCAGGGGCAACAGGATGCAGATGCGTGCTTGCCTGCACCCACCCGCACACCCCTGCCAATCCGGCGGCCCTCACCTGGCTCTGAACACCTACTCTGCTGGATCCCTGAAAATCCAGCCCTGCCTCCATAAGCCTGGAACCTGTGAAACCCTGTACTGCCAAAACGATGAAAAAGCCGGCTGTCAAAGATAAGCCCCAGGGGCCCCTTAAACCTACCCGCCCCTCAGAGGCTAGCAACTGAGAAAGGGGTCCATGATGGAAAGGCCCAGAAGGGATCCGCTGGAAAGAAAGGGGTGCCAACCACGAAGGTGGGCAGTCAACAAACACACCGCGCCCCAGCTCTGCTGCACTAGCCTTCCCAGATACAGAACCGGAAGTGCCAGGTCCACCTGCACTGACAGCACTGACATGCTGTCAGCATGTCGCCCTAAGGGACCAGGCAACAGACACCAGCGGCAAGGTGCGGACAGAGGGGGCTTCAGGACAGCAAGGAACTGGGAAGCCACGAGGGTGGGTTGGCAACTTAGCCCACCACCACCATGCGTGTGCCTAGCTGGGCCAGGTGAGGTTCCCAGGAGTGTAGGCACCGAGTCTAGCACAGAGGCCAGCCCCTGGTCTGTGGTGGCCCCTTGACACCATGGAGGGAATCCTGTATCCTTGTGGGATCAGCGGGAAGCACAAGTGGTTTAACAGTGCCCTGGGCCCTGATCAGAGGCTCCCGGCACACAGGGACACCACCACTGTCACATGGCTGCAGGCCTTTCATTCAGCACCTGTATCAGCACCGAAGCGTCAGGGACCTGGATGGCGTTGTGGGTGGGAAGGGAGTATGGCTTTTGCCATTTACCAAACACCCAACATGTGCCAAGACAGCTCAACCTGGGTATTGTAAGGTGGGCCGTGTGACCCCCATTACAAAGCCTGGCTAGGAGACCAGAGGAAGTTAATTAACTTGCCTAGGGTACACAGATTCGATCCAAGCCTGATCCAGAGCCTGGCTGTCTGTCTATACCTGGCAGCCTGTGTCTGTGATTACCTGCTGCAGACACACCTGGGGGGTTGGGGCTGTCCCTCACCCAGAGCCTGCTTTCTGGGGATTTGTGCAGCCTCTCAGCATGAGTGGTCTACCCTCTCCAAGGCGACCAGCCCAGGGGTGTCACATGCATAGTCCCCCCAGCCCCCAGGTGCCCCCTCCATCTACAGCCTGCCCTGTGGCCAGACCCCCACCCCCCACTTTTTATACACCAAAGTCCTCTTTCTCTTTCTAGCCAGCACTGCCCAGGAACCTCTCCCTCCTTCAAAGCTGGGCTCAAATCTTATCTCTTCCAAGGATTTTCCCATCCCCGCCCCTGGAATTCATCCCTCCAGGCACTGGGTCCCACAGTGCAGTGGGTCTTAGACAAAGTGGGGAGGGAAGTCTGTGTGTGAGAAATACAGATCTCCAGGCCACGCTTTGGAACCTCCTTCTGGGCCAGGAGGGAGCATCCTTAACACACTGGGAGAGGGGGTGTCGGGTTTCCAGGTGGTGGTTGGAGCCCCAGGCTCCCTCCCCTATCCCCGCAAGGCAGCCTGGAGGGCAGAGGGGCTCCCTGTAACCGTTACACAGCCCCAGCCCCCAGGCACACTCCTGCGCTCAGACTTCAGGCAGATTTGCTGAATGGGTAAATGGAGGCAGAGGCTGGTGAGGGAAGGAAGCATCCTAGCCCGTTGGCCCTGCTGAGGTTGGAGCCAGCTCCCCTCCCCCGGGGGAGCGGTGCTGGGGGGGACCACGCGCCCGCGCCCTCTCAGCCGGCTCCCCGGGGGCCAAGGTCACCTGCAGGGAAGCAGTAAGGGTTAAAGCCCGTGGGTTCCCTTGGCCGAGGGGACAGCACTTTGCCTCTTAACCCGGGCTGCCCCAGCACTTCCTGCCCTTCCGCCAGCCTCCAAGCTGCACTCGGCACACAGCTGCACTCCCTTACAATCAGTTAACAGCTGTTTTGCATAGATTTTCAATTCTAATTGCCTCGCTTTGTGAGCGCCGCCGAGCCCCGGTGAATGGGGAAGCCGCCGCGCGGCTAGGAAGCAGGCGGGGAGGGAACACTCGACGGGGACTAAAAGGAAGCCAGTGTGCGCGGGGCGGGCTGCCTTTATTTCTTCTAAATAAGAAAAGAACACCCCTGCCACTAACGGCCCCCACCCCAGCTCCAGCCTCTCCCTCCCGAGCCTGCAGTCCGAAAGCAGCACCCCCCCCCCCCACGGCCCCGGTCTCCCGGGGGCGGCTTGCAGCCCCGCCCCGCCCCGCCCCGCCGCGGGAGCCGCGCCCCTCCCCCAGCCCCCAGGCTCCGCGGTACCCAGATATGGGAAGCTAATTGGACAATAAAGTTGAGCTGCAAGGAAACGCGCTCTCTGGAGACAGCTGGCATCTATAAAAGAGAAATATTTGCATTTAAAACCTTTAAACTTTATATGGCGGGGCCAGGCCAAGGCGGGGGGGGGGGGCAGCGACTCCTGGGGGTCCGGGGGCTTTTCTGCCACCAATGACTGCCCACCCCACCCCGAGGGCCCCCCACTACCTTTAAGATGCCAGTCGGCCAACGCTCGCCTGGGTGGCCGAGCCGCGGGGTTAAGCACAGACCCTCCTGGCTCTAACACCCACTGGGGAGCTCGGCATTCCCTCCCCAGCTGAGCGCCGGGGGCCAAGGTCCCCCACTCTCGGGTGAACCGCTGCCCCTCCCCCAGCCACCTGGGCAGAGCCTCAGGCCCCGCTCCACAACCTGTCCCTCCCCCTGGCCGCTGGATGAGGGAGGGAAGCGCCCCCCACCCTGCCACTTCCGGCAAGAGACGCTTTGCAGCGAGGAGCCCCCAAGGGTGGCACAGCTGTGCGAGGGCACCTGACCCCTTCCGCATTCAGAGCCCTCTCGGGTGGCACCACCCCACCACCCAGATGAGGAAATGGAGGTGCAGAGACTTCACCCCACTTTCCAGGGGTGCCCAGGGCAGCACCTCCTCCACACTGCTGTCTGCGGGGGGGCGGGCTTCATTTTTCTGGCTTGCCTACTTCCCATTTTTCACATTTGAGAGCAACCTGGCCACATTTTCCTACTGTCAACATCTGTGATGTAAATCAGGAGAGAATATGTTCCTGAGTGGTCTTATTTTAGCAGGCTTTTAGGAAATCACAGGGCACTCAGGATCTCCAGCTCCGAAGCCCGTCTACCTGGAAGGCCTGCGCCCGTGGGACAGGTGTGTGCTGCCAGGCTCTGCCTTCCAGGGCAGGAGCTGGAGCTTCTGGGCGGGGGCGGCCCCAGAAAGGTGGCCAACAATGTCAATTAAGCAAAAACACAGAAACACCAGAAACGTGCCCCCTGTCCCGTTGACAGCGGCGTCAGGCGGCGCGTTCTCCTCGCGACCTCCTTTCCCATCAGGAGCAGCGCTGTCTGGACTCCTGGGCCACCAGTGTCCCAGCTGGGCATTCAAGGCCCCAGATCAGCGGTCTTTCCAACGTCGCCTCCCTCTTGAGCCCCTTGCCTGCTTCCACACCCCCAGCAGGTTTTTCCACTCTCTCTTCCTAAACATAACCCTCTGGGTATCTTTGTGTTAACCTCATTCAATGATCAAACGAAGAGCAAACTGCTGAGGGGCTGAGACCCTGAGGCAGCAGATGCATTGGCCTAAATAAGCCTGCAGGACCACAGGCCACCTCGCCCTGCAGTACTGGGGCCTGCTGGTGACGGGCGAGCAATGCACCCCTTTCCCACCGCTTTAGTGATGCCTCAGCAGGATAATAAACTACAAGGAGACTTGCACAGTGCCTGGGACACAGGCGCAGCTCAACACAACTGCTTACATGGGGTGTGAGGAAGAAACGGGTGCAAAGGCAGCTGCAAAGGAGAAGTCTTACAAGGAAGCGCTCAGACCTGGGACGGGCAGGAGAGCGCGCCGGCTCTGGCTGGGGGCTGTCAGGCCTGGAGCGGAGGGGGCACCGGCCCGGCGTGCTCTCTCTTGCAGGCCCTGGCAGGAAGGGCCCCCCCCCTTTGCCCACAGGCAGGAAGAGTCCTTCGGGAGCCCCATAATCACGCACCACGTCCCCCGTGCTGGTCTCAGGGTCAGTCCTGCTGGCGGACCTCCTGCAGGGTCTATACAACCAGGCTGGAGGGTGGAGACCACCAGGCCACCCAAGTCTCTTGGTTTTGCCATTTTTTTGACATTGGCAGCACCTACTCAGCACTTCCTTCCCAGAGATGCATCTTAGTGTCTGCCCTTGGCTCAGGTCATGATCTCGGGGGTCCTGGGATGGGAGCCCCGCATTGGGCTCCCTGCTCCGCAGGGAGTCTGCTTCTCCCTCTCCTTCTGCCTCTGCCCCCTACTGGTGCTCGCTCACTCTCTCAAACAAATAAAATCCTTAAAATAGAAAAAAACCCCGACGCACCCAAATGTCCCCCCACAGATAAGTGGATGAACAAATGTGGTCTAGCCACACACAGGAGTATTATCCAGCCACAAAAAGGAGCAGAGTCCAGATGCAGGCTACAGCGGGGTGTCTCCCGGGAAGGGGGGGAGACACGTCCGCATCACACTGGACACGAATGTCCCAGGCGGCGGCGTTCATTAAAGGCCAGAAGGTGCAAACGACCTAAATGTCCATCAAATGATGAGTGGATAGTGAAAATCCATGGGCTAGCCACACCCTGGAATATTACTCGGCCATACAAAGGAGGATGGACTGACACGTAATCCAACAGGGATGCACTTTGAAGGCAGCATGCTGGGGGACAGAAGCCGGTCCCAAAGGGCCACATCTCGTGTGACTCCACCCACAGGAAACCCAAATAGGTAAAGACACAGAGACATGAAGTCCTTCACTCATTGCCAGGGCCTGGGGGAGAGGGAACAGGGAGTGTGTGCTCATGGGGATAGGGTTTCCTTTTGGGGAGGAAAAAACGTTTTGGACCAAGAAAGAGGTGGCAGTTACACAACTTGGTGAATGTATTCAACGCTTCTGAAGGGTTTAAATGTTTAATTCTGGGGGCGCCTGGGTGGCTCAGTCGTTAAGCGTCTGCCTTCGGCTCAGGTCGTGATCCTGAGGTCCTAGGATCGAGCCCCACATCGGGCTCCCTGCTCCGTGGGAAGCCTGCTTCTCCCTCTCCCAGTCCCCCTGCTTGCATTCCTGCTCTCACTCTCTCTCTGTCATATAAATAAATAAGATCTTAATTAAAAAATAAAATGTCTAATTCTGGGGCGCCTGGGTGGCTCAGTCGTTAAGCGTCTGCCTTCGGCTCAGGTCATGGCCCCAGGGTCCTGGGATCCTCGGGCTCCCTGCTTGGCAGGAAGCCTGCTTCCCCCTCTCCCACTCCCCCTGCTTGTGTTCCCTCTCTCACTGTGTCTCTGTCAAATAAATAAAATCTTAAAAAAAAAAGTTTAATTCTACGTTATGTGAATTCTACCTCAGTTTTACAAAAAGATCCGAGCTAAGGGCCCCTTGCTTGTTCTGGGGGGTGGGGGGCGCAGGGCCCAGCCTGCAGTTTGTGGAGAGCCCCCAAGCGGAACCCCTCCCCACCCCCCCACCCCCCCTCCCGGCCAGGGAGACAGGCAATCCCTGGAAACTCCCTTTCCCCCGGTAATTCCAGAGAAACCAGTGCTGTTCAAGATTTTCTTGCTCCCAGGGCATTTTCCCACCCCCAGCCTCCGACCCCCTCGCACACACAGACACATCAGAGCTGTCTCCGTAGGCCCGGCCTCTGAGCCCTCAAGGTGGGCGGGGGTGAATGCACGGTGCTCTGTTCTGCCTTATCAACAGTTCTGAGCTCCACGGGGAGGGCAGGCCTTGGTCATGACATGGAAAGGCACATACCTGTCTCAGAACAGGCTCCTGCCACCTGGCCACACCCGGCTGGAAGGCGGCCAGCTGCGATCTGGGCAGGCCTGGGGGACCAGGGAAGCTAGGCCCACTGCAGGTCACTGTGGCAGGGGGGCCCTCCAGTCCGGGACCCCTGACCTGAGGCCAGTGTGGGCCCTTACCGTGGGGCGGCAAGAGCACTCCCATAACCCACATACCTAACCGCAGAAGAAGCCCATTTCCTCCCTCTGCGCCTGCACGCCCAGTGGACACACAAATCTGGGTGGTTCCCTCAGCAGCTTCTCAGGAACAGCCCTTCTTTGTAAAAATTAACTAGCCGCCCTTGCGCTGAGTGAGGGGTTTTCCTCTCTCTGGCCAGTCGGTTCATTGGACGATGCACCTGGACCCCCACCCAGCCCCCCATGCAGGCAGGCCACAGGCCCAGGAGAGCACCGGGAGAGAGGCCCTGGGACCTTGAGTCATCCTGAGTCCCAGACAGATCTGGGTGGGCCCAGCCACTTGACTCTGCTCAGCAACAGACCAGGTCATGTTCTAGAATCCCCGCCTGGCCAAGGTCCACAGGGTCTCCATTAATACCCACACCCACTCCTAAGGGATCCTCAGAAACTTACTTCAGGGCGTCCATTCCCCAATTTTCTGTGCATGTTTGAAACCCTTCAGAGTTCTTTAAGGATCAAATCGCCCTGAAGAATCGACACCTCCTTCTCTGAATTTGCCCACAGGCGCGCAGCTCCCAGGGCCTTCAACCCTCCCCCGTGGTGAGGGGGGATGGGGGGCGCTGCTAACCTGCCCGGCAGCAGCTAGGGTTTGCCCAGGGTTTGCTGAGCGCCTACTGCGTGTCAAGCACGTTGCTCCTGGGGCAGGAGGCTGAGCTGGGGTGAACCCCGCACCCTCCCCTTGGATTGCTCTGCATCTCCCCTCCCCCAACCTTTTGGGATGTCAGCGCCTGACAAATTTCTGGATTAATTAATCTACTGCCTGTCATTAAAATCCCAAGCTGTCACCGGGACAATAAAATCCCAGTTGCCCTTACTGCCAGCCAACTGGACAAGCAACGCACACAGACACCAAGACCTGATGTGAGCAGAGGACCAACCTGACCCTCCCGCCGCCGGGGGCAGGGGGGGGGGCTGCTGCTCGTACAAGAGGTCAAGGCCAGGGCTTGGTCTCCACTGGCCCCCGGCCATTCGGCCACGCACTCCAGCTCTTGTTGTAGTTATGTCTTTATAATTCGGTCTCACAAATGAAAATAATCAAAGAGAAAGGATTACACTGAAGTGGTCATTTTCACAGCTGGAAGCTGCTGGTGCCAAGGCTGTGGTCCTCAGCCGCCTCTGGGTGCCCACAGCAGCCCCCCCAGAAGATGGGAGGCGCCGCCGCACTGTCCTCCCGTCTGAATTTCTACCCGCGGGCACCAAGAAGGGCCTTCACGTTTCGTCCTGGGTGGCCCTTCCAGCCCAGGCTGCAATGCTCCCATCCTGAGACACCCTGTTCCCAAGCTCTGGCCTCCCACCTGGGCCTCCACCTGCCGCCAAAGGCCGCTCTGCCTGCCTCGCCTCCCCTGCCTCACCCCACCCTCAACCCGGGCGTCCTACTGTGACCCAGCGCCCTCCCCACCACCCCTCCAGCCGCCCCACCCCTCTGACCCCCCCCTCCTGCTTTGGGTCTCCACCTTCACCTTCACCCTCAAGACCCCAGGCTTCCATCTTTCCGGCTGCAACTTGCAGATCCACGCACCAGCCACCCCACTTTTCCAACCTCGCCCAGACAGGCGGTCCTAGACGCGTCTCACGTGGTCTCTTTCAGCACACCGGGCCCCCACCACCCCCGCCTGTCCTGGCTGTGTCCTGCCATCCCCTGCCCAGACAGGTTAATGTGGATGAAGAGCATCTCTTACCTTGGCTCTGGCTGTACCCACGGCCAGGCCCACCCTCCCCAAACCTTCCCGAAACTCTTCAGTTTGCTGCTGCTTACCTCTTCCCCGTGGGCCCTGGCTTAAAATCGGCCTCCTCCAAGGAGCCTTCCTGGATGTGACTCTAACCCCCTCTAGTGGAAGCTGACCTTCCCCTACCTGGGGTGACTTGAGCGTTCTTTACCGTCTGCCCTGTGCTCAGGAGAGGCCTGACCATTGGAGAGGAAAACAGGCCTTACTTATTTCTGGGCCTTCACAAGCTCTTCAATAAACATTTGCTGAATTGATTTAAAGGAAATTAGGAAGCCCCTAGGAGGACACAAACCCTATCAGCAACAAATGCTGCACGCATCCCTCCTGCCCCAAAAATAAACCCAGCCGAGAACAGAACACGGGAACCTCCTGGAACGTACACGCGGAGCCCTCTCTTTCTAGAGTGCTGAGTGCCTTTCCAGAGTTCATGAGGATGGGTTTTTTCCATCGGTGCCTACAGAGTCCACATCTTCGATGCCATACCAACCCCTCCCCCTAAGAGTTGCTAGAACATTCTGCAGAATCCCCAGGAAAACAAACGCTGGATTATTGTTTTCGTTTGTTTGTTTGTCTGTAAAACACTCCCTGATGATCTTAAAAGAAATACACAGACAGGCACACCACGGGGGCCTTCCCAGCTACAAACTCTGCCATCCCCGCTCAACACCAGCCCCTGGCCCAGCGTTCAAACCAGCCCCCTCTTGCAGGAATGACAGCAACACTGGAGAAGGTTCCGGCCTTCACTGTCCACGAGGGATGGCAGCTCCCAGCCCCTTCCCTTGGTCCCCATACAGGGCTCGCCTTCTGACCCGCGTCCCACTCCCCGGCGGCTCCCCGCACAGACCTGCCTGGCTAGCAATTTGAGCCCCGGGGTTAGCACAATCCGGCCCGGAGTTCTATTCCTGGCTCAGCCAGCAAATTGCTTCGTGACCTTGGGAAAGTCCCCACGCCGCCTGACTCCATCTGCCCGCACCGCCGTTGCTGCTCGCTACCAGCCCGGGCTGGAAGCCGTGCTGTTGGAGGTGACCTCGGTGTCACCAGCCAACAGCACAGAGCTGGGGGAGGAGTGCCTTTTGCACAACACCTGGAGGGCCTCCCGGGGCACGGGGGGGAGAGCAGGGCCGGGGGTGGCGGCCTCAGATGCTCTCAGGGGGACCTTGCCCGGACCTCTGTCCCTGCGGGAGGACTGTCACCCTCCCGCTACAGAGCGGAGCGTCTGGGGGGCGGGCCCTGACCCTGGGCTCTCTCACAGGTGACTGCCACTGGCAGGCGTCTAAAGGAAGGAGGAAGAGAGAGGAGGAGGGGCCGTACAAAGCGTTTCTCCCAGCCCCTGGCTGTCTCTGATGTTTCTTCTTCGACGCAGAGCAGCCAGACAGGTGGCGTGGAGACACCTGCTGTCCCAGTTGGCCGGGGCAGCGCCCGCACAGGAAGTGGCCCTCAAGGCCCAGCAGACTAGAATGGCTGCATTAACCTGCGGCCTCCAAACTCCAGCCCCGACTTGACACCTGTCGAGTGTCACCCCCCACGCCCTTCCCCCACGTTCTGATTTGGGGGTGGGGCCCGGGAACCTACATTTTCAGCAGGTAAGCCCGCCCCCACTCTGGAGGTGGGGGGAGCCCTGGGGCTCCCCCTTCCAGAACCTCCCTGTCTGTCGTTCCGGCTTGCTCCATCATCTGACTTGTGGCGTGATCCTCTTTTAAAAATTAATTTTAATTTATTTCTTTCCCCGCCTCTCTTCCCCCCAAAGAATTCAAAGCAGCATTGTCAACCTCTGATATGGAGACGTGTTTATTATTTTTACAGTTTCTCCAGGAAGCTCCCTGGAACTCGAAGGGGAATTACATTCAGAGAGAACTGGGTCCCCAGCGTAAGTAAACATTATTCATTTAACAACTTCTATCGGCGCATGGAGATGTGAGCGGGGGCCGTACCCAGAGCCGTCTCCTGTGGTTACTGTAAGATTTAACTCACAACATCCAAGAAAAATAATTAGGGGGGTTGGGAGGAGGGTGTGGGGAGCACCCACAGCACTGTCACCCCGATCCACCCACGGGCGCTGTGCCTGTGTGGCCCAAGCACGCTCATTCAGGCACTGCACACACAGACCAGGGGGCTGGTGCCCACGAGCCCATCCGCACAGAACTTTTGGGAGAATGGATTTCCAAGCTCGGACCAGCCAAACCACCCCTCCCCAGGAGCCCCTTCCCTGTCTGGCTACTGGCTACCCAGCTAGCCGGGAGGTACACCCCACCGGCCTGGGCCTGGATCCTCAGAGGTGGTTAAGGGAGCCAGGGTCCAGGGGGGATAAGGTGTCCCCACTCAGCTCTTTGGAGGGCTGGTGCTTTCATTAGCATGTGTAAATTATCCTGGCAATTCCTGAAAGAGCCAAGTTGTTTGCACTGTGCATGTCTGGAGGTGGGACACAGAGCTAGCAAGTCAGGCTCTCTGGGAGGGGTGTGGGCACTCCTGTGAAACCAGTGCATGCTGACTGGAGGGGAGAAACCCAAGCAGGGGGCACGCTCACCCCTCCCCACGTGACCAGGCCGGCACTCCTTTCCGAGGTGGCGGCGGGGAGACCCCGGGACGCAGAAGGCAGTAATCTGCAGCAAACAGCCTCGGGACACCTCGTCCAGCCTGCTCTCTGAGAGATGACACGGTAAGCAAACAGGAGACAGGACACAGGCTCGGGAGGAGAAGGAAAAACATCTTTCCTTGCAGACCGTCTCTGCAGAAGGGGTAAACGTTCTCCCTGAGACCATCCAGAGCTCAGGCCAGAGGAACCACATCTCCCCACTTTTACGTTTTTATGTTCTTAACAAGCCCATCCTCTCCAAGTCCAGGGAACACTCCCGATCCGTGCTGGTCTATATCTTGCTTCCTCTCTACCAGGGACACCCCCTCCTCCAAACGCCCCCCAAATCTGACCTCTACAGGCCAGAGAGGTTCGGTGATCGGATCCAAGCGACAGCCCCAGAGACAAGATGAAAATTCAAATGTGATTCCCAGCTCAGACCTCCCCTCCTAGTGGGAGAATCCAGAAAGCTCTAACCTAAGACCAGTAACAGTTGAGGACGGCCTATCTTTCAGTGACGACTCTGCATACGTGAATGCTTAGGACAGTGCTGTCCCACAGAACTTTCCGGATGACGGAAATGTTCTCTGAGCTGTCCCATCTGGCTGTCACTAGCCACGCGTGGCCGCTGAGCACTTGAAATGTGGCCAGTGAGCCCAAGCGGCTGAAGTTTTAATTTTAACTTATTTTTATTTATTTATTTATTTATTTATTTATTTATTTATTTATTTATTTATTTGAAAGATTTTTATTTATTTGACAGAGAGAGACACAGCGAGAGAGGGAACACAAGCAGGGGGAGTGGGAGAGGGGGAAGCAGGCTTCCCGCGGAGCAGGGAGCCCGACGCGGGGCTGGATCCCAGGACCCTGGGACCATGACCTGAGCCGAGGGCAGACGCTTCACGACTGAGCCACCCAGGCGCCCATTTTAAATTTTTTTTTTTTTAAAGTAGGCTCTGCACCCAACGTGGAGTCCAACGCGGGGGCTCGAACTCACAACCCTGAGATCAAGACCTGAGCTGAGATCATGAGTCGGACGCTTACCCAACGGAGCCACCCAGGCGTCCCTGATCGTAACTAATTTAAAATGCTAAATTTAAATTTAACTAGCCACGAGTGACCGGTAGCTACTGTACTGGATGGCAGAGAATATAAAAATAACCATTTTCGAAGCCACAGGTTGATATTCAGTCCGAGAGGTACATGGGGGGGCTCACGGAGAAAATAATCTGAATATCTGCACTCGGGGCTTCCAGAAGAATGGGGCATGGAGCTACGGTGAGTTCAGACACCCCCCACCCCCGTCTGCCCTCGAGGGGGGTCTCCTGGAAAGCCAGGCTCTAGAGACATCGCAGGAGTCTGAGAAATCTCCTCTCTGGGAAATTGTCTTGAGGCCTCATTTCCCGAGTTAGCAGAGGGTCTGTGGCTGTGAGGTTCCCCCACTCCCTTTAGGGGGACACATCAGGTTGGAGTCAGGAGCAGATGCATGCCTCCCGGGAGGTGGGACACAGCAGGGGGAGGGGGCAGCCCAGGGCACCAGAGAGAAGAGCCCACTTAGGGACCTAGTAGAGGGATTATGGATGGCGGGGTGGATGGATGGAAGGCGGCAAGGAAGGAAAGTGGTTAATGGCTGCGTGGATGGATGGAAACCAGAGAACATCTAACATCCAAAGTCCCAGCCACACAGACCGTGTCCAGAGCTCTCCCAACTGGCCTCAGTGGGTTTTGAGGAAGGAAGGCACCAGTGGTCTCTGTCTGGGGAAAGGGACCTTGAGCTCTCAGGCTGCCTTTTGTCAGGCTGACAACTAGAAGCCGAGCCCCCCCCCAGAGAAAGGACGCTTCCCAGGTCTCTCCTGTTGCAGGATGCGTGCGCGAGCCTGGCAGGGCCAGCTGGTGAGGCCTGGGGAAGGCCTTCCAGGGACAGCGCTGTTGGTGGAGGGGGCCGCAGGGGCCTGGGAGCGGGTGAGGGGCTCCCGTGCTGGTTTGGCCCTACAGATGCCCTGGACACAGGGATGGCAGGCCTGGGCAGGCCCCCCGCCTTTCCTCCCCACAAGTCCCCGGGGTTCCCTTCCCCAGGCCCCCTCCTGCCCTGGGTCCTTCCCACCACACGGGGTGCCGCTGCACGAGTGCACTCTGCGGGGCCTCGTGGGCCCCCGTGATCGCTAGAGGAGGGCGGCGCCAGCACCGTCCCCATGAGCCGTCGTGCACCTTGGCGGCCACAGGTACTCAGCGCAGGCGTCGCTTCATCCTTCTCATGTCCTTTGATGCTCCCAGCAAGCCCACAGCCAGCGACAAGTATGGTCCCATTCTATAGATGAAGCAACAACCATGCAATGTGCTCAAGTCCCACAGCCAGGGTGACCCCGTGGGTACACCTAGAACCCAGACTCAGAACGTAGGGAAACGCTCATCCCGTGTCTGCTGAATGAATGCTCGCGAGGATGAAGGAGTGAACAAAGGACTGTCTGAAGCAGCTCCCCGTGGTCTGGGGACCAAGGGTCGGGGAAGAGACGTGTGGGAGGCAGGAGGGCCTTGCAGAAGGAGGCCCCGGCCAGGCGACCTGGCCAGCCCAGGATCCCCAATTCCCCTGGAGACTCCTGGGCTCACAGATGGGGCCTGCAGCACGGAAAATAAAAAACTGCCTCCAGCGAAGAGCAGATGGAGGAGCTGACCGCAGTGGGCAAAGATCTGAGGGTTCTAACCTCTGCCCACCTGCCCCCGCCGGCGCCCCAGGATCAGGCTCGGGCCCTCCACAGCGGGCCTCCTGCCCTGGCTGTCAGGCCTTGGGCAGCCCCCACCGGTCTCTTCCTCCCCCAGGCCTCTCTCCTCCCTCCCTTTTCTGCAAAGAAGTCAAATTTGCCACTCTGATGCATTAACGAAGCTGGGTAATGAATGGCGAACGAGAGAGACGCAGGCCAGGCGCGGACCCCAGCAACCGGGCAATTTTCCAGGCTCTGCTTCCGAGCCCCTCCACTCAACCCCCCTCCACCGCCCGCCCTCCCCAGCCCCCCGCCCCCCATAAGAGAGAAGCAGCATGCTTCTGTCATCAGAACCGCATTGTTCTGGCCAGAAGAAAAAACGGGTCCAGCAGATGGCAGGTGTAACAAAAGCAGCTTGCTGTGGCCAAACCAATTATTTATCTAATTATGATTTACCACTTAACCACATGATCTTTCTGCAGAGTTGTGGGCAATTAAAACCAGGGTGACTATGTGGATTATGCAAATGGCTGGAGCCCAGCGAATAAAATTGGAGATTAGACATTCACACAGGCAGGAGCTGACACAGGGCAGCCCCTGGGGGGGTGGGGGGGGAACAGGGGGTCTGGGGGGAGGGGAGGCTAAGGGGCTGGGCTGGGGGGGTTGCAGGAGGGAGAGAGAGAATGGAGGGGAAGGGGCTGGGGCAGCAGGGGAGGGAGGGAGGATCTGGCTGTGGGAACTGCGCCTCCCTGCTCAGGCCCCCAGGCTGCCCCACGATGACATCAGGCCCTGGGAGAGCAGAGTCAGGGCAGCTGACCCGCCAGGCGTGGCTGGGCCCCGTGCGGAGGCACCCCCAGGGTGACTTGCAGGCCAGGCTGGACCGGACATGCTGACTCCGAGTACCAAGGCCACGGGCAGCCACGCACCAGGCGCTGTGAGGGCGGCTGGGTAATCTGGAGGGGTGCGGGGACAGGAGCGGACCTGGGCGCCTCCATCCACGGCCCTTCACCACCACCTCGGAGGTGCGGCACCAGTGGCTCCATTTTACAGATTAGGAAACTGAGGCTTAATGAGGTTAAAGTACTTGCCCGAGTGGCCTTGCTGAGAGGCTGCAGGGCCAGATGTGGCCAGGGCAGCTCCCCTCCTGGAGGGCAGGGCATTCCCTCTCTTCCTCCCAGCTCGGGGACTGGCCAAGCAGCCGTGCGATCCCAGCCAAGTCACTGTGGTCTCCGGGCTCAGCTTCCAAATAAAGGGGCCAGAGGGGAGTCCTCCGTTCCTCGCAGCTCTAAAAGTGGAGGGGACACTGATAACCCAAATGCGACTCAGGTCTCCTCAAGATGGCTGAGCACAGGAAGGAGAGACCTGGAGAGAAATGAGCAGCCGCTGGAAATGCCTGGGGACCACCGCTCGGGGCTGGTTTCCTCTAGTACTAATAAAAGCAGCGTCTAAAAGCACTTACAGAGCGCCCCTGCCACACCCCGCTCCAAATGCTTGGGCATCTCCCTCCCCCCCATAAGCCTCATAACAACCCTGTGAAGTAGCTTATGGTTAGTGTTGTTGACAGCAGCACAGAGAGGTTAAGGAACTTGCCCACGATCACACAGCTAGCTGATGGCAGCACCAGGATTGTTATGCATTTGTTTCTGTCTGCATTTATCGCACAAATATTAGCAGCCCCTGAAATGCCAAGCTCAGGGCTGGAAGTGAAACATAAAAACCAACCTAAGAGACGGTCCCTGTCCGCAAGAAGCTGCGTCCTGGTGCAGTGCATCTGCTGCGTTTAGGGCAAACCCCCCCACCCCCCGCCCCGACACTCCTGAAGGTCCTGGGACACGGTAAGGGGGTCTGGAAAGGAAAACCAGGTAGAAACCTGCTCCCGCTGTGAGTTGTCTTTGCACTTGATATGCGCTGTCCAGGGGCGGGGTGGCCATGGGCCACAGGTGCCAAATTGAAATAAATTCAAAGTAACTAAGAGGAAAGCTTTGTTCCTCAGTCAAGGTAGTCACATTTCAAGTCCTCCACAGCCACACGTCGCAGGTGGCTACCAATTTGGGCATCAAATCTCTAGAACAGTCCACTGTCATCAAACATTCCACCGGACAGCACTGCTCTAAAAGGTAAGCTATGGGAGGGCAGGATTTTTGTCTGTTTTGTTCATGGACGAATCCCCAGCACCTAGAGAGAGCAGCCTGGCTGTTCATTTATGCAAAGGATGAATGAATGAGAACCCTCTCCCCAGAACACAGTGTTGATGTGGAAAAGGAGCAGATGGGGTCCTAGTGAGGCCTGAGTGCTGACTGCAGGGCCTGCTGACCGCGGGAGTCTGCCAGCACCACTGGCCGGAGGCTGCTGAGGTCCGGGGCGAGGTCCGGGGCACAAAGCTCCCACCAGCTGGGGAGGCCCCCCACTGCTGCCAGCACCTGGTGACTCTCTCCAGGAGCCTCCCCAGCACCCCAAGCCAGGCCACGGAAGGAGAGGGATGGCTCTCTCCAGGAAGCAGCTCATTCCCCACCAACACAGAGCCCCCAGGAAAAGGGGGAGCAGAGGGAGGGCCCCCTGGGCTCCCAAACCTCCTGTCTCACTGTCTAAATTGGCTGTCCTCACTTCCTCCCTTCCAGGGTCAGGGGCCTCAGTGCCAATGTGGGGGGGTGGGGGGGAGCAAGTTCACAGCAGACTCTGCCTTAACAATCAAATGCCCTTCTTCAGGAGCCCTGGGATAAATTAGGTGTGGCCTGGAGCAGACCCCACGCCTTGGGGTCAGGTGCTCTCTTGAGGGTCTGCTCCACCCAGACTGTCAGGAGAACCCCACTCATGCCAGCGATGTCAGGGGGGTCTGCAGCCCTAATGCATCTTCACACGCTGGGGAGAACAGAAGGAGAGACCCACAGCTGGCCTCCCTGGAGATGGGCAGGAAGGGCAGGTGGCTGGGGCCCTCCTTCCACCTGGGTCTCAGGTGGCCTCTGGCTCTGGCCTCGAACACCAGGGCGAGGTGTCCGTCCTACAGGCACCCAACCGCACACCATCCCCAGTCCAGTTCTAGAGGCTGTCCTGTCCCCCAAGAACACCATACTTAGTCCCCCCAACTGCTGGGCCGCTCAGTACGCACAGCACTACCCCCCTGGCTCCCCCGCTGAAACTTGGGGACACTCGGCAAGCTGGTAAACAGGTTCCAAGAGCAAAAGCAAGCCGCCGAGGGCCACAGAGCAGGAACCTGACCCTGAAGCCCGGCTTCCTTCCACCAGGGAACTGCCAGACTCCTCGGTACATGCTCTGCTCCCCACGCCCCCAACACGCTGCTGTCTCACACTCACACCCCCGTTCCCGGCCTCACACGTGTGCACACGGGCTCGCTCACACCGTTGCTCACACACTCACACACCCTCGTTCACACACTCACGCGTACTGCTTCATAAATGTTATTCCTTTGAGAAATTAACCGGTAAAAAATAGCAGGGATCCACCCCTTTCCAGAGATACCAGGGGAAACTCCAACCAGGTTCTGGCCCAGGCCCCATCCACTCACACCCAATTCAGCCTGGGAGATTGGTGGGTCTGCAGCTCAGGGGACACGGGCGTGCACCCATCCACACCTGCTGCTGCGCAACGGACCCACCAGACCTCCAGCCACCCTGCAGGCACGGACGGCATCCCTGGGTGTCATGCCTCGGGGCAGGTGCTGGTAGCCCCCTCCCAAGCAAAGACCCACCCCAGAGATGAAATTGGGGCCAAGTGCTCTTCTTGCTCTGGCTAGGAGGGTGGGGGCAGGGGAAGGGCAGGCGGGGGCAGGGTGAGGGGCTGAAGTCAGGACAGCCAGGCGCAGACCCGGGCTGGGGGCAGAAGGGCCGCAGGTGCCTACCACCACCCCCCCCAAAGGAGCCTGCAGCCCCGCCCGAGGGAGGCCAGCCTTCCTCCAGGAAAGCACTCTGCCGCCTGCCTGAGTTGATAGGAGATTTATGCAGCCTGCAAAGTCGGGAAATACAGAGGTATTCCTGATAATACTTGTCCTAGCAAAGGGCACGGGCAGGGCCCATCAATCCCGTGAAATAAAGAAGGTCCTGGTTTTGCTTGTTCTTCAGGGAAGGAAGAGAAGAGCCTTTTAATCGCCTCATTTGGAGAGCTGGCTGGGGTTGTATGTCATCCGAATTACAGATTCAGCATTAATTGACCAGATGTGGGGGGCTCTCTCAGGGCCCCAGAGACCATAAAGCAGTTCCCACACTGGTAATTAGCAGACAGAGCGGCCCGGGCTGGGCCCCGGGCCCCTCAGGGCACGCTGTGGGAAGGAGGGAGGAGCACCAGGACCCTGGGGGAGGGGAGCACCGATCATCCCTGAGCACGGACAGTGTCCGCTCCAGGTTGGGGCCTGAGGGGCTCAAAGGCCCACCCTCAACAGGTGGACAAGGCTCCTCTCTCCCCGGCGGCTGCGGTGGGTACGTCCTGCTCTCCCGAGGGGTGGACTGAGTGGGATGCAAGAAGCCGGGGGTCGGCTCACCAGTGAAGCTCCTGGCAACCGGGAAGAACCGGAGAGAGCCAGGAGGAGCACAGTGGGCAGATTATAGGGGTAGCAGCCCAGCAGCGCTAGAGGCTGAAGCAGGGGTCCAGGGGCTACCTATCCTGCAAAGCCTGAAGGCTTTACTTGCCCAGACATGGGAAGCTCTGAGGCTGGAGGCCGTGGGGGCGGGGAGACGGGGACCACCAGTCCTGCTAGCACCGACGCCCTGGGGAACTGGAGCAGGAGTGGGTTCTCATGTGGGAGAACTTCCCGGGGTCCTAAAAGCCTCCCCCCCCACACCCCTCAACCCGGGTCTCTACTCAGCGAAGCCCCCACTGGGCCCACGGGCACACCTCGAGGGACCCGGGCTGAAAGCAGGAAGCACAGGGCGCGTCCCCAGGACCCCAGCAGGTGTGTCCGCGTCCCCCGCCCTCCCCCCTTGGAGCCCGACCACCCGGAGCCCCACATGCACACTGCCGCTCGATCAGTTCTGCTGTAATGTATTTTATGAACATGCAGATGGCATGGCTAGGGCCAGGGGGGAGGTTTTACCTTGGGATAAGAAATTAACACTGGCAAATAGCAAATTTACTGCATGTATTTTCATTTTCCTAATACCAGCACCATCTGCTAGCAATTGGGGCTCCACATCGCCGTTTTCCCCCTTTATTTCTCCCTCCCGCTCTTATTTATTTTTTTCATTTTACGCAGCCGGGCCCTCCAGACGCCTGCCCGTGGGGGGGGGGGGTTCAATCCTCCCTCCAGAGTGTCCAGGCGGTGACCAGCAGACTGCAAGCCCAGCCCAGGAGCCGAAGGCCACCCTGTTTCTGCTTCTCCACGCTGTCAGGGATGCAGGCAGCCCCCACCCACATTCCATGCCTCTGGGGCAGGGGGGCGACATCTCTCCCGGTGAGAAAGAAAGATAGCAACCAGCCCACACTCTGAACTGAGGTAGCTCAATAAACACCAGCTACATCAAGACCCCTGGCAACTGTGGACACGTATTTCTCCCTTGTTACTTGCTGGTATTATTTAAAATTTAAAAAGTCAGCCAGTATTGAGTTCTGCACCGCGCTCGCCCCCACCCCTCCGGGGGCAGGAGGCGTGATGTGGGCTGGGACACCTTCAAGGCGCCATTGTGGCTCCTGGCCACGCAGCCCAGCAGTGGGCCCGTCGGTGTGGCCAGGCTCCCAGAGGGAAGGCTCCATCATGGGGAGGGGGGGCCCTGCCAGAGTACGCACTCCAGGCTGGCTGGTGGAGAGACAGCATGGAGGTGGGCTCTGAGAAAGGGGGGGGGAGCAGGAGAGGCGAGGTCTCTCCCCTCCCAGCATTCAGGGCACTGTTCTTGGCTGGAACCCCCCAGGGGAGGGCACGTCCACGCATTAGCGCAGGAAGGACCCCTGGGTCCGAGGCCATGCTGAGATATGGGCCAAACTGTGTCCCTCCAAAGTCACAGGTTGAAGCCTTAATCCCAGGACCTCAGAATGTGACCTCATGTGGAAATAGGGTCATTGCAGATGTAATTTAATTAGTTCAGATGAGGTCACACTGCGGCAGGGTGGGACCCTAATCCAATATGGCTGGTGTCATTTTCAAATTTGGATCCCAAGACAGACACACATGGGGCAGACGATGTGAAGAGACAGGGAAAGGGTGGCCATCTACGGGCTGGGGGCGGGGGGCCTGGACAGATCCTGCCTCTGGCCTCTGAAGGACCAGGGCTGCTGAGAGCCACCTTGATTTCAGACCCCAGGCCTCCAGAGCCAGGTGAGGATATGCCTGTGCTGTTTCAGCCACGCGGCTGGGGGCACTCGGCCACAGCAGCCCCGGGACACTCAGAGCTCATCAGCCCTTTCCTGGACATCTGATACGAAACAAGTCACTACCTTGGTAAGCCTTGGACAACGATCATTACTGTCTTACCTCCTAGGTAATGGATGGAGAGTTTATCACTATAATAACGGCTATCTGCTGTTCTGGGTACTTAACATTTAATCCTTGCAAAGTCCCACTCTCACCATGAGGTAGATTTTTCTACTGCCCCCATTTCACAAGTGAGGGAACTGAGGCACAGAGAGGCTAAGTACTTTGTCCAAGGTCACACGGCTGGTGAGTAGCAGAGCCAGGAAGTGAACGCAGGCAGGCCAGCTCTAAGTCCACGCTCCTCACTGAGGTACCATGTCACACCCTCGGGCCAGAAGAGGTAGAGACTGGGGGGTGAGGGGACCCGACTCAGTGCCTCGCCTGAGATGACTTAGGAAGGACCCTTGCTAGTGTCATCACCACCGGCCTTACAAAGGAGTTAACTGAGGCACAGAGAAGGAAGCTGACTTGCCCAAGACCAGGACGGGGTCTCATGTCCCGGTGCTGGGCTGCAATCACAGGGGAGGGTTCCAGACTCGGGCTGGGACATAGCGGGAAACTCTCCTCACATCCCAGTCCAAATGGAGGTACGCTGGTCAGAAAGACGTCCCCAAACAATAATGTGCCAAAGCAAGAGGTCAGAGACACTGCTAGCAACACTGGAGAAGGCTGCTGTCGTTGGCGTCCCTGAGGCCATGCAGGACGGTCACCAAAAAGGGCGAGAGGAGAAAGCAAGCCCAGGCAGAGCCGCAGGCCAGAGCATGCAGCATCCCAGACAGGCCCTGGTCTCTGCAGCCCGTGGGGACCGGCAGGTAGAGATCTCTGGGCTCCAGGAGGCCAGAGCCATGCTGGCTTGGCAGGCAGAGCTGCAGAGGCTGGTGCTTGGAGGCCAAGCACATTTTCTCGCCCCATCCTCCCGGCCAGCTCCCGAGACAACAGCAGGTGGAGGCCTATGGCTGCCCCCTATCTCCCCTCTCCTTGCAAACTGCTCACAGTTCATCATGCCTTTTGGTGGCTTTTTTCCCCCACCTTTTAAAAAACGCCCTGGCAGCTCTCCTTTCCCATCAGCAAAAGGGAGGAGGGGGGCATCCAGCCCCACGCCACAGGATCTGGCCCTGGAAGAGCTCCCCGGGTCCATCCTGGGTGGGCCTGTCACTGGTCACAGTCCAGACCAGGGGGACCCCCACTGCTTATTCTACAGGGGTTTGGGAGGGATGCTGGATGGGCAGTGGGGGTGGGGGTGGCCTCGGGCAGCCTCCGCCTTGGCACGTGCGCTCTGCTCAAACGGAACCGGCCCCCGTAGCCCCTGCTCAGCCAGCGCTGCCCCCACCAACTTTTCCCAGCCAGAGGGAAGCAGAGCCCGAGATTGGAGGATAAAATTTGATTTGAAAGAATTTTATCGCTCAGCTCAATGATGGCTTTAAATATTAAAAAGGCATAAAACGGAGGGGGAACGGAAAAGCGGTACCAAGTACCAGCCTCAGATGGCTTTTGCCAAACACGCTGCCATCTGAGTTGGGGGGGCGGAGAGGAAGTCTGCGGGCAGGGGCAGTGCAGCGGGGGGGGGGGCGGGCGGGGGGAGCCTCTGCCTGCCCGACCTGCTGCTCTGCAGACGGTTTCAGGGCAGCATCCCGGATCCCCCAAACCTTAGCCGGAGACAGGTAATACATTCATTATTGATGGATCAGTACCCGGAGAGTGTAAATTACTGAAACAAACACGGCATAATTAGGGCATTAGAAGGAGCGTGGAGGGAAGGCAGGGTAAGCCACGCTTGGCTGTGGCTTTCATGTTTGCAGGTGTTCATCTTGGTGGCAGCCAGCATCCCAGCCTGCTTACCATATGCACATCCCGGCTAGCCAGTTCTCAGCTGGGAGGTCCGCTGGGAACTCCCTCCTGCCCAAAAAGAGAGAGCCCCCCCACTCCGGCCCTGGCATCTTGGGGAACGAGCAGAGGGGGCGAACGCAGGTCTCCAAGCATGGGCTCAGGCGCGCGCGCGCGCGCGCACACACACACACACACACACACACACACACACACACGGGGGCGCGCGCACGCAGGCACGCACACAAAGACCCAAGGCCAGTGTTCGGGGCTGTGCAGCTGGTGAGCCTGTGTCCCCGTCCCCATGCGTGCCCTCAGGATTTCATGACAAGAATGAAACTGATCAGGCAGCCTCCAGTTCCATAATTAGGGCCAATTGAAGTAGACAAAGAAGTCTATGGAGATCACAGTGGGAAGTGGTAGCGATGAACGCTGGCTTTGAAACAGCATTTTGTACTCACTGGACCATCACTGTCTTTACATAAAAGCTGCCTGCCTCCTTTCTCTGGCTCCCTCCCCTGGGGCAGGGGCGGCCGGGGAGGCAGGCTCCAGACAGCCCCCTCCACCAAGTGCCTTTTCTGGGTCAGGCCTCATTTTTGGTGGCACAGCAAGGAGGATGGGGAGGGGGCGAGGCCTCCCTTTTTGTTTTTTTTTGTGTGTGTGTTTTGGCAGTGGCCGAAGACAAAAGACAGGCATGGAGGGCAGGCTGTCTCCCAGATGCGTCAGGATCAGAGGGAACTCAGGAAGGTGACGAATTTGTGGGCTCTCTGGGGTAGGGCCGTGGGTGCGCACACGTCTGCGCGTGCACCCGCACGTGGGCGGGTGTGCAAGCGTGTGTGTGTGTCAGGGAGGGCGGGACCTCGGGCAACCAAGAGCCTTGGCATCGGAGGGGTCCACAGGCCTTTTCTCCATCTCACTTTACCTCCTCAAAAGTTAGGACAACAAAACCAGCCCTGGGCCCAGGACTGGAAGCTGTCGACTCTGGGGGACCCCAGAGGCAGGAAGAGAAAGGAGAGACTTGGGGGGGCAAAGAGGCCGCCGGCAGAACTGTAGAGCGCGGGGCACACATGGTCCCTCGGGATCCTGCCGCCTGTCTCCACCGAGGAGGGGCGTGTGGGGAGGGTGGAAGGAAGGCTGGGCCGGCCTCGCTCGCCGTCGGCTTCTAGAATTCCAACCGGAGACCCCCAGGACACCCCCCTGCAGCAGGCGGCCACTGGGCGGCAGGGTGCACGCCCCGCCGGGAGGAATGAGGGGCGCCAGGAAGCGTCCCGGCTGGCATCCCCGCGGCCGTGCCAACCTGCTCACGCGCGCATGTGTGGCTTCCCTCCTCATGTCCCCAGTAATCCTCTGACTTTACAGCAAATTATTAAAACTCACTTATATTTAATCTGTCTTCTGGAATTAATTGAATTTTTACGCTCAGCAAATGCCAGTTTGTGCTGCCTCCCGATCGCTGGCTCGGAACAGCTAAATGACAAGGCTGCCGACCAACCGCAGGCTCCGCAGACGGCGCTGGGGGTAAAAAGGCATTAAGGGGGGCGGTGTTTGCAGGACGGCCCGTCCCCACCCCCGACGGCCTGGACCGTGGAGAAAAGAAGCTCAATTTATCAACACAGGGAGGCCCTGGCTTGGGGCACCCCTGAGCAGGGTACCCGGTGGAGGGTTGGAGGTGGGGGGACTGTGCTCTAGAGGGCCCCCCAGGGGCAGGAGCAAGCCAGGAAGGACCCCTCCCCTTGCCAAGGGGGCCTTCTTGTTGATTTGGGGCCAAGGAAGTTCTGTCCTCTCCCAAGTGACCGAGCTCTGGCCGGCTCCCAGAAAGGCCCCATCTCCTTTCCTGCGCTTGGCATCGCCAGCGCATGGGGGCTTCCCGAGCCCCCTGAACCCCAGCCAACGACTGCAGCCGACTTCCATCCCGGACGCGCTGAGGATCTGAGGTCACGCGGAATCTTGGCACGCTCCCTTCTTGCCGGGACACATTAATCCGGGGGTGCTGACACCTCCAGGGGAGGAGGGGCAATGTTTGTAGAGCCCTGTTTGGGGTGCTAAGTGCATCCTTTTACATCTGCCAGGTTTAGAGTTTTAAGTGAGATGACACCAGGGTTTGCGCAGAAGCGGCTCTGTGTGCGTGTGCCCCCCGCTCCCCCTGCGTCTGCGCCAACGAACCGCTCACGGCAGGCCAGGCGCTGAGTCTTCTCCACGAAGCCTGCCCTGATCTGGAGGTTTGGAGCCCCCATACCCGCTCTGGGGGTACCCACTTCCTGAATCTTCCTGGATCTGATGACAGGGCTAGAATTCCCGTCCAACCCAGAGCCACCTCTTGATCTTGTTTGCTTTCCCCACGGTGGGGTGAGGGGGCTTTGAGAAGTGCAGACCCCTGGGCTCCAGCCCAGGTCCCCTGGATCAGACTTGCTGGGGGGGGAGGGCTGGGAACCCCCAACAATGGGGCATGCTGAATGGAGGCCAGAGGTCAGCCCGATGCACCGAGTCGAGCACGGAAAGTTCCAGGCAGCTGTCAGGGGTGCCACAGGGACTCCCATTTAGTCTCTGCGATCAGAGCCAGGAGGTGAAGCAAGGCTCAGTCCCCATTGGTCGGCCAAGTTACTGGCCAAGCCTGTCCCTGTCCCCTACACACGCATACACCTCTGTGGAGTCAGGGAGCAACGACCCCGGAAGACCAGGTTCCCTGGGGGCCTGCCTTGGGGGTCCTACCCCTCAACAGTGGCACAGAAACAGGGCAAGGGCCCATCAACTCCCCCAAATCCTAACCCCAGGAGCATGCCCCCAGGGTTTATTGTGGCAAGGCGGCTCTGAGGACAGAAGCTCCGCGTGGCCCTGACCTTGTCAGGCCTTGTCCCGGGACACGCTGAGCATTCTCGACCCCTACAACCTGCCACCCGTGGCCTGACCTTGAAGTCTGCCTTCCCTACTGCCACCTGCCTCATTCCCAGCACGGAGAGGGCAGGGAAGGTGGCTTCTTCTTCCCTGCCAACACCCCCCCCCCCCCACAGGGAGCACCTTTCCTAGATGCTTCATTAAATCCTTATTAAAACCGTTCACCAAGGGGCGCCTGGGTGGCTCAGTTGGTTAAGCGGCTGCCTTCGACTCAGGTCATGGTCCTGGGGTCCTCAGCGCATTGGGCTCCCTGCTCAGCGGAGAGCCTGCTTCTCCCTCTCCCTCTGCCTGCCACTCTGCCTACTTGTGGTCGCTCTCTCTCTCTCTGTCAAATAAATAAATAAAATCTTAAAAAAAAAAAAACAAAAAACGTTCACCAGGTCACGCCCAGGGCCCGGTCCCACATGAAGGCAAGTCAGGCAAGCTGCCAAGGAGACCGTGCCTGGGTTAGAGCAGAGCCTCTGTGACTGTCATGGTCTCTGCTTGGGCCACACAGCAAAATATCAGAGACTGAGTGGCTTCAACAACAGGTTATTACTTCCTCATTTACAGGTCTGGAAGCTGGGATCCAAGATCAAGGCGCTGCCAGGGTTAGTGTCGGGTGAGGACTTTCTTCGTGGGGTGCACACGGCCACCTGCTCCCTATGTCCTCACATGATGGAGAGAGCAAGCTCTCTGCTCTGTTCTTACAAGAACCCTAATCCTAACAGAACAGGGCGCCAGCCTATGGCCTCATTTAACGTTAATTACTTTCTTAGAGGTCCTTCGTCAGAATCCAGCCACACGGGGGGGCTAGGGCTTCCACTTAGGGATTTGAGGGAGACGGCACAAACATTCCATCTGTAACAGGGACCCCCTGATGTGTGTCAGCTACCACTGCCAGGCTGTGTACTCCACCAAGACACCTGACCCTCTGGGGGTCGACTGGGGCATGGGTCGAGCGGAGCTGAATGTGTCCCCTTGGCTGAGGGCAGAGGGGGCCAGATGAGGTTCGACAGGCTCCTCTGTGTCCCCACCGAGGCAGAATGGCAGAGAGCACCCAAGCTCAACAGGGTTGCAGAAACACCAGCCCTGCCCCCCTGTCCTGGGGTTCAGCCGCTGCTCAGCTTTCGAGGCTCACCGCCTGCTACCCAAGGCCTGTGGCTTCTCCAGGAAGGGCCCTTCCACACACACATCTCCGCCACTCATCCTCTCTCTGAGCCCCATCCCTTTTTCCCTATCACCACAGACGGGGCTAGAATTCCCGTCCAACCCAGAGCCACCTCTTGATCTTGTTTGCTTTCCCCACGGTTTGCAAGAGCTCTATGAACATCTACAGAACAGACATTTCAAGCTGGGGGACCCGGAACTTAGCGAAGGTCCCTGCCACTGGGCCTTTGGACACACCATTCCCTTCATTTGGTGTCTCTTCCCCTAGAAATCTCCCAGGCTGGCTCCCTCCCTCCCATCAAGGCTATTACTCAAAGAGGCTCACCCTGGCCTGTGCAGCTGAAAACTCCACCCTGCCCTTGCCTCCGCACCATCAACCCCTTTCCTCTATAACAGCCTGACACATACCTAACTTACATTGTCCATTGTCTACCACCCCAACTTCTATGTCTGGCCCAGGAGTTCAGGAATTTCTGTCTGCTTAGTTCAGTCCTGGAACCCCAGTGCCCAACACAAAAAATGGTGGCTGAATGGAAGAAGCTCTGCATCCATGAATTCAAGCCGAGCATGGACAATCTTTTAGGGCTGGTTCTGACCTAAGACTTGATAGGTTATGACTCTTTTCCTAGCCCAGACCACAGAGGGATCTGCCACAGGAACCTTGGGAAAGGCGTTGAGATGGGGCTTCCTGGGGGCCACTGCACCCAGGCAAGGGACAGGTGAGGGACCACACCAGAAACAAACCCTTAGTGCCCCCCCCGCCCCCCGCACTGGGGTTGAGGAAAATCCCCCAAGCCCCAGCCCAAGTCCCTCAGGAGTGACGCAGCAGGACCCAGCTGAACCTTGATGTCCCCGTATCTTCAGGACATGTCACTTTGACCCCGGCCACCCTGCCCACAGCAGGCCCAGGCTCCCAGCTGACACGGGCTGCCCAGCAACGGGGCCAGGCTGGATTATCATACATTACGACATAATTACTCTGTGGAAATTTACAATACAAAGCACCCTCCCCAACAAGTTGGCCTCAGAAGGATTCCAAGGATACAAAGCACTGCTGTATGTGACTGACCCCCCCGCCCCCAGCTGGCCCCAGCCAGAATTTCAAAAGAAGTGGGTGGGTTTGATTGTGCAGAAGCCCCCCCCCCCAACCCCGTGCACCCCAAGGCAGAAGCCCTGCCCAGGGGAGGGCCCTCTCGGTCCCACCACCCCCAGCCCTGAAGCCCACTCGGGTTCCCCCCAAGCTCAAGAGCTGGCATCACTGGGGTCCCCTCTGCCGAGGCAGCCTAAGCACAGAGAACCACAGATCCTGAGCCACAGACTGGCTGTGACCTGCAGTGAGGCATAGCTTCCAACAAACAGGCATTCGTGAGCTTCTCCTGCATGCCTGGCATTCTGTTAGCACAAGATACAACTGCGAACAAGACAAACCAGCTCTCTCTCTCTCCCCCTGTTCTGGCAGAGCCGACAGTCCAGCTGGGGAAATAAACAGTAAACTACACAGGAAATGCATGTCAGGTGCGCGAAGAGCACAGGCAGGGTAGCAAGCAGCGGAGTGTGCAAAGGCCCTGGGGTGGGACCACGCGTGGTAAGGGGGCACCGGGACAGCGAAACGGTGCTGCTAAGATCACCGGCTTTTATTCTCGGGGTGGGGGGGGGTGGTTTGAGCAGGCGAGCCACCTGAAGGGGCCGCTCAGCCCGCTGCGTGGGGATGGGCAGGCCCAGGTTCCAGTTGCCCTCTAGGCTTCTGTTCTCCTCGGCAGCATAAAACCAGTAACGTCTACCACATTCTTGCTGCGAAAGAACAAGAGAGAATATAAGCAAAGGGCCAGGCACAAAAGCTGGGCAGTGGGAGAAAGTGCTCCAAGCCTCAGCTGCCCCACCTGTAAAATGGGTATCAGCCCTGGCCAGGGGCACAGAGGGACCGAAGGCCGAGTGACCTGCGCTCTTGTCAACTGGGACCTGTGGCCACCCCCACCCCAGGCCACCGCGCCAGCACTGAGTGAGGCCCCTACCCCGCTGGTCTACACTGGGCCCCAGCAGTGATGCTATCGATGTTATTAGGAGCACTAAGGTGGAAAAACTGACGAGGGGTTATTTATCCTTCGGCCGTAAAACCCGGGGCCGGCTGTGCGGGGGCAGCTGTCCAGTATCACCGTTCCAGGCGCCACAACACAGCATCTGGGGCTGCTCCAGCAGTCCCCGGAGAGGCTCTGGCCGAACACCACGGCCCGGGGGGCAAGCAGGAGGGTGTGGGAGGAGCCGGCCCTTATCTGAAGAACCCCAGGGCCCTCCGCAGAACAAAGGCCAGCAGCCTGGCAGCACCAGGTGGCTGGCAGCCAAGAGGCTCAGAGAGGGAAGGGACTTGCCTAGGGCCACACAGCACCAGCGGCTGGTCTGCCGTCCATCCTCCGTTGTGGCTGCCAAGGCCAGTCTCTCCTGGGTCCCGGCACCTGCTCTGCAGAAGGGAACCAAGCAGAGGAGGGCAAACCCACCTTCCTGTCCTTAGGAGCCAGCGCACCAGGCGTCTGACCAGCTTGGAAGGCCCAGCTAAAAATCACAAAGTCCTGGACCCCGGGGGGCTGTGGGACGGGCTAGGGACAACCTTGATTCTGGGCCTCTATCTGTTCTGCCGAGGAGGCACCTGACTTGTCCCAGAAAGTCTTGGAAAGGTGGAAAGAATCCTCAGGCACAAGGGACAGGTCATGCCTGCCACCGGAACTCTTTGGAGCTGCTGATCTGACCTGCCCAGCCACCCCAGACCTCCGTGCCACTGTCACACCCTGAATGGGTGACTGCCTTTCCAGGCTCAGCGCCCCCCTCCGAGCAGTGGGAGGGTGAGCGGACTCGGAGGGCTAGCACAGGCACAGCTGGGCTAGGGTGCAGGGCAGCTGCTCGGAGGGCCCTGCTGCAGGACAGCGTGGCCCTTACCAGGCAGAGCCCTCTTGCCCACTCTGGCTGGCTCCGAATCACTCCCTCCACCACCCTCAGCGGGGCTGGCGGGCCCTGGGACAGCAGATGAAAACAAAAGTGCATTGAAGGCACAGCCCACCTCTCAGCAAGGCTTCCCCAGGGCCCTGAGCACTCATACTGGGTGGGCCTGCGTCCCTGCTCCCCACTTCCAGGAGGTCACCCACCACGTGGCTGCATCTACACGTAGCTCAGCCTAGCTCAGCTGTGGGAAGGTGTCAGGGGCAGGTCATCCCACCTCCAGGAGGCCATGCGGAGGGGGGACAGAAAGCCCGCAGGCAAGGCCTGCCGTCAGGGAGCCCCCCACCCCACCCCCCATGGTGGCGCCATGACAACCTAGGGGCCTGCTGCAGGTCCCACAGGGTTTGCAGAGGCAAGGCAGAGGCATGAGGTCCCCAAGGTCACCCCGTGCAGGGCCAGGGGGAGCCTGGAACCCGAACTGCAGCCTCAGGGTCAGGGTACAGCACACCTCGTAGGAAGGAAACAGGCTTAAAAACTCTACATCAGGCATCAAAACTGTCACCATACCCGGAACACACCCCTGCCCTCGGGAGGGCTAAGTTTCTAGGAAGACAGGGAACTCAGCTCTGGGAGTGTGGGCGGAAGAGTGTCCCGCAGGCTGCGCTCAGGGGTCAGCTCTGGACCCCGCCCCCAAGCCAGGGAAGGGGGCGGGGCTCACGGAGGGAAGGGGCAGCGCCTGGCTCCTGCAGGCTTTTCCAAGGGTAGCCCCGCCTCTGCACTCGTTCCAAGTCCTGTTTGGAAAGATAAACTCTTTCCTCTCGGACTCTGCAAAAACCCATCTATTTTCAACATCCAGTTACATCTGAGACCACGTCCCTCTTTGTGTACCTTTCTCTCTGGAATCCACGCAACTCCGAAGCATTTGGTAATATCGTGGATTAAGGACGCGCCATAAAAATAAAATTGCATTGTAAAAGGCGCCTCTTAACAGACAACCTTGGCTCTAGGGTTAAATGCCTAATTTCACACTATTATCCGCAGCAGGATCAGATAAATCAGAAGGCGCCTGGGATTCCCAGGCCTGCTCAGTGCAAGGACTCAGGCCCGGCGCGGAGCGGGTTAAACAGGGCCCCCGGGGTAAGAAACCTCTTCCAGGTAATGCTCCCCGGCGCTGCTTTAATACCAGAAGATAGCTCGGGACCAAATGCTCCCGAAGACAGCTGTCAGACACATTAAAAAACAGGAAGAAAAAACACACACACACAAAAATGAGACAGCGCACCAAATGCCAAAATATCATGAAAATTCAAGCAGCTAAAACAAATATAACCATAAAAAGACTGGAATCCTAGAAAAGCGATCTCTGCAATTAAGCAGTGTTCTGCTATATAGTGATAATCACCTAATTATACTATTAATGACAGTTCAACCTGCTCTGAAATAAAAGGACATTCTTCCATAACAGGATACCAGCTGTTAGTTACAGATGTCAGACATCTTTAAAGCATTATTATTGGGGGGGGGATCTATAAAATGAACACATCCATATTTCGCCCCCTCCCCCCCACACACATGAAAAAAAGAAAAATCACAATTAGCCACGTTGCGCCCAAGCGAAAAAAAGTGGAAACTGTGTGCCACAGCCCAAGTGGGAGATCGGAAGTGGGGAGACGGGGAAGGGGGGGGGAAGCAGGTCACCCCACCCTCTCCGGGTCCTGTGTTCCGGGGGCGGGGGGGCGGGGCTGCAGCTACATGGGCGGACCGACCACCCCAAAAGAAAATGTAAGGAGGATCTGTATGTATTTTAAGGCATCTTTAATTCCTTCCAATGAAATAATCTCCGGAACCAGGATGTTTATGCCAGATAATAGATCTCCTGGTGATCCTGCCAGAGCCAACCTGGTAAACACACATTGTCAGACTCGTGGTGGGGGAAAGCACTTATCGGTGGCCAAATCTGGAAGAAGTGCGTGCAGGTCACCCGAGTGGCAGCGGCCAGCCCACCCACCCTGGACCCTGCAAGACATATGCTGGGGCTTCCCCTTCCTGCCAGGGTTTCTTCAAACTGTGTGTGCCTTTGACATTTGGGAGCGCCAAGGTGTAATAAATATCCAACTCTGTCTTCTGACAATAGGTAGCCACATTTAATTAACTGGAGCATTAAAAAAAAAAAAAATGGGAGGAGGGGGAGGGGGGCAGGAAGGAGCGGCCATAGAGCAAGGGGATTAACCTTTTCAGCAAGCTGCTGGCCGGGCAAGGAGGGCGCAGAAGCAAGCTTGATAAATCTAAAGCGGGGCGCCAGGGGCTATATCCCCCCCGCCTCCGGGGACAGCAGACCCCAGTAACCCCATAGGGCTTCTGCAAAGCCCCCCGCCCCCGCCGCCGTCTCCAAGGTGGCAGGGCCAGGCTGCAGGTGGGTGAGGAGGCCTAGTCTCTAGAAAGCACAAGAGAAACCCACCCAAATCTCAGCAGAGCTGGAAGGAGGGCAGCCTAGCTCTGTGCTTTCTGGAAAGAACATCTGCCACATTCCCAAAACTGCTCCCCAGCAGGCTCTTGGCCTGGTGGCTGGGGAGCCCTTTAGAGGCAGGGTGGAGGCGGCCTCCTGACCCCGGGGCCTTGTCAGAGGAAGGGGCAGCTTCGTGGAGTCCGGCTCCTGCTGACCCTTGGGGGCTAAGCCTCGGGTTTTAATGGGATAGAAAAGGCTATGTCAGAGGGCAACAAGAGGATTTCGGAGCTGCTGAAAGGCACGGACCAGGTGTCAGGAGGAGCCTTCCCAGCTCAGCTTGAACTCGCTGTGTGACCCCAGGCAAGTCAGGCTCCCTCTCTGGGCGGCAGCTGCCTAATGAACGCTGGGATTTTCCCAGGCCAGATTCTCACTGCAGACCTAAGGAAAAGCATCCTGGAGGGCCATTTATCCAGTTTACAACTCCCACGGCTGGCCCTCAATAGCTTCCTTTCTGTCCCACAAGAGCATCAGGGCCAAGCCAGCTCTGCACCAGTTGGACGCTCTCCAAGAAAAACTCAGGCTCCAGGGGCTGCCTGTCAGAACCAGACGGGAGGCCTAGGTGCCCCTCCCCCCACGCAGGGGGACCGGGCCTCTCCCAAATCCGTCCTCCAGAAGCCCAGCACGGGCCCCAGCCAAGGAAGTAAGCAGTGCCTGCTCAAATTCTCCAGAAAATCCCCAGAGGACGGTGGCAGAGGTCACCCACATGTCCCAGCATTTCATCCCTTTTTCTATGGAACTGGGCTTTGGAGACATTTCTCTCAATTTCCCAGTAAGTTTCCGAGAAACACTTGACAGCCGCTCCCGCGCCACAGGTCCGTTCCAAGCACTGAGGGCCCCCTGCTCTGCACTCAGCACTGGGGTGGCTCTGGCGTGGCTCTGGCGTGGCGAGTGACAGCAACAAAAGCCACCATTCAGCTCCTGAGAGTCGCCAAGTAACGCATGTCGCTGATCCAGAAAAACAGCAGGTCCCAGGACACTGTCCCCATTCTACAGCTGGGAAAACAGAGGCTCGGGGACAAGTCTGCAGCTCCTTAAGAGCTCCGGCGGAAAGTTACCACAGGACCCAGCAACTCCACTCCTCAGGACACACGAAAGCGCGGGTTCGCACAAAACCGCGTCTAGGAACGTTCACAGCAGCGTTATTCAAACAGCCGAGAAATGGCAGTGGCCCAGACATCCAGCCACAGATGAGCGGACACACCAGATGTGCTCTGCCTACACAACGGGGTACGACGTGGTCGTGAAAAGGAACGAAGCCGTGGTGCACGCGACACTGCCGATGAACCTTACTGACACGGAGCTCGTGGAAGAAGCCGGTCACAAAAGACCACGTGGCATGGGACTCCACTTGTGCAAAGTGTCCGGACGGGCAGATCCCCGGAGACAGACACCCGACGAGCCGCTGCCTGGGGCGTGGAGGATGGGGTGAAGTGCGGGTGACTGCTAATGGGGACAGGGGTTTCTGCAGGGTGAAAAATGTTCTGGGCCCAAATGGTGGTAGTGGCTGCCCAACTTTGGTAAAATCCACGGAATTGCACACTTTAAACAGAGGCTGGAAAACGGGAGTCATTACTGCTTCTGGAAATGGAATGTTGAGGTTCAAACCTTGGCTCCACCATTTCCTAGCTGTGTGACTTTGGGCAAGTCACTTAACCTCTCTGTGCCTTGAGTTCCTTCCTCCTCTGCGAACGGGGCTGGTGGTTAACAGTACCTGCCTGACAGGGAATGTGACAGTTGGATGGATCAATCCAGGGGAGGCCCCTCAAACTCCTCGCCCACGGTTTCAGGTACCCCTGTAAGCAGGTCCCACCGTGCCCCAGAACCCCACCAGTCCAAGTTCACCCAACACCCAGGCCTTTGCTCATGACCCACTCACGTGGGATGCCCTGATAGAGCAGATGGAGGCCCCGCACCCCTGCGGGTAGCCCCCTGGATAACTCAAGGTGTCCCTTCACCCGGACCCTCTCTAGCACCTGGACGAGGTCACTGAGATCCCGCAGCTGCAGGGGCTTCCTGCGGGGTTGGGAGGGTCCCCAAGAACACACTGAAGGAGGACAGAACAGTCTGCTTCCAGATCTGTGCTCCTAGCATGACATTTCACCTGCTCTGCAAAGGAAAGGCACGGCGCCCTGCCCTTGTGGACGTGCCCAGGACGGAGTGGAGATGAACTGAACGAGAGAGAACCAGCCTGGAGACCTTCTAGAGACACCCCCCCACGACCGTGTGCACGCACACACACACACACACACGTATAGACACATGTACACCCCAACCCCCGAAATCACTAGGCTTGGGCTCCAGGCTCGACCTGGCCCACAGATCTAGCGCCACCTGACGATGGAACTACTCCTTTCATCATCAAACGGTCACTTGGTGGTTTCTGTCCCCACCCCCCTCCAACTCACTTCCCCATGTCATGTCCCTCACTCCTACCTCCACGGCCCTTGTCACCCACATGTGACACGGCCAGCCTGACCTCTGTCATGGCCCTGGCCCCCGCCTCTCTCATGTGGGCTCTGGTTAGCTTGGAACTGTCCCCAGGCTTCTGTCCTTCCAGTGTTTAATGTCACAGGTAGGTCACCTCCCTGCCCCCGGAGTTCCCGACACCCCCAAACACAGCAAAGGCCCTGCTTTGGGCTCCCAGGGGCCTCCTGGCCCCCTGCAGGCATCCCCCAGGTCAATGAGCCCAGTGCCATCCACGGGAACTTCCTGTGATGACGGAGATGTTCTCTTCCTGCTCCATCCCACAGGGCGGCCACCAGCCCCACGCAGCTATCGAGTACTTGAAATGGGGCTAGTGTGACAGAAGAAGTGAAGTTTTGTTTCATTTTAATTAATTAATTTATGTTTCAAAGGTCACATGTGGCTAGGTCAAAGTATGGCCCAGGGGCCAGCCACATGGGTGCCACCTGGGCCTGGGGAGGATACAGATGACTGTGGGGGCTGTTTCCCCCTGCAACACCGGCTGAGTCTTCAAAATCTGCTTCCAACACCGCCTCCTGCAGGAAGCCCTCCCAGATCACTCCAGCCAAATGGGAACTTTCTGTCCTCTGAGCCCCTAGAGCTGTCCGCATCCCTCCAAGCCCAGAAGCTTGCAGCCTGCTCACAGCCAAGTCCCTCCCCTCCTCAGGTGGCCTGGAGGGCCTTGCAGGCATGACCTGTGACTCACTTTCGATCCTGCCCTCCGCCCCTTTCAGGCCTGGCACCCAGCAGGTGCTTGGGAACTGCCCCAGCAGCTGCAGCTGCAAGAAGCCAACAGCTCTTTCCAAACCAGGGCAAGGAGAACAAAGTTGGTTGCGGGCTATTTGCTTTATTACTCCTTCCACTCAGCTCGCCCCACCGGTCTGACCCGCTGACTGCCTCTCTCCGAGCAGAGCACCTGGGAGGTGACAGAGCCCTGAGTCAAAGGCATCAAACCCAGGATGAAAAGCAGGCAGGTGGAGTTACTGGTTTCAATAAGCCAAATAAAACCTCGCACGCTTTTCATGAACCTCTCTGCAGGCCGCAATCGAGGGCCACGGCTTTGTCACGCAGCCGGTTCAGTCCTCGCCGCGCCCGCCAGCCTGCAGCCCACCAGCCTGCAGCCCACCTGCGGACCCCGAGGGCCCCCCCCCCAGAAGCACTGACAGAGGCAGGGCAAGGGCGAGGTCTTTCCTCCCCGCCCCCCCCGGCCCCCCCCACCATGTTCTCTCTTACAACCACATACTTGGCAGCCTCCCACACGCTCTGGGCTCCAAGCATCTCCCCTGACGCCAGGGCCGCGGAGGCTCACACTGACCATGGGCCAAGGCTGCTCACAGCTCCCCCGCCCTGGAAGAGGCCCCCAGACCCGGCCTGTGAGCCTGGGGTTCAGACAGGCGACGTTTAATCCCATCTGGCTGCTCAGCCTGCACTCACACGCCCCCCCACCCCCACCCCCAGAGCCACTGCTCTGAAAACTCACTGCAAGAGTGACTGGCTCAGCCTGGGAACCCGGGGCCGCACTTCATATCTTGGCTCTAACCCCGGAAGCTGCCAGAAACCTCACTTTTCCGTGTCCTCTTCTGCCAGGCAGAGGATTGAAACCCCCACCCTCACCGCTCCCCCCCCCCCCACCGCCGCAGAGCTCAGCAGGAAGTGGCCTCAGTTCCACGCAGAGGCGGTCCCCAGGGGCGACAATACAGATGGGCCTGTCCAGGCTGGGGGCAGGTGCAAGGGCCCCAGGGAGGGACACCAAAACCCACACAAACCTAACGCGGCTCCAAGGCCTTCCCCAGCGGCATGCCACGCCGGTTCCCAAGAAGCAGGGAAAACACACATTAGCACAAGACCCCAGTCGCAGGCAGATGCCCTCCGCGCCCCTGAACCGAGCTGGGGAGGCCGGAGTTCCAATCCCAGCAGGAAACGAGACAATGGTGCCGGTCACACCACCGGTCACACCACCAGCAATCCCGACAGCAGGGAAACACCACGGGGAGCCCACGACACGAGAGGCACTTTAAATGTACAGACCCTTTCAATTCTCAGAGCAAGCTTGGGAAGGATTATCCTGCACATCTTCTGCGTGTGCAAACTGCGGCACGGAGCACCTGAGCCACCTACCCCAGGCCCTGTAAGGAGTAAATGGCAGAGCCCAGATTCAAACCCTGGCTGCCTTGCTTCTGCGTCCCTGAGCCCAAGAGCTCGAGTAGCCCTCGAGGCTCCCTTATAATACCGTGGGAGGCCACCCCTGCTTGTGACAAGCTGGGAGCATAGAACAAGGAGCAGCCCATCCTCAGGGGTGAGCCCAGACAGACTCTCCGACTCTAGGGCAGCAGGCAGGGAAGGGCAGGCCGGACAGACAGGCAGGGGTGGACCCTCGAGACCTTGCCACCAGACGAGCAGACCCCGGCAGACCCGTCCCGGAGAGGCTGACGTACCGTGAGGTTCAAATGCGGATGGGGGAGGGCCTCTTCCCTTCCACTTCAGCTTGGAGGTGACCTCGGCAGCACTAACCACACTCATATTCCAGACCCAAAGGGTGCCCATCGAAAGGGACCGTCGTTTTCATGGGCTCCGCAGCACAGAGCCCCGAGAGACCCTAAGAGAGGGACAGGGGCTTCTGGTCCCTGCCATACGGGCGTCACCCTCATCAGTGCCTACACAGCGCCAATTGGCCGTTGTGAAACTTGGGGTGGGGGGTGTCAGGAACCCTCTGACTCATGCACCGCTCTGTCGAGCCGGTCCTGGCCCTGGTCTAGCTGCAACCGTGCCCATGAGCTGGGAGTTATCAGCCCCATCGACGGGCCGAGAAACTGAGGGAGAAGAGTACAAGGTCTCCCGAGGGCCTCCTCCCCACAGAACCTGCTCTGTAGCTGGGTCAGGAGTCAGGCTGGCGGCTCTAGCCACTGGATCAACCCCGGCGTGCTAAAGTCAAGGATGAATATTCATGAACCTATCCGGTTCTACACTTTCATTTCTGGCCCAAATTAATAATTTACCATGATGTTTCATAAAAACCAGGCAGAGCTCATTAGCAGCTCCCCAGAAGGCACCGCGGTCGTCCCACGGATGCCGGTGAGGGGCTGGGCTTTCCTCCGGGACGAGGACCAATCCCCCCCCCCCGTCTTGAGAGACAGACAGCCCTTCTCTGTGCGGGGCTGGTGAACCTGCAGTGGGGGCCCCCTCTGCCACGGGGGGGCAGGAGGGCCCTCTGCCACGGAAGGCCCCGTCAGCGCACCAAGGCCTCTGCTCCAGGCTCCACTGAAGCATCTTCAGGACTCTCCAGCAGCTGACTCTGGAGAAGAACGAACTCTTCTCCCTGGGTAAAGGCAAGGCCACCACCCACCTGGAAGTAGCGACCACAGGTGGGTGGAGTGTGTGTAACAGACGGTTTCCCGAGGGGGCTGCGTCCACACCCCTATCCCGCACGCCCCCTAGCCCCTTGCCCTCGCCCATCAAGAGCCAGAGACCCACCCTCTCCAACTGAACCCGGGATGCCCATCCCTCGTAAGTGACACGGTGTGACCCCCGGGGCTGGATCGCCAAAAGGCCAGGCAGTTGCCCCCTCATGAGCCGCGACATGAGCCTCTGGAGCTCCAGGAGCCCAAGCCACATGCAGGGGCCGCACGGAGGTGCTCAGAGGGGCAGCCCCCACTGCAGAGGTCCTGGCCAACAGCCAGCATCAACCGCCAGACACAAGGGAGACGGGCCTTTAGATGATTCCAGAACCTGGTCACCGAAACCCCTCCAGCATCCAGTGTTCCTTGCTGAGGCCCCAGGAGCCACGGGGCAGAGACCAGTTGTAGCCCACCATGCCCCTTCTGAACTCCTGAGCTACACCAACCCTGGAGCACAATAAAACGAGGTCGCTTTAGAACCACACCTGGGCTCAGGAAGACTTCCTCCAACCCAGGGCATCCTGGCGCCCTGCAGACCCCCCAACCCCCCGCCACTCCCCCAGCTGCCGGGCTGGCCTGCGCACCCATGGCCTGGCATCCCGTGTGTAGTGCTGGAGTCCAGACGGGTTGAAATCTGTGAGTGAAACTTCCCAAAAGGGAGATGGGAGTGGGAGGGGGGAGAGGAAGGGGGGGTGACACCTTTGTCCCTGGGCCCTGAAGATCTAAGATGAAGGCTGCCGATAGTTCTGACACTCATTCCCGGGGGGGGGTGGGGGGAGGCTGTGTGAACTGCCCCCCCACGCAGCTGCGCCCTGCCTTACCTACCCCAGGCGTTCCTCCAACTGCTCCCCAGCAGGCAGCCCGCCCGCTGGGCCCCTCCAGTGAGCTCAATTAAGACCCAGGCATTGTCTCCTCCTCCCTTCCTTTATGTTCCCTGCCGGCCCCCCTTCCTCTTGTCAGATAATCACGGGAAACCAGCAAACGGTTGACACAGTTACCAAGACAACAGAAGTTAGGACTGGCGAGGAGGTCTGAAAGCTAATCCTAAATGAATTATAGGGCAAGAGTGACAAGGGGGTGGGGACCAGTGTCGGGCGGCTTCAAAGAGGCCCCAGGGCATGAGACAAGGTGCTGTCGGCCTCCGGGCGCTGGCCGTGGGCTCCACCATTGGCTTGGGGGTGACCCCGGAGTTCTCTGCGGTGGGGAGGTCGGAGAAGGGATTCATTAACATGAAATGTTCCACTCAAGATGGTCCGGCACCACCGACATCCTTCATCTGATAAGATGCAGGGTCTGGGGTGCACCCAGTTCAGCTTTTCTGATGGGGGGGCAGTGGGAAAGGAGCGGGGATGATCTGATCGGGGGGATTCTGTTTCTTCTTTACTTATTCAGAACTTGCCATCTTGGGACCAGGGCGCTGAGCACGCCCCGGCTGGCTGACAGCCATCTCGGGAGGCTGAGCAACGTGGCCCTGAACTCCTCGCTGGCCCGCCCGGCCCCATGGGGGCCCACCAGCGATGCCTTCCCTGCCCTGGCCAGTGCCCCTGCCAAGAATGACTCAGCCAGGTCTCTTGGGAAGAGCCCCCTTCTCTGACACCAGTTCAGAGGCCCAGACACGGGCAGCACGAGGCCCACGCAGGCAACCGCAGCTAACGGTTCTAGAGCTCGGGGTCCGCAAACTAACTCCTCGAACGCTCACACCGACCCCACTGGTGCCATTTAATAAACAAAGCAACTGAGGCCCAGAGAAGGTAAGTAACCTGCCCAGAGCCACACAGCCAGTTGGGAGCAGAGGCAGAATGGAACCCAGGGCTCTCCGCCCAGCATCCTTGATCTTAACCAGTGCTCCAGCATCAGAAAATCTGCCAGCCCTGAGGTGGCACGGCCCGCCAGGCAGAGCCTGCCAACAGCCTCAGCTCTTGGTCAACACCCACCTCCCCCAGGAGGTGCCCCTGAAAGACAGGATACCCCTCCCTCCGGACTCCTCTACATGCTCTCTCCCCAGCCTTCCCTGCTTTTACTCACCCAGGACTCCCCTCCAAGGCAATTACAATCCCATTCTCAAACTTCCAGGGGACTCCGTCACCCAGCTCAGTTTCCATAATCAGGACAAGTGTCAGGCCCATGCTCACACTTGAGCGAGCATGAGAATCCCCTGGAGGGTTCGTGAGCACACAGACTGCCAGACCCCACCAGAGTTTCTGCCTCAGTAGGCCTCAGGGTTGGGGGGGGGTGGAGGGAGGAGGGAGAGGGTGTCCCTGAGAATCTCTACCTCTAATAGCTCCCAGGTGGTGCCAATGCGGCTGGCCTGGGAACCCCACTTTGAGAACTGCCGGAGTCTTAGCCCAACTCAGCCTCCACTCTCTGTACTTTTGACCTCTACTTGCAGACCCCACACTCAGAGGCCCCCAGCCTGCCCCCCTCCTTCAGGACCCCAGCACTCTAAGGAAAGCCTCTGCTGATGGTCTGCCTCCACAAGGAGGCTGCTGGAGCCATCTTCCCAAAACAGATGGGCCCAAGGCGTGCCGCCATCCAATCTGTCTCCACCTCCAGACTCTCCCCCACCTCTCAGCGCCTCCACACTGCCAACACAGTCTAGCCTGCCACCTGTCTCTCGCCTGGGGCCATGGCAGTCCCTCCATGCTGGTCTCCCCACTGCCCCCTGACCGCCTGGAAATCTACCTGAGCCCTGCAGCCAGAGGGGTGCTGAAGGCCAAGTCCTCTCACCTCTACCCTGCTCCCCAGGGCACATCCGTGTGGCCACACACACATCCTTGGGGCCCCAGGGCCTTTGCACATGCACGACCCTTTGCCTGGGCCCTTGCCCCTTAGATTTCACCAGGGCTAATACCTCCCTTTCTGGCCACCTGGATAAAGCAGCCTCCACCTACACTCTGGCTACCCCTTCCGTTCCCCTGCTCCCCTTTTCTCCAGAACCTGAATCATGGGACACAGTGCAATGTGCTCATGGCTGGAATAGGCACTCCAGGAGGACACAGCCCCTGGGGGCTTCTTGGCTGCATGGCAGCGTACCTGGGCTAGTGCCTAGCATGTTGTAAACACACCCTGAATGAACAGAAAGAACTCAGCTGCTTTAAAGGCCTGAATCACCACCCCCAGCCCCACCGCTTACAGCAGCATCAAGCTCACATGTTGCTGGCCTTATGACATCAAGACCTTCCAAAATGTGCTTCCAACCACCCCCCCTCCCCCCGGGCATCACTTCTTACCACCCTGCTTTATCCTTCCTCACCAGGCTCTCCCCTCCCTCTGAAACTATCCTTCCCGGGAGGCCACCAACTCCCACGGGGGGTGGCCCAGCCCCCTGTCAGGGTCAGCTCTGCCTCCACCAGCTGGGCCTGTCGGCTCTGCCCCCACTCCGGGGGCAAGGGCTGGTCCCAATGCATCTGTCCAGCCTCCAGGGTGTGGCACCTGCGGGGCCAGAGCCAGCAGTTACCAGCGGCCGATGAGGCCCCTCTTGCCTCCCCACGCCTTGGGTCCAGGACCCTCATTCTGGAAGGGGCCGCACAGTCTCAGAGCCCTGCCACTAGATGGCACTGCTGAGAAGCAGGGTAGGAGTGGGGGCCTTCCCTCCCCAGTGCCAGACAGGTGTGGGTGGGGGGGGTTGCCCCCCCCCCGAGTATTAAGGCCAGCTCCCATGTCACCTCCTCCCCGCGGCCTCTCACACTGCTTCCACCCCCACCTTAATCCCAGGTCACTCCCCTGCACTCCCAGAAAATTCCGCACACACCCGCATTTCTCAACCCACGTGTCTGCCACCACCACAGCAGGAATGGCCCAGCGTGTGTTCTCAGCCTGCCCGAAGTGCACTGAACATGCTGAGTATTTTAAGAGCAGCTTCCCTATTCTTGTTCATCCTTCCTCACCGTACCAGCCTCCTTCCACTCAGCCTCACTCCGTGTTCCTCACTTCCAAGGCCTGCCTTCAATGCCGCTTCATCCAGGAAGCCTTCCTGGATTTCCTCCTCCATCAGGGTGATTCTGGGAGATTCCCGCCGTGTTCATCTCACTCTCTGTTTGTTCCTGAGGCAACTGGGAGATAAGACACAGACCTCCTTCGCTGCTCCTATCTCCATACCTCAACACAGAACAGGCCCTGCCACCCCGGGGGGTGGGGGGGTGAGGGTGGGGGGTGGGGGGTGGGGCAGGCCTTGTCCAGCTTGGGGAGGGGGAGATTCTAAAAGGGCACAGACCTGTTCTGTGTCCCCGGAGGACAGAACTGGGTCAAAGGCACACACTGTATGTTCTGCGTGAAAAGCAACATTCTGACAACCCACAGTGGCGAGGCATTATCTATCAGGAACAGGACCCCGAGGAGACCCCCCAAACGTAGAGAAGGGAGGGGCTGGGTCATCTGACCTCTGAGGTCCCTTCCAAGTCCAGTGTTCTGTGACTTCCCAATCCCGCAGGCCATTAAGCAAGTGGCCAAATGCCCACTGGGCGGCGGTCCAGGCCTGGTCAGAGGGCGCTTCCTGTCTCTGCAGGAGGAAGACAGGGCAGCCGCGGATCCTTCGAGGTGGAGGGCGGGGGGCTTCCGGCACGGAGTGGGCTCTGGCTCTGGGGGCGAGATCTAGGCCTGTCTTAACTCAAACCCAGCCGGCCCCCACCAGCACCCCTCAGCTTCCAGCACAGCTACGATCTGGGCTTAAGAGTAACCAACAACCCCAAGCCGGAGCTGTGGAGGGCCTGGCATCAGTGGGGAAAAAAGCCGGAAAAATGCATTTTCCCCTAAAGACTTGTAAAAAAAGTCTGATTTTTTTTCCCTTTTACCCCAAGCTTTCACAGCTCTAAATATGCCACACTTAGTAATTTTACGAGCAAACCAAGCTATACATCACACGGTTTTATGTTCCTAAATTAACAAAAGGACTTTAAATCTATATGGAGCTCTTAAAAACACACAAGAAAGCACGGCATCTATTTTTATTCCCTCACCCCCAAATTCCCTCTTCCCTTCTAATGTACTCCCCCCCACCCCCAGGGCTGCAAGATTCCAGCTGATCGTTTAGCTAGACCACCAAGGAAAGACAACTCCAAATATGGATGAGGAAGTGCTTTGCTGAGAACCCCAAAGATGGGGGTTCCGCTGCCCTTTGGGAAAGGCTACTTTAGGGGTTATAAAAGCCTGATTTTTCTCCCCCCTGCAAAGGAGATTACCATAGGACGTACCCTTGCAAATGAGAGGCCGCATCTACCAACCCAATTTCACCGAGAAAGTCTCGGGAGAGTTATAATCTGCAGGTCCCGCAAGGGCTCCTGATGGCTTGTTTTCTTAGCTGCGAAATGCCAGGGTAGACCAGATGACTGCAGGGCCCATGCACACTTGCCACTGGGAAGGGGGGCAGGAAACACGGGGGGCCACACCCATCACACATGTCCACAACCGGGGGAAGACGGACAAGGAACATGGAGCGCTACACTGGGAACAGAAGCCCAACTCCAGATACTTCATCCCATTGCTGGCTCTGTCTCTGGGAGCCGGTGAAGGAAAAGAATCCTCCTGCCCATTCTAGGGCAGGAATCCAGGTATCATAATGACTGTTTGCTCCAAGAGCATAAAAGAAAACTTTTCCTGACTCCTAGAGTCAAGGAGATAAGAAGCAGGAGAGTTTCCAACGGGGCTCTATCAGATTCCCACCCATGGAGTAAGAACAACACATTTAAGCAAGAAAAAAATCTTAATGAGAACCAAATTGAGCAGGGGGGTGGGAACCAGCCCAGGCCCCTCGGAGAAGGGCTGGGCCACAGCTGGGACAAAAGGGGCCCTGGCTTTCCCAGCCGACAGATGGAAATGGGGCAGCCCCTCCCCAGTTCTCAGGGGTATCGGAAGATTAATTAGTGACTGCCTGGAAAGTGCTAGATGGGAGCCGAAATGCTTGTCCCCGCTGAGTTTCTGAGCTGTAAATAAGCAGCTTTCTCAATCACCACTGAAATAGCAATGTTGTCCTTTTATCTGACTCAGATCCCTTGGAGCAGGCCTACGGTGGTTCCAGAGCCCGCCCCAAAGCCATGGGTTTGCTTCGGACCCAGCAGCTTCCCACGGACCAGTCCCAAGCCGGGCCTGAGCTCCATCACCCCTCCCGGCGTCAGCCCCAGAGCGGGCACCTGAGGACCGGGAGCTGGGGAGCTGGCGGCCTGCCCTCGCCTCCAGCCCACTCCCTCAACTCAGGTGGGCCTGAGCAGAGACCCGCACCCAGCCTCACACACAGGGGCCTTCTGGCAGTGGTCTAGGGGAGAAAGAGAAATCCAGGCAGCTCGCCACAGGCGGCCTGGGCGCCCTCCACTCTGCAGCAGGGGAAGCCCACGTCTCTTGCAAGCCTGTCAGAGGCTGTGCAGAGGGGCCCCAGGGGCCAGCTGACCCTCGGGAGACAGCTGGGGGGCAAGGAAAATGTTCTGAGGGAGACCCAGATTGCCTGACAGCAACCACCAGCAGGCTGTGTGGCTTGAGGCCAAGCCCCAGCCTTCTCTGGGCCTCAGTTTCTTCCCTGGAGTTTGGAGTGTCCTTCCCAGCAGTGGACAGTAAATCCTGAGGGGCAGCCGGGGTCACCCAGAGTTCAGCATGGAGCCGGGGTGGGGTTAGCTGACAGCTGCGGAGCCCTCCCTCCGTGAACTCCAGGAACAAGATAAGGGGGCCGGCGGGGCGCCACCACGGACACCGACGGCCAACTCTCTCCCTCACTCTCCTTCAACAAATATTTATTAAGCAGGGACTCTGGAGCCCAACTGCCTGCGGTCAAAGCCTGGCTGTGCCGCTTACTGCCTGAGCGGCCACGACCTCTCCGTGCCTCAGTTTCTTTCGCGGGCCAGGACATCACGTAAGAAGGGGCCGCCACTGCCTCTCCCTCGTTATTCTACTATTGTTGCTACAGTCTGGCGCTGAGCTGGGCACGAAGGAAACGCACATGAGCCCCTCCAGCACGGAGTTCACATTCTGGTGGAGTTCAGGAAAGGGGCTGTCTGGGCACAGGAGCACGCAGAAAGGAAATTGTCCAAGAAGCATTAGAGACCCCACCCATCCACCAGTCCCCAGCTCTCTTCCCACATGCCCACGGCTCCTTCTCTTGGCTTAGGAAGCGACCCCTCACTGGATACCACCCCCTCCCCGCCCCTGCCAGTGAAGGAGCATGCAGAGGCCAGATACTGTGTCATGGGGTCCAGGGGTCTGGCCCAAACACCTGAGTTCAAGTCCCAGTTCAACCACTAAGGAGCCCTGTGATTTTCTGCAAATAATTCCACCTTAATAATAATAATGGGGGGGTGCTAGCTGGCTCAGTCGGTAGAGCATGTGACTCTTGATCTCGGGGTGGTGAGTTTAAGCCCCACGTTTGGGTGTAGAGCTTACTTTAAAAAAAATAATTTTTCTTCTAGCTATCACTTGCTAAGTGTCAACTTTGTTGCCAGCGAGCAGGCACTGTCCTTACACCCGATGTAGCAAACTTTCCGTCAAGGGATAGTAAGTATTGCCAGCCTTGTTGCAACTAGTCATCATTGCTAGTGTAGCCCCAAAGCTGCCACAGACCACACATAAAAGAGCAGGCGTGGCCATGTGCCAATAAAACTTTATTTACAAACACAGAGGGTGGGCCGGGGATCACCAACCCCCTGCCTCACACGGATACTGAGGGAGAGACCATTACAGATCCCAGCTCACAAGTGGGAAAACTGGGGCCCAGAGAGCTCAAGTCACTGGACCAAGGTCCCAGCTTGGAAGAGGTAGAGCAGGACACTTCGGAACTGTACTGCTCGGCCTCAGTCCTGTCGCTTGTCAAACAGGCAGCAGCCTCGGGGGTGAGGGCTGCACAGGCAGGGGCTGGGCCCTGGCTCCCCGCACTTACAGACACTGCCTGGGGGTCTAGCTGTGGGGACAGAACCAGGTCCCAGGGGCTCCAGAGCGCTGGTGTCAGGCCACCACAGGCAAGGCTCCGCCTCTGCTCTAAGGGTGCGTCCAGGCCCCCCCCCCCTCCTTCCTGGAGCAGGGCGGTGGGTAGCAGCGTTCCGCATCCCAGCTCTACCACTTCTAAGCCGGTCAAATCTCTAGCTCCTCTGAGGCTCTCTTTCCTCATCTGTGAAATGGGCAGCCACCAGCACTGACCTCAGAGGTGGGAGGGAGATTTACAGGAGAGATTCCTGCAAAGCACTCCCAAGGGGGCCTGACAGTGGTCAGGAGAACTAGGCCACCAACTACTCTGAGTTCATAGAAGCCCAGGGAAGCAAAGCCACTTGACTGTGGTTCTTCCCAGTTAAGCCTCTACACTATAATAGCAAAATTATAAAGTACAAAACCCTAGCGGGGGAATTAAAAAAGAGAAAACTACGAGAGAGACACAGAGAGAGAGGCAGAAAGAGAGAGGACTCTAGTGGGTGACAAACCTCCCTCCACAGGCTGAGAATGACTTGTGCCCTGACCTCCCTTGGGGTCCAGACCTGCAGACTTCACCCCCCTGCCCCTGAGGGCTTAACACCAGCCAGGACTGATTTTCCTTAATTGCCCCGAATTTCCGAGCCTGACACTTCCTCCTTTTTTTTCCAAGGCTGAGGCTAAGTGTAAATAGAAAACCGGTCACCTGATGAATAATAAGTACCAGCAGCCACCCAATGGCAGGAAAGTGGGGTGTAGATTACAAACACCTGTGCTTTTAAGACACCCTGTACTTAAGAAGATTCATTCTTGCCACAAACATGTACTGAGTGCCTACAAGGGAAGGTGCAGCCCTGCGGGGGGGGGGCTGGCTCCAGATACAGAGGGAAGAACTCTCCCTGCTTTCTTGCAGCTCCTCCGGGTGCAGGGGGGAGGCCCACAGAAGAGCAGCTTCAGCAGGAATGCTCAGCTACAGCTGGGGTTCCAGAAGCCCCCATGCAGCTCTCCGCGATCTGCTACCTTCCTACCGGGGAGATGGCTCCCCCCCCCAAGCAGCCCTGTGTTAGAATGCACCCCTTTTGCAAACCGGGGGTTCCTGGTTCTAATTTGGTTCAGATCCTTTAAGGGCAGTATCCGACGGAGGGGAAGTGCTGGATTTGCATTTCAGCCAATGAAGGGCAAAGAGACCAAGAATCAAGTGCAGACCCTGAAAGATACTCTTCCTACCAAAGCGGTGGAGACACCAAGCATGAAATGCAGCCCTTATCAGTTTCTGGGACGGGATGGGGACCTAAAACAGCCACAAAGAAACTCAGAGTAACTGTACAGATTACACCCTGAACCCATCAGCCTTTCCTACTTTTTTTTTTGTCTGTTGGACTCTTGGACGACCTCCTCCCCTTGTCCTGGTTCAGGGCGGCAAGCACCAGATCGAGCAGAGCTGGGTTCTGTCCAGGCCGTTCCTCCCCCGGGGCTCCAGGGCTTCTGTGGGAGCTGAAGCCAAAGTCACAGGGGCTTCTTCTGAACATACAGTGAAAAAACCCCAAACCCAACACTCAGCCACCTGCACCTTTCCCCATCAAAACAGGGCAGAAATTACCCTCCACCGGCAGCCCCTTCTGTAGAATTTTAGAAGCCCCAGTATGAGCCCAGGAACTTCCCCTCCTCCCTACAGCCCCCCACATCTCCCCTCCCCCAGATCCATGGACCTCCCCCCCAACTTGGAACTGTGTAGACTCCCAGGGCAGATGAAACTCTCAAAGGAAAGAAGGGAAGAGAAAAACAGCTCGTTCCTAGTACCAGCGGTCACAGGCTGCCCTGCCTTCCTGACCTGGGCATCAGGGGCCCACCGAGGGCAGGCCTTGTCGGTTATTCCCGACCCCGGGGGGCACTGGAAGGGAGTGCCAAGGAGGCAGCCGGAAGGGCCCCAGGGATCATCGAGGCTCCTACCTCCCTCGCCAGGAACCCCTGGCTTCCCAGCTTCCCCTCAGCCTACATGTCACTATTTGTTAGGTTTCAAAGTCCAAATAAGTTGAACTCAAGAGGGGCTCCCCAAACCTCCGGCTGTCGCCCCTCCCCGGCCCTCCACTGTGGGTTACAAGCACCACTTGCCCCGAAACAGAAAGTTACACGGCAGGCTGCTGTCAGCGCGCAGGAAGGTTAGGGAAACAGGAAGCCACGCCAACCACCCTCCGGAGCTTCCCCCGGCCCCCTCCTCCGACCTAGGCAGGAACAAAACCTTCCAGGGAAACCCGGGCAGGAAGGGGGGCGGGGGGCAGGCGCGCCACGCTCGCGCAGAGACGGCGCAAGGGGCCGGCTGGAGGCAGGGGAAAATAAGCCCCAGGCTGGGGGCGGGAGGGGGGCGCATGCCACCCGATCGGGGCGGCCTGCAGCAAAGTAACTTCACACCCGGTGCTTAATTCACCTTGGAAGGCAGCGTGCCCCGGCCGCTCGCTGCGCCGCCGCGGCGGAGCCGGCTCGGGGCAGACAAAAGGAGCGAGACGCGCAACCCCCGGCGGCGGCGCGGTGGGGGCGGCGGGCCGGGTGGGCGCTCCCCGCCGCACGTAGCGCACACACCGCCCGCTGGATCGCAGCGGGAGAGGCCGGGCCGCTTGCGCCCGCCCGCTGGGGGCTCGGCCGACCCCGCCGCCCCGAACCCAGGCTGCGGGTCTGGGGGGTCGGGTGGGGTGGGGGTCCGGGACGCGCCGGCGCCGCGCGGGACCCGGGGAGGCGCACAGCTCGCTTACCTGGTAAGTAATACAGTGGCGGCTTCAATCCAAACATGATTCAGATTAGAATTCCATAGTGGCCAGAGAGGGATGAAGAAGGGGAAAAAAAAATTTTTTTTTTAAACCCAGCAATGAGACAAAAAGCGCCGTCCGAGCCAAGGCGCTCAAAAATGTCCAAAACAATAAAATAAAGACAGAAGAGCGATCCCGAGAGCGACGGAGAAAAACGTCTTTTTTCTTTTTTTCCCCTCCCTAAGATGATGAAAGGGCTCTCTCTCGGGCCAGAGCCCGGGCAGTTTCGGCCACCTCGGCCCGGGCAGATCCACAATGGGGTGACTGACGACCGAGGACGGGCCGGAGCCTCCACGGCTGCCCGGTGTCTTCGCCGCCGCGTGTGTATTTTCTGCCTTTTGGACTTGAGATGCAAATAAAAAAAGGAGGGGGGCGCACGGCGGAGGGAAGCAGGCGGGAGAGCGGAGAGGAGCGCGAGAAAAATAAAGGGGGGAGGTGAGGGTGATGAAATTGGGGGGTTAAGATCTTCAGGGATTACTCATTTCAAAGAAAAAAAGGAAGGGGGGGGAAGCAGCCCCAAGACGTGCGAGTAGCAATCTCTCCTCCATTCAGCCATTTGAATGTCAAGGGCGAGGGTCAAGGGACCTGTTTCCAACAGGGTTTCACGTTCAGAACCAGAAGGAAAAAGGAAGGGGGGGGCGGCGGGAGGGGGTATCTCTTGTTGCCAAGGAGAAATCGGCTTTGTTTTCGTTTCCCCTTAGCTACTGGGTGAGGAGGGGCGGGGTGGGGGAGAGGAGGAGGGGGCGAGCGGGAGAGGGGAGAGGAGAAAATTAATACCCAAACAGCCAAGAAGTACCGAGGGGGAGATTTCTTCTCGTAAATAAAAGAGGCAGCGATTGCAAACAAGTCTCGGGCAGGAGAAAGCAGGCCGAAGAGCCGGCTCCCCTCCCCCCCTCGCCACCAATACCCCCCCCACCTTTTTCTTTCTTTTCTTTTTTTTTGGGGGGGTTATCTCCCCGGGCCGGCGTCCCACCACTGACTCAGAGAGCAAGGGGCGGGGGGGGGGGAGGAGGAGAAAGAACTCGCGGGGGCTCAGGCGCCGGGGCAGAAGGAGCAGGAGAGCGGGGAGGCGAGAGCGCACGGCGGTGGAGAGCCCCTCGATCAATTTTCATGCAAGAATCATTATCGGTAAATTGGAAAGCTGGCTGCCTGACAGCAGATTTGTCTCCCCTAATGAAAGCGAAAGGGTAGGGGCGCAGCGGCGGGCGGCTGCAGGCGGCGGCGGCTCCTTCCGTCTCTACGCGGCATCTTCCAAGAGCTCCATGCTTTGCAGAGCGATAATAATAGTTTCACTTGCGAGCTTCTCCCCGCGCGGCCGCCGAGCCGGGCAGCAGATCCGTGCGGACTGGGATCCGGGCGCAGAGAGCTGGGCTCCCCTCTCCAAACGCGGGGAGGGTGCTGTAGCTGGCAGCGGGGCGCTCCGCTCTGCCCCAAAGCGGGGCCGTTTGCAAACAGTGGGCGGCTGCGGGCGCCGCCGGGCCCCCCTCGGCTGCCCAACTCCGCGCTCTGGCCGCTCGCCCGCCCTCCCCACCCACGGCTGACAGCTGCGGGAGCCGGAGTTCACCCGCCGCCCGGGCCTAGGAGGAGAATCCCCAAACCGTGCCCCGGGGGCTCTTGCCAGCCTTTTCTGTGAACCCACGCGGGACTGCGGAAACGCACACGCCGCCCAGCCCGGGTGAGCTCCTAAGGCGAGCAGCTTCTTTCTCTCCTTTCTCTTCCTCGCACCCCGCACCCCACCCTTAAAAATCCCTGTTGCAAGTGTAATCAAATGCTTGATACCATCTTCCACACTCTCCCCGCACTGGTGCATTATCAGATCCGGGAAGGCATGCTTCCAGGCAAATAGACCTAATAAATGCTATTACTGGGATTCTGCAAGCTCCGGCTGCACCATAGTAACCAGAGCCCTGGCTAATTTGGTTTAAGAGAACGATCAACTGCACAGAGTGTGTGTGAGGGAGTGTGGAGTCTGTATCTCTCCTCCCCACGCCGCCTCTCTTTCACACTAGCTCAAGGCCCCATGTGATAATTCCCCAAATCGAAGGGGAAAAAACCCTGCCGCCAAACCACATCCTGTGCGCTCATTGTCCAGCCCAGCGATTTTAAAGAGACAGGCTCCATTTCCCCACGCCCCCACACACTCTTAAACACACGCTGCAAAGCTCCCTCTTGATGTGACAATTTATTTTCAAGCCCTTTTACCTTCTGAAGGGCCCCTCGGTGGCACAGCGAGCCGGAATCGCGACTTGGTGACACTAAGGGGTCACCTTTTGACCCCCTATACAACCATCCTGGTTTGAGGAACAGACCTGAGCCCGCAGGTACGCAGGGCGGGGCACCGCGGTCACGCCAAGCTTGGGTTCCTGCCCACGCTTTCCAGCCACTGCGTAAATCAGGGGTCCCCAGCGGCAGCCCCAGGGTCCCTGCTAAACGCGGCGGCTTCAGATGGCAATTGAACTCCCGGAATATGATACTCTAGAGGAGAGCTCCGGAGGGCAAACTGGAGGCGGTGGGGGCACCAACCGTGCCTCCTGACCCCTCTGTGCCACCGACGCTCCCCGCTCCCCCCCGCCAGAAGCCTCTTAAACGGGCTGGGCGGAGCGCTCGGAGCCGAGGGAGAGATGGCGCTCCTCCCCGCCGCCACCAACGGCTGGGTGGGTGCCGCACGCAGGCGGCCGCCTTCTCTGCCGGCGGGTGCGAGGAGCATCTTCTAATCCCCCGGCCCCCGCTGCGCCCCGCCCGGCGCCTCGCCCCGCGGGCGGCCGAGCGCGCGCGGTCACCCGGGAGAGCGCCGGGGCTGCTGACCTGGAGGAAACGGGCCGCGCGGGGCCGCCGGCGCCGGCCGCCGGCATCTGGCCGCTCCGCCCCGCGCTGACCCCGGAGGTCGCGCCCGGCCCTCGGCGGCGGCGGCCCTTTGTTTCCGGGGCTGCGTGGCGGCGCGCTCCGCGCTCCCCGCGCCTCCCCCTGCGCTCGCCGCCGCTGGCGGCCTGGCCGGGGAGACAATCGCCCCGGTGCGGCCGGGTCGGGGTCCGGGTCCCAACACCTGCCCGCCCCCCCCCTCCCCCGCTCGGCTCGGCCGCGGCTCGGACCCCAGCTTTCGGCTCCCACCCATTTATCACCCGCACGCTTGATAATCTGCGCCCCTCTGGGAGTGGGGGGAACCAGGGCAAGTAGGGGAGGGCCCGGGTGAGCTGACCCCCACTCCTCCCTCCCAAGTCCCTCATAAGCTGGGAAGATCTCTGATCCTACTTTGGGGGGAAAAAAATTAAACTATTTTTAGAAGACCCTAAACTATCAGTTTCTGTTGTCATTCTTTTATTGGTTTTTAATTCTCCGGGATTACACGAACAACAGTAGTAATTAATACTAAACCTTACTCTACTGTATATGCTAATGGCGGGAGCCATAAAAATTAATTTGCAAACATGTCATTATACAGTAGCTATACAGGCAATAAACCTGTAATTATGGGCCAATCACAGGCAGGGTACAGAGGGAGGGATGGTCCCCCAATCTGTTGGGTGCCCCCCTTCCCCTGCTAAAATGGGGAAGATGATGCCAACAAGGAGCTTGCCTTCTGAGAGCCACCTGTGGAGAATGCTCCCAGCTCCAGGGAACGGCAAAAGGGGTCTCCAGTCTCTAGCTCCAAATGGCCTGGCTTCTGTGCAGGACCCCCCCCCCCCCGGAGACAGCCACTCCGACGACCCATCAGGAGGCAGAGCCTGGGACAGCTCCCCGCCTAGCCTGCAGGTGGGGGGTGAGCAGTAAGGGGGGTAAGGAGGCCCCACACTGGCAGGCCAGCAGCAGCCTCCCTGCTTCCCTGTCAAAGGCAAACATCGCTCCCTATAAGCATTTGAATGCCTGCATTGAATTATCTCAAAATGCTCCGGCCCAACCCCTAACTGCTTTTGGCCACTGCCTCAGGGAAGAAGGTGGGCAGCAAGATTCTAAGTGATACCTAAGGCTCCTTTGGCCCTGGGTCTGGGTGGCTCAGAGTAGGCTGGTGACATTTCCTGGTGACAGGGACATTTGGAAGGGAGGAAAGGAGGAGACCCACTATGAGGGAGCATGGCTGCACCACAGCTCCTGACCTGAAGCCAAAACAGCTGAAAAATAGAAAGCCACCCCCGCCATGCCAAGCAGCCTGCTTAGCGGGCTGACTCTCCACTGAATGGCTCGGTTGTTTGCCATAATGTGGCTGAACGAGGAGCTGGAAGGATTTTCCCTTTCCCACTGGCCCTTGTGGCTTGGCTGGCGTCTTTGGAACTCCTCACTATGGCCATTCATTCCCAGGGGAGCCACCCCACTCAGAGGGTGGCGATGGCCTGGCTGGGGGGGCGTGACAGGGAGAGCCAGCCCGGGCCACACCTGGCCCAGGTGAGAAGGGCAGCACTCTCCTGGGAATGTCACCACAACAGGATTCTGTGCAAGGACAGGATGTCTCTCTCCACCCCCTCTATGGCTGGTCACGGCCATAACCCTCCCCCCTCTCGGTCAGCTCACCTCTGGGAGGAGGGGGAGGAGGACATTTCTAGAAAAGAGGCAGGAAATGGGGCAGGCTGAGCCTCCAGTGCCCCTTCTTAAAGTCTGGGCCACCGCAGCGCCAAGTTGCCCTCCCCCCACCTCCTTGAGAGACCCCTGTCCACACTGCAAACCGAACCAGGGTCAGAGGGCAGCTCTGGGCCACGTCCTGGGCAGGGTGGAAAGAAAAAATCGCTTCATCTCTCAACAGGAAAGCAAGCTGGGGGCCGGCTGCCTCCCTGGAAGCTGCGTGGAGCCCACAAGACACCCACTCTGACGCTACAGGGCCCCCTCCCCCTGCTGCTCCTTCAAAATGGAGGGGCCCAAGACTCCCCCTAGCGGGGCTGGGGGTGCCACAGCACGGAGACAGCCTAGCCGGCCAAGAGCGGCAGCTGAACGCAGTAAAAATAGCCTCCCTGCACGTGCTGAGGACCGCGGCTGCAGCCGGGGTCTGGAGAGCGCAGCGCGGGGGGCTGGGGGGGGGGGGTTGCAGCCGCAGGGCCCGCCGCCTCTGCATGCACATTGCCACTCTGCTGGCCCCCCCAAGGCCAGGCCCAGCTGCCACCGGGCCACCATGGCAGGATCCGGAGGGGCCCCGCCCCCCCGCCCCCAGGGATCCCAGGAGAGGGGGCAGAGGGCATGCTGGGAGTGTGGCTAACCCGAAATGCCCCTTTGGGTCTGCCCCCTCCGCTTCCCTCTTTAGGATAATCGTGCCAGCTGATGTTTCCTGAGCACTCAGTCTGTGCCAGTTGCTGTTCTAAGCACTTTTCACAGGGAATTCATTGGATCCTCATGACAATGCTGTTCAAGGTCACCACGAAGAGTTTCATTTTCTAGATGAGGCACAGAGAGGTCAAGGACCTCGCCCACGGACACAAAGTCGGTGGTAAGTGGCAGAGCTGGGATCTGAGCTGGTTCCAGAGTCCACGTTGGCGTTGGATCTACCAGAGTTCAAGTTTCAGCTGGGCCCCCACCCACCGAGCGCCCTCAGGCCGTGACATCACCATTTGGAGACTCAGTTTCCTCACCTGGAAAATGGGATGAAATTGCTCCCGCATTCCAGGGAGACATGGGTGTGTAACCGCCCCTGTGCCTGGCAAAGAGTAAGGACTCCATAAACAGAGCTGTAATTACTCCCGTGTTTTGGATAATAGTGATAATACGGCTCTTGACCGGGCCTCAGGACACCCAGGCCTCCTCATGGCGTGCTTTGCTAAGAGCGTTATCTTATCTGGAAGCTGCCTCCACCCTGGGAGGCAGACCTACAATGACCATCACCCCGTTTCATACCTGAGGACGCTAAGGCCCCAAGAGGTGAAGTCACTCACCCAAGGGCGCACAGGGAGCAGACACACCCGCTTTCTCCCTCTGTTCAGCTCCAGTCCTCAGGTGACCAGACCGCGTGTGAATGTTCCAAGTCTCAAGATAAGCAAGTCTGAGAGGTCGGAAGAGAAATGGGGAACCTCTGTCCAGGCTCCCAGCATGGTGACATTTGCAAACCCAGGTCTGGTTTCCATCTTTGCGTGGTGCGCTTGACTTTGCTTTCCTATTACCCAGCAGCTCCAGCAAGCACCTCACCCAGGCTTTACGGTCCAGTCTTCGGGGGAGAGGGGGTGGTTGTCCAGCCAGGTCTCCTGGGGCCTCCTCCCCCTGCCCCAGTGTAGTGGGTTGAATGGTGGCCCACCAAAATATATGTCCACCCAGAAGCTGTGATTGTGACCTTATTTGGAAAAGAGATCTGTGCAGATGTAATTAAGTTAAGGATCTTGAGATGAGGTCATCCTGGATTATCGGAGTGGGCCCTAAATCCGATGACAAGTGTCCTTACAAATAGAGCAGACCAGAGAAGACAGGGAGGAGACCATGTGAGGACGGAGGACAGGACCACGGCCCCCGGGAGCACCTGGAGCCCCCAGGAGCTGGAAGAGGCAGGAAGATCCTCCCCTAGAGCCTTCAGAGGGAGCGTAGTGACCCTGCTGACACCTTGAGTTGAGATTTCTGGCCCCCAGAACCGGGAGAAAATAAGTATCTGATGTTTTAAGCCACCCAGTTTGTAATAATTTGTTACAGCAGCTACAGGAAACTAATACGTCCTGTCACTCCTGTAGAAGCAAATGCCTCCGTGCTGCCAACCCAGGGAGGCCCTGGCTGTTGTCCAAGGCTGGACGCCGCGGGCCTCGGGCCAGTGGGGTCAGTCTCTCCTTCAGGTCAGCAGCAAGGGCCTGGATTAAGACGAAGGGTCCGGGGCCCCGGCACTGGTGTGTGTGTGCAGCTCACCCATCCTCTGTGAAGCTGAAGCCAACACTGGGATGGGGAGGCTTTCTAGTGGCCTGCCCACCCTCTGTTCTCCTTCCCGATGACCCACAATCGCCGGCTGGGGTTTGGGCACCAGACGTCTACTCCCAGGATGACCTCCATGGATAGGAGACGCAGCACCTCCATCAACCCCCCAAAGGTTGTTAAGAGCAGAGGCCTCTGATGTGGCCTCCCACCAGCTGTATATTATGTGGGCACGTGGTTGAGAAAGATCTACCGTGTGGCTTCTACTTCGAGTGTTGTAACACGTCACTTCCGGTGTGCTGAGCCCCTGGGACGTCAGGGCCTCTTTGTTACAGTAGCTTGTGTTAGCACACACGACCCAAAGACCCCCGCACGGACATTTACTTAATACCTCATACTGTGCTGGATGCTTTAAGTGCATGACCTTATTTCATCCCCACGGCAAATATAAGGCTATCATTATCTCCACTTTGCAGATAAGAAAACTAAGATCCAGAGAAATAAAGCAACTTGCCCAAGGTCACACAGCCAGTCAGAGGAAAAGCTTGGATTTGAACCTGGACCCTGCATTTTAAACTGCTCTCTATGGAGCCCCCCGTATCAGCCTCCAGCAGGACCTGGTAAAGAGGCTGGAGCTCAGATTCCTTTTAATGAAAAAAGCGAAACAAACAAAAAAGCCAGGAAGGGCAAGGACCACGCACGCTGCAGTCTACACACAGAATGGGGTGTCTTGACCTCCAGTTCGGGCCTGCGGTTGAAGCTCAGGATTTGGGAACTCTTTAAAATCCTGGCTTGATGAGCCCAACGCAGCAATATGGCCAAAGAGCTTCCTTCTTGTGGCTGCACGGATGCCAGAGAAATCAGCCAGAAACCGTGTCTGGAGCTGCCGGGGCCACACAGCTCAACCCTGAAAAGCCCCCCCCGCCCCGCCCCCACGCCTGCCTGTCCTCACACGCCTGCGACAGGCTGGCCACTTCTGGAGGCAGTCCATTCATAATCCAAGACAGCTCTGGTCGTCAACGTTCTGCTTTCGTGCAGAGCCAACACGGGCCTGGCAAACGGGTCCGAAAAGCACTGAGGGGGGGGTCTCCAGGGGAGGGAGCATGCCGGCGCGAACCCCTACGGGCAACTTCTGTGGACCCAGTGACAGACAGCCCGTTGGCAGCCTGCCCCCCGCAGATTCGGCTGCGGCCCCCCGCCTGGATCTGATGCCTGGGGGCAAGCCGACAAGGTTTTCTTCTCCCTACCGGGGCCTGCACCCCGGGGACCAGGTGCATGCCTGTTCAAGGCGGAGAGGCATTTGTGAGCAGCCGTTCGCTGCCTCCTGCTGGGGAAGAAGTGACAGTGGGGACAGAGTTACCCGTCTGTGGATGACACGTAGCTCTCCCTGTCTACCCCTGGGCCTAACCGCTTCAGGTCTGTGTAGCCCTCTGGCCTACAAGATGTGAGTCTTAAAAGGCAGCTTCGGGCCTGCTCTCCCCCTCACACCGGGCACTGGCTTTCGGCATGACGGAGTCAGAGTGGGGCGCCCCAGGGCCCTGTCATCTCGCTCTACCTTTCCCTCGTGAAGAAATCCTGGTTCAGTCTGGCCACCTCCTTCCTCTGCACCTGCCCTGCTGTCCCCACGTGGCCTGACCGTTCTTTATTCACCCTCCGTGGCTCATGCCTGAGCCCAGGGGATTCCCGCCGTGTCTCCCGCGGAGACATCGTCCCGTACACTAGCTCCTCTGGCCTGGGGTTCTACAAAGCACAGATGTGGCACGGGGCTCCCACCCTGGGCACACTAAGGGGGCCGGAGAATTCTTTGCTGGGGGCAGCCCTGTGCACTCTGGGATGTTTGCAGCATCCCTGGCCTCCACTCACCGGATGCCAGGAGCACGCTCCAGTTGTGACAGTGAAAATCTCTCCAGAATGGACCCATTTCTCCCGGGGGGGAGGGGGATGGGCAGAGGGACAAAATTGCTCCAGTTGGGAGCCATCAATGTAGCCTAAGGGGTCCAGCCAGCATGATAAGCAGCCTGAGCTCCGGATCTTGTTCTGCTGTCAGCCTTGGACAAACAACTGTCCTCTCTTGGCCCCAATTTTACCGCATAAAAAATTAGAGGGGTTGAATGGAGTCTTCTGGCAGCCTCTGATTCTCTGATGCTGCTTAGAACCAATGGTTCCAAAGCGGGGACAAGTTTGTGACTCGGAAAACGGGATCAGAAAGGAAGAAATCCAGTGACCGAGTGGTCATACAGAAACCTGTGAATGGACCAACAGGTTATGTGGGCAACCCTGGTGCCTTGGGCCTCTCCGTGTTTCTCCCTTTCCTCCACAGACCTCTTTCTCTCCAACCTAAGGAAAACCTACCCTGGGCGGGGGGGGGGGGGGGAAAGTATCTGCTATCAGTCATTTACACTCTAGTATGATTTAGCCCCACCTCTACTATCTTCACAGAACCAAGCTGTGGGCCTGGTTGGAGCCACCTCATGACTAACTAGAACAGCTGTAGGATGTGTTGGGGAAAGGCAAGACAAAAGAGCTATTCTGCCCACTTGGGTCAAAACGGTGGTTTCAAGTTCATAACATCATGTGATGAGGTGAACTTCCGGGTGCCCTGTGTTATAGTCCGTTTCAACAGCTGCCATGGGTCAGGGGGGACAGTCTCAGTCAAGTGCTGGGGTTGGGAGGAGTTATGTGGCTCAGAGCAATTGCGATAAAGAGGTGGGTCCAGCAGGGACCCCCACAAATCAGGCACCGAGCGGCTAGGTCCTCTAGGCTTCACGACCATGTCTCCTGCCAGCACCTGGCAAACACCAGCTCGTGTGGTGCCACACGATGCACCAAGGCCGGAACATTCTCAGTTGGCAACCATCATCCTGACCCAGTGCCCCAAAGGCAGGATTTCCGGTTGTTTGTGGGGGTGGATTATCCCAGAATCAGCTCTGCTTCAGCTTTTTACTGGGAGGTAGGACGGCTGTTCCTGAGTGGGGGGGAGCATACACCTGTTTCATTCTGCAGAGTGGGTGGCACGTGGGCATGGGGAAGATCTGAGTCCCAGCACAGCTCAACCCCCATGGCAGGTGCAGGGTGGCTCTGGCCTTCTCTGGCCTTCAGTCTCCTCCTCGGTAGGACGTACGGACTAAATGATCCCCCAGGCCTTCCAGCTCCGTGAGCCCATGATTAATAAAACTCAGACACACCATCTGCTCACTCTGACATTTAAGAAACAGAACGGGTTTCCAAAGAGAAAGCTGCCCGGTGCAACTTGCTTCTCCTCCTTCGCCTGCTGATCGAGTGTGGGTTCACACCCTCCCCACATCCCAGCCCTGACTTGGAAAATCCCGACATGCACACACCCAAGCACACACAGAGCTGTCTCCCCAACACCACCCCCGAGGTCAAACACAGAGGAGCTAGCTGGTGACAGAGGCCTGCCCTGGTGAAACTCTGAGCCAACCCCCTTCTGGGATCTGCACCCTCTACGGGGCCTTCTCTGGCCCGAGCCAGGCATACATCTCGCCAACATGTCCCCAAACTTCACAACTGTTACCACTGACTCATCTAAGCCCACGTGTTCAGCTCCTCCTCGGTGTCGGGGAGTGAGAACTGCTGCCCCCTTTACAAAGGGGGGAACGGAGCTTGAAAAGTGAAGGGTCAGGCCCAAGGTCCACAAATGACAAGCAGCAAGGCAGGGATGCCATCCTGATCCAAAGCGATAAAAACAGGGTCTCGGGACCACTCTGTGGACACACCAGACCGTGGACCCTCTGTGCTTGCCAGTGGCCCAGGAGAAGAGAAGGCGGTGGTTGGGGGGCGGGGCATTCTGGGCAGGTGAGACCCTCCCCCTCCAGCCGAACTCCAGAAGTGGTTTTAACTTAGCCCAAGAGGGGAGCAGGGGCAGGAGGGGTGTGGTCAGACATGGTGCCTGAGGGGCAGCCAGGTGTCCAGATGGGTCTGCTCTGCAGCTTCTGCCAACTGCCCAGGTTCTAGCCCTGGCTGGGCCCCACAGAGGAAAGCCCTGGGGACGCCCCTGGCCAGGGATCCCTGTTGGCTGAATCTCGGTAGACCCCCATTCAAGCTGCCCTTTTGCTGCCCTCAGTTCTCATGGGGACCCTGAGGGTGCGCCGGTCTTCAGACTCTCTCTCCGCTGCTCTCCTCCTGAACACTGGATTTGGCTACCCGTTCTTGCCCTGACCAGTGTGGACGCCTGCCACTCCCTGCCACGCTCCATGCTGAGCACAACCCTGGGCACTCCTCTGATGTTCTGCCCACTGTCCCCACCCCCTCCCCAAGGCTCCCCTGAACTACCCAACTTGGAGGAGTGGCCTGGACTTCCTGTTTCTCATAACGACCCATAAAATCAACCCAAGAAGCTGGATAAAAATAGTCCCCCAGTTTCTTAAAAGCACCAAACTGCTGACAAGATGATAAGGCATCGCCAGGCCGGAGGGACAGGGAAATTGGAACCCGGAGCTGACTTGCCACAGAGGCCCGTTGGCCCCGAGGGCATCTACAAATCCTGCAAAGTTTGAACGTCTGTTTTTATGGCCTTAAAGATCAAGGGGACAGAAAGCAAAGCCTGGGGCCTCTGCACAAGTTGGAGCACTACTAGGAGACCCTCCCCATAACAAGCAGGACCCCAGAGAACTACCCACTCAGGATAAGAGTAAAGGGGAAGCCGGCCAGGCCTTGTGCAGAAGTATAGCTGGGCTGTAGCTACTAGGGCTGCCCTGGGGGGTCATCAAACCCTGACCTGGACTAAGGACGTTCCAAAGCACTAGTGTCTCTGGGCATCCGCCAAACAAATACAAGTCCTTCTAAAGGAAAGCACCTTCATCCATCTCAGGCTCCCAAATTATGCCCGCAGTTTCTTTTCTTTCTTTCTTTCTTTCTTTTTTTTTTTTTTTCCAAATATGATGGCTAGCATATAGTTGAGGACAACCCAGCGCACAAGAAATCCACACTTCCTGGTTTCAAGTCAGCAGCAAGAACAGCCGAAACAAGCAGGTCTGCCGTCACACCAGAGCCTGTGAGTCTAGAAACCTCTGTCGTTCTGCTGTTTGGCATAAAGAAATAAAAGACAAGCCTGATGGGATCTGCGGGGAACCGGAGGCCAGAACCGGAGAAGTGCCACGGTGTAACGTCATCCCAGAATGTGGGCTCCCCGAGGGCTCTGCCTGATCACCTCCCCCTCCCCTAGACCCATGCCCGGCTCACAGCGGGAGCTCAATCGATGGCTGTGGACTCATAAACATTCACGCTGGACTTGAGAGCTTCGGGAATGAAGGGGGGTGAAGGGGCAGCAAACAGTCTGTTCCAGGTGAGCCTGGTGAATCATTCCATTCCGCCAGCAGACAGGCGGAGGAGGTGATTAACCCCATGTTTCCCTTCTGTGTGACATTTCTGTGTGTGAAGGCAGGTGCTAATGATAAAACAAACCCAGCCACAGAGCAGCCTGCACAGTGGAAAAAACAGCCCAGAAGTGTAATGGTTGCTGCAAAAAGCCGAATCCTTCAGGCCTGACCCAGCACCCCCTACCGCTATAATTTGGAGTTATCCGTTCTTTATTACAACTCACGGCCTTGGCTCCCAAAGCATCTACCAGGGATTCTTTCTGTGGGGGCAATTTTGGTGCCTGCAATTAGCTGAACAGGCATCTTTTGTCCCTGCTGAAGCACTCAATTGCAGGTGTAATTAGGTCCCCTCACCCCTGAAATCTGCAGAGAGCCGCCTGCCTTGACTAACTGCACCCACAATTAAGTGCTTACGGGCATGCGGCTGGAGCCGGCAAACATGTGCACGCGGCTAATAGCGGGGGCACCGAGCAGGCTTTCAAAAATAGACACTGTGTTGGAGAAATCCAGCCTTTTTGCATTTGTTGTTCAAACGGCTCTGTCCAGCTGGGAATAATGAGGAAAGACAAACACGCCAATTAGGCTAGGTCCATACATAAATAAACTGCACAGCTCCTTAATTAAGCCACTTACGGGAGTGGGCAAGGCTGCAAGGAGAAGGGGAAAGGAGGGCGGCAGCCCCAGGGGCAGCATGGCATTGGGGGCCCCCCCCGGATCGGGCAGTCGGCTGCCTGGGCGGGGGCGGGGGGAGGACAGGCGAGAGGGGGCAGGAGGGAGGCTGGCTGCGGGAAGGTGCAAAGGGTGGCTTGAACCCTGCGTCCAGAGGATGGCAGTGTCGGAGGAGGGCCCATTCCCACGAGCCGGCTCTGCCTGGCGGAGGACCTCTTCCCTGAAAACCTCCACATCTGTTCTTTCCTCCTCCGCCTCCGCCTCCCTGGGGCCTCAGAAGGGTGGCGGAGCCCCAGATCAAACCACCTGCCTGCTTCCTAGGTCGGCTCCCTCAAGGTGCCTTTAGCTGAGACCCTAGGGCCCTGCCAAGCCTCCCCGCTGCATGCTGCCCCCACACAAGGTGAGCGCACAGTTCAACAACAAAGGACACGTGTAGCCAGGGAGGGGGCCAGGGGGTGCCAGGGAATGCGTGGCTGTTAGCGATGGCAGGCAGCTCTGCCCCCCTTCCTGCCACATCCACTCTCTGAACTTCCTGCCATGTTGCTGCATTGTTTTGGAACAATAAAACCAAGCAGATTATACGCACTGTAACCAGACAAGGGACCCCCGAGTAGAGCCCCTGAAAGCTGTTTGCCTTTTGCAGAGCACAGCAGTCCCGGCTGGAAGCAAAGGGCAAAGGCAATATTTAGATAATTAAAAACCCATTGCTGACGGGCCAGCCGGGTGACCACAGGTGGCTTCAGGGTGGACCGGCGATGGCTCAGAATGGCCGCCATGCCTTCTTTCGTCCCCTTCCAGCCACGATTGAGGGAGGCAGACAGGTGACCCCTGGGAAATTCTGCCCAGACAGGAATCAGCCTCAAGCCCAGGATTCGGTCCCCGCCTTCCCTGGCCCTCTGCCTTACCTCTACTCAAGCGGGCACCAGCCTCCCCACCCCCTTCCTGCCTCGGGGTCTTTGCATGGGCTGTGCCCTCTGCCTGGGACGCTCTCGCCCTAGCTATCCACAAGGCTCCCTCCATCCCTCCCTCTGTCCAGGTCTGCTCTCAGACTTTGCCCTCTCAAAAGGAGCTTCACAGCCTCCGCCCCGTTGCCCCACCCCCTCACTCTTCTGGGGGATTTCAGTAGCACTTCATCCCTGAGTTTACACCTAACAGTTTTGTCATCTTGTCTTGCTCTCTGGGACTTCACCAGGCTTCTTCACCACTGGTCAGGGATCCCTAGCAAGGTGCCCGGCACACGGTGGGGTCTCGGTCCCGAATAAGCCAACGGATACGAAGCGACCCGGGGCACTGCCTCAGAACAGGGGCTCGGCTAGAACCTGGACTGGGACCGGGGCTCTGGAAACTTCTGTGGAGTGCAGGTCCCTGCTCCACGGGAGCTGGAGCTGGAAGGCTTCCCTGGCCGCAGCCCTGCCCAAGCACTCAGGCCCTGGGCAGCCCCGGGCAGCAAGGGTGACCACAAGTCAGTCTGGCTGTGCGGCTATGTCTCTTCCTTTAGCCTTTGAATTTTTTAAAGTTTGACTTGGTGCCAAGAATCACTGAGCTCCCGGGAGCGGAGCCTTGCTCCTCTGTCTGACCCTCTTCCTGCCCCCCTGCCCGAGCAGACGCCTGTGAAAATCAAAATCAAGATCGGCTCCTCTTTATAACGGCCAGACCTGGATTATCTGCTGTTGCGGGGGGGGGGGGGGGGGGACGGGCAGCAGGAACACGAACCCCTGCAGGGCACAGATAACCCAAAGCCCCAATTTTAGGCCCTGCGACCGTCATCTGCCTCTGGATCAAGCGTTGCCTGGAGCTGCTGGCCTTTCATCCCCCCCCTTACTCCCAGCCTTGGGGACTTCCTTCCTGGCCCCACCTGTTGGGCACGCTGTCTCAGACCTCTTGCCTCTCCCTTCTCTAAACCCCTGCAGCATGTCCCACGCACAGTGCAACCCGTCCCTTGTCCCTCGCCAGCCCCAGGCCATGCCAGGGGTTGAGTTTCTAGAGCCTTCCCCTGTTGGGGCCAATGAGCAGTCCCGGCTCTGTCTGCCTCTCCTCGGACCCCCACCCCCCCCCACTCCCACGCAAGCCCTGCTTTCCCCAGCCGCTTTGGGGTTGTGTCCTGGATGCAGGGAACAGGCCAGGCAGCCATTCCTGCCCAGGCAGTGCCCCCACCCCCAGGGGTAGGAGCCCAGGGGCTGGACAGGCTGTGTTCCAACCCACCTGCCACCTGTGGCCCATGACCTTTCTGTACCTCAGATTCCTCCCAGCAGTGAGTGTGGATGAAGGACCCATGACCTGGAAAGTGCAGAACCTTCTGGGCCCCCAGGGAGGCTCGCACATTCCACTACCTGAGACGTAGGGCTAATCCCCCCATGTCACAGACAGGTCGGTCCCTGCCCGTGGTTGACACCGAGGGAGGGGATCGAGGAGGCAGACGCCTTGGAGACCCTCCCGGTGTGGCCCGGGGTTTGCGGACGGCCCCGCCTCTTGCACTCTCTGCATACAACCAAGAATGGCCCTACTTCTCCTTTTCCGAAGAAGCCCCGATCCAAACCTGAGTGTCAGTCCACTTCCCTGGAGGAAACAAGCCCGTGAGGCCCCACAGGGAACTCAGAACTTCCTGGCCTTTAGCCAACCCCACAGCAGCTCGGCTGGTGACCTGGCCTGTCCCGCGAAGCCTCACACAGTTGCGGGGACCTCCCTCCTTGGGACACTTCTCCCGTAGATGTTCTCTCCAGGTTCTCCCCGGACCTCTCCTTCATGGCCCTTGGGGTCTGCATTGTCACACGGTATCTTCCATTTGGGAATCCCCAAGCGTAGGCCCAGGGCCTGTATACAGCAGGTGCTCAGCACATGCACACAGAAGACCACATGAAGCAGAGGCAGGGCTGGGCCCAGGGCCACATCTCAAAGCTGATTCTTCAGGCACAACCTCCAAGCAGAGTTGGGGTAGGGGTGAACATACTGTTCCCAAGGGCACCTGGGCGAGGGGCTGATTTGTTGTGGCCTCATGGCCCCTGACCTGGGGGCTGGGGTCTGGACCACATGCAGCTCCAGATTAGCAAGGGGCCCACCCACTTCTGCTTTGAGAGTGTCATCCCAAACCACCAGCCAGCCTTCCTCTTATCTGCAAACCGTCAAGCCCAGAGGGCTGTGGGCGGCTTTGTTTTTTTATTCTTCCCTCCAGGGAGCCCTGATAAGGAGGCCAACCTTTACCCTCTGCCACTTCCCCTCCGTGGCCTGGAAAAGCTTCCCCATTAACGGAGGGATGGGCCTCGGGCTTCCAGATGATCATTCCACTCAGGGCAGCCTAGGGGGAGGGAGAAGGAAGCCCCCAGGACAGGACAGAGGTCCCCCAGGTGACCCTGCTGGGGCCCCAGGCTGTAGGAGGCCAAGACGGAGGGTGGCCCCCAGAAGCCTCCAGGGCAGGCTCGGTGGGTGGTCTCAGTGCTGGAGCCCCGGGGGCCCAGCCCACATCTCACTTCCCTCCGCTTCCAGCACCGCCAGTGCTGCTCAGCTCAGAGGGGCGGGCTGTGCACACATCAGCTCTGAGAAACAGACACAGCACCCCTGACTCCTCACTCCCCGAACAGCCCCGAGCGTCTGTCCATCGGCAAAAGAACACTCAGCCCCTGTGCTGAATCCACAGAGGAAGATCAGGCAGCAACCAACAGAGCAAACTATGGGCACACCTGGAAACCTGGACAAACATCTCGGACGGCTGGTGGAGCAGAGGCGGCCAAACAGAAGGGCACGCGGCTCCATGTATATGAGCTCCCCGAGCCAGCGGCAACCCCCACCCCCCAGGAGACACCCAGGAGCGCGGCCTGGACCAGAAATACATGCGCAAAGGCTCGAAGCAGCATGACCCACAGCGTCTGGCGCGTGGACGCCACCCAGCTGTGTGTCACGGAGGCAGGGACACACGACGCGCTGTTCTTTAACCTTCAGGGAATGAAGCCCGGGTGCGCCAGGACACAGGTGACCTCCGAGGACGTTATGATCCGCCAGGAGGCCAGTCACAAAAGGGCAAGTCCTGTAGGATCCACTTGAAGGACGTCCTGCAGCGATCCAACGCGCAGAGACGGAGCCGCTGGGGACGGAGTTCCCGCTGTGGGACCATGGAAACGTTCTGGAGGGGGAGGGTGGCGACAGTGGCTGGACACCGAAAATGTACTCAATGCCCCTGAATCGAACGCTTAGAAATGGTTAAGATGTGAGATTTTGTTTTCTGTATTTTACCACGATTTGAAAGGAAGGAGAACACCTAACACTGAGTGGAGGAAAGCCATTGGCGGTCAGCCGGCAGGGGTGGAGACGGGGAAGGGACACCTGGGACGGAACCTTCCAGAATGACAGCACCACGATGCCCGAGGGCTGGCGTGGTGGGTACACCGATGGACACCTGTGTCAGAAGCCAATGAGCAGAACTCTTCAAATGGCTGTACTGTGGGGCGCCTGGGTGGCTCAGTCGGTTAAGTGCCTGCCGTAGGCTCTGGTCATGATCCCGGGGTCGTGGGATCGAGTCCCACATCAGGTTCCCTGCTCAGCAGGGAGCCTGCTTCTCCCTCTCCCCCTGCTCCTTCTCATTGCTCATTCCCTCTCTCTCCAATAAATAAATAATCTTTTTTTTTTTTTTTTTTAAATTAGAAGAACAGAGTTCTGGCATATTCTTGGGTTGCTGTGTCCCCTGCTTTGCAGGACAGGGGTCAAGGCGGTCTGTGCAAGGGCTGGCTTAGCGGCACATGGGGAACGTTCTGGGGGGAATCGCCAGCCCCTGAAGTCTGTTGATGATAACCACAAAACTCAAGGCCACGGGCGCATGCCTTGCAGGGGAGACTGGTCTTATGCCACACACCCCTTCTGTCTCTGTCACACACGTATAAGAACAGATGTGACCCCCACCCCCCGCCACCAAATATCCACGTGCGCAGGTGCAGCAGAATTCTCAGAGGGAGTGCAGAGTCCCAGACCAGAGGGATGGATGCATCCTACCTACCCTGGGGCGCTCAGCCTCTGCCTAGGGTTGAAGCTGGAAGCAGAGCTGGGGAGGGGGCAGTCCCAGACAGCATATGTGGGGGAGGGGGGGGCCAGCTTCCAAGAGTCAGGGCGGGGCAGTGGTCATTCATGAGGGGTCTGGAGCAAGAGTACCAGGTTAAATCCTCCTCTACCACTGTTTAGCTATGTGGCCTTGGACACATTCCTCCCTGCCTCAGTATCCCCATACGTAAAGTGGGGATGACATGCCCTGTGGGGTGGCCGCAAGAAGGAAGAGCTAACACACGAGGCCTTGAGAGTGAACCAGGCGCTCTCCACTGGCTGTCACTTTCTCTGGACACCACCTCCAGCCTCTGCCCACCCGCACTCTGGCCCCTTCTCCCTGGGGCTCCATGGGCGACGGGCAGAGTCTGCCAACCTCTCTGCAGCCCAAGTTCATGTCCGCGGGCGGGTCTGTGTTTATCCTTAAGTCGTCTTTTTCCTGCCCTGGGCCTAGCACCTGGCCCCTCCCTGGCCCATTGTCTCAGGACCCGGGGTCATCCGGTCCATCCTGGGGGGGGGGAACAAGGGAGCCCCCCACCCCCATTTCCTTACAACGGCTCGGACTCCAAGTCCCTGACCCAGCCCTTGGCCGAATAAACACAAGTGCACACAAAAGACATCCCGGCAAGGCTGTGAGAGGCAGCAGGAGGGCGGAAGGGGCAGGCAGGGACACAGCTCCCAGGGCCTTCTGCTAAAGACACCAGGAGTGCTGCCCTCATGTTCAGGGTGTCTCCACCCCACCAGCCGTCGGGTCCTGGGGGAGTTGGAGCCCACCCAGAATGGGTCTTTTAGCAGAGGTCCTCCCTCTCTCCCACCCAAACCCACGCAAAGGCCTCGGCCATCCCCTTCGTGCCCTGACTGCTCTGTTCTCTGACCGGCCGGGATCAGTCTGCGCTCATCTGCCCATGCGAGCAGCGGTCTGTCCCCTTAGGAGGGGGCAGGGCACAGACACCATTGCTGAAGCATCACAGCTCCCCAGCTGCAGCCCCCGGACAACTCACCCCTGTAGGCAGGCCGCGAACGGCACACCTGACGCTCTCTGCCCCGGGACCGCAAGGACAAGAGGGGTGTCCCCACCACCTGTTAGGGGTTCCCAGCAAGGCTGAGCTCCAGCTGCCCACACCGGGCTCAGGGACGCCTGCTCGATCAGCTCCTTCTGCTCCCATTTTCTGTCCTCACCCGTGTCTCCTGGGATCACCTCCCAAATAAAACCCCTGCAACCCAAGTTCTCGCTCTGGGCAACGAAACCCTCTAGCCAGAGGCCAATGTGTCCCAGCAGCATGGCTGGGTGGGGGTCATCCAGGATGACAAAGCCCATAGCGCCCAAGGACGGTTCCTGCCCTACAGATAGCGCAGTGGGCTGCGGTCTCAGCCTGGACAGAGGACAGGAAAATCATCATCATTGCTTGGACCTCAAAGCTTCTCCCTGCCTCTGACGAGTCTGGATTTTCTCTCCCTAGTTAGACCCCAACTCCAAACGAATGGCCGTGGTGGTGGCTGTTAACTGTCTCCTCGGTGTTCGATCCATTAACAGGAACTCAGATCCACTGGCTGGCTGCTCGCTGAGGCTTCAGGTAGCAATTTTCCATTTGTGTTTCAAATTTTAATGAACGTGCCTGTCCCCTGGGCCCAGAACATGGGGCTATAATCCTCACAGAGTGGGTCGCAGGCGCGCCACCCAAGGCTGGGGCCCCAAAGGGATTTCTAAGAGGGCTTGATTTCTCCAGGGAACAGCTCCAACGAAAAATGGTCCTCGCGGCAGCCTCCCCGGCCCCCACCACCCCTCCCAGCTGGCTCAGTGTCGAGCAGGCTGCAAATCGTAAGATGATTATTTCTTTCCGACATCCCCAAAGTATCCTATATCCCAAGATGGAGAGTAAAGTTCAGCTCTGATAAGATTGCATCACCGGGGAGGAGATACATTCTCACCCCTGCTCCCTCTGCCTCTGGCTAACATAATTCCTTTCTGATCTTACCCAGGGCATCCAGTCAGGCTGGGAGGCAAACGGGATAATCCATTTTAGAGAGATTGATCAATATCATTCGGAGCCTTTTAATGGTTCCACAGGCTTCAAGGAGCCCAGGCAGACAGCTTGAGCTGGAAACTGGGGGGCCAGGGGTGACAGGAGGGCAGGCACAACTCACAGAGATTTCCTGACAAGCCTCTCATTTCCTACCAAACTTGAAGAGCTGGTTCCAATCTGGGCAGACAGGCCAGATACATGTGGGCAGGTAGTGCACTGCACAAGAGGCTGGGCCAAGGGGACGGGCAGGTTGAGGCCTACAGGATCCGGCATTCATGACACTGGTGTCTGGAGCAAACAGAAGGACACATGCCCCTCCTAGCACAAGCAGGGGCAGCTCCCACCAGCAGGTGCCCAAGCAGGAATGCAGACCCAGTGTGAACAGAGCTTCAGACTTTTTAAAGAGAAGCTAAAAATCTGGGGTTAAAAAAAAACCAAAAAACCTCCTGGTTTTTTTAAGTATTGGCAATACATTCAAAAAAAGTAAATAAAACTCTGTGTGGGAACCAAGTAAAACACAGCTGCAGGCCAGACAGTGAGCCATCCCAGGTCTTCCACCAGCCCCAACCAGGAGGCTCTGCTGCTCCTCCCGGACTTCCTACCCACCTGCCGCTGAGCCGCCCGCACACGCTGGCTCACGCTGCTTCTGCACTGAAAGTCTCCCAACAGCCGATCCCCTTTGCTTTCACACCCCCAACACGATCCACCGCCCGTCTGCCTCTTTAAAACGCATCTGGAGTAGGACTCCCTCTCACAGAGACCTCACTCGCCTGGACTCTTGCAGTACCTTCTCCCTGGCCTCCTGTTGCCCCCTGCGCCCCCTGCAGCCTATCCTTGGCACAGCAGCCCAAGGAGGCCTGTTACACCAAAGAGGGATGCTGGTGCCACTGCACAGAACCATCCACGGCTCCCATCTCATTCTGAGTGACAGCCAAGCCATCACAACTCTCTCTGGGCTCTTGTGCTATCCTCTGCCCACCTCTCTCCGCCTCAATGGCCTTCTGGCTTTCACTCCTGCCTCAGGGCCTTTGCCCTTGCCCTTCCCTCCTTGTAACCTGTCTTAGATCCTCTCCCAGACATTCAAGCACCTCGAAGGGGCTCTGTTGAGGATCATGCTGGAATAAGAAGCACAGATTGGGACTGCCTGCAGCTAACAAGCATCCCCGTCACTTTTCGTTTCTTCCGGGCTCTGCTAAAGAGCATCAGAAAGGCCTCCCTGACCACCCCATAAAAAGCCGGCAGTCTGATCCCCCGCAGCCTGGTACGCCGTCTCCATGTCACTTTGCACCATCAAACCTAGTGCTTATTTATCTTTCGGTTTCTTATCTATGGCCTCAATTTGACTATAAGCTCTGTGAGGGCATGGGCTATTGCAGCACCAAATGGACGAACGTCTCCCCCACTGCTTTCAGGGGCCCTGCACGCTGCTTAGCGTGATGTTCAAGACCCCTCACCTCCCTACCCATTTCTCCAGCTATACCCCCAATTATCTCCTTCCATCCCTACTGTGTGCTCAGCACCTGCTCTTCTCTCCATTCCCAGAATGCCCTTCTTCTCCCTGTCTAGCAGGTGAACTCCTAGTCATCCTTTAAAACCCAGGGAGGAAATCCCCTACTTTAAGAAACACCCCCGACTCTGTCCCCACTCCCGGCCTCTGTTAACCGCTCCTTCCGTGTCCCTCCCATGTGCACTCAGGTGGGTGTGTGCAGCCTTCCACGGCCATCTCGGAGGGCAGGGTCGGCTGTGTTGTCCTCCAGATTCTCTGTGCCTGCACCTGGAGTGACCCCCTTTTCTGATAAGCCTGTGCCGCTGAGAGAGGGTCAGGAGGCCTGGCTCCTGCACGCTGCTGCCCTGGTCCCCCTGCCGCATCCACCTGCGCACTCGGAGCTGGCTCCCCACTCCGTCCTCCGTGGAAGGTCCTGACTCTCCGGCTGGGCTCCCTTCAGTTCGGTCCTTTCTGCTGCTCTCCCCACGACAGGGGCAGCCCTTCCCCATGACTATCAGCCGGATGGGCTGGCCTTAGCAGCCTTAGCAGCCTTCGCCGCCCTCCACGTGGTGCAGAGGCCAGGGGGCCGGAGCCGGGGGCAGGCAGCTCCTCCTAAGAGGCGCGTCGCATCCGTCCTGCCCGCTGGAAGGGACTCCGGCGGCTCCAGGGAGGCAGGCGAGGCACGGGTCAGGGCCTCAGCCAGGGCGTCCGGGAGAGGGCCCCACGGAGGCGGGAGGGGGCCAGCCGCACCCCTCCCCAAATCCCTGCGCCACCGACAGTATTTTCCTAACACTGTTTTGGCACGTCTGCTGTGAAGGTAATTTAACATCCACATTGCTGCTACTTAATTAAATAGATGAACTCATTCTACATTTACAAGTCTTAATTCATCCTGAACAAAATTGGCCATGCTTAGTTCTTTATACTCTAGCAGCTCCCTGGAACAAATGGGGGCCTTTCCGAGTTAACGGCAGGGACAGGTTAAAAGCTAATTATCGGCTCCGGTCGCCTGTGTGAGAGAGAGCGGACGTCTTTATCCATCATCAGATTGAGCAGAGGGGCCACTGAGTTGCATCTTCCCCAGCCAGGGGGCGACCAGAGCCGGCAGCCCCCCACCCCAAGGCTCCCTGGGCCTCCCGTCTCAGTGACGGGTGGGTGGGCTCCTCCCCATCCCCGCGGGCTTCCGACCCCAGCTGGGGGGGCTCTTCCTGTCCCATCTGCCAAGACTCTCTCCTGGGGAGCCTCCGGCCCCTGCGCTGCTCACGTCTCCCACCCCACAAGCCTGTCCAACGGCACCACTCCACGGAGCTCCTGCCGGCCTGGCCTGTCCACTGACACGTGTGTTTGCCTGTCCCTGCGGCCACATGTGGACTGAGAATGGGGGCTGTGAACAAGGGGCACGGCGGGGGCCGCCTGGGGAGTCTGTCTCGTGGGGTCAGGGCGAGTGCTCCCAAGCCAACCCCTGGATTATAACAGGTGCTCAGTAAACGTGCAAGTATTAGCATGGCTCCTAGCTTGGTGCTAGGCCCGGGGTGGGGGGGCACAAAAGTCTTGCTGGCAAACTGGAAGTCAGGGTGCCGGCGGCCCTGACTGGCGCAGAGAACGCGACACGGGGGTCCTATCTCAAAGCGACTCGACCTGGTTGGGACTATCCACGCAGGCCCTGGAGCCGGGGTCTGGGGGACAGCTAAAGCCCATCTTGGGACTCCAAGGGGAGACATCTGGCGAATCACCACCATTGTCACTGCCAGCAGAGTCAACCAGGCGAATCTGAGGCTGCCGATGGGTATCCTGGAGGGACCTCCTTTGCTTCTGGCCACACGCAGGCCCTGGGCTGCAGACAGAGAGATTCACGTAGGGGTGGGATGGCTGAGGCACCCCCCCCACCCGCCCCCGCCGAGGCCTGGGGCTGTTCTAAGTGCTTTCCAGGTACTTAGGCCTGAAAGCCTCACTGCAACCTTGTGCCAGTAGGAACTTCCTACCTTCATCTGACAGGACAAGACTGAGCCCAGAGAGGTTAAGTCGCTGGCTCAGGGTCACACAGCCAGCGACTGTGGAGGGGAGATCTGAACCCAGATATCTGGGGCGCAGTCCAGAGGCTATCCACAAACTGCTCTCCCTCTCACAGAACAAAAGGAACTGCCAGAGGGGTATAACTGTGTCCGGGCTTGGTCTGGAACTCTGAGTCTCACGTATGTGGGCAGTGCCCCTCACACCACAAGGAGCTGGCCCCCCAAAAGAAAGCTGGCTGACCTGTTGGGGTGCTAGGGTGGCTCAGTCGTTGAGCGTCTGCCTTCGGCTCAGGTCACGGTCCCAGGGTCCTGGGATCGAGCCCCGCCTCGGGCTCCTTGCTCGGTGGGAAGCCCCCTCTCCCACTCCCCCTGCTTGTGTTCCCTCTCTCGCTGTGTCTCTCTCTGTCAAATAAATAAAATCTTTAAAAAAAAAGAAAGCTGGCTGACCTATCGAGGGCATCGTGCATGGGGCAGGAGGGGGCGAAACCACGAAACGAGGACGTCTGGCCGCCTCCCTCCTTCTCAGCCCCCAGGATCCTGCTGACCACCAGCCACACAGCCGGCGCTCCTACAGAGCTTCCTAGCTGAGCTGGTTGCCCCCTGCCCCCTGGTCCTTTCGGGCCTCTGCCAGTGAAGGCTTGTGAGCAGGACAGGGGAGCTCATCCCAGTGGAGGGGCTCTCCGTGCCCCCAAAGCGGTCATCCCACCAGCCTGGGGAGCAGACAAGTGGGACCGAGGGGTCCAGATGTGGGCAGGGGTGCCTTGTGTGGCCAAAGGGCTCCCCCAGGCCAAATGAGGCCACCACACTGCCCAAAGGCTGCTGCCCGGCCCACCGGCCCAGGGCTCCACACCAAGGCCTGGAGGCGGGAAAACGCAGCGGGCCAGTGGGCCTTGGTGATGCAACCCCCAGGGCCGGTTGCAGCACAAGAACCAGTCACCCTGGGGAGATGGCTGTTTGTTGGGAGAAGGGGAGCTGGTGATTGGGGGGGGCCCACTCATTAGCTTTTAATCCTGCTGTGCAGTCACTAAGGGCTGCCTTCACGGCCTCAGGGGGCTGGTGGGAGAGCCCAGAGATGCACAGATGAGGCTTCAGCTGCCCTGGACGAGTCCTGTGGGCGGGCTGCCTCAGTTTCCCCAGTGTGTAAACGTCCCGCCCTGCCTCCCGTGCACACAGGATGTCGTGAGGCCATTGGAAGCTGGCTGGCCCCTCTGTTCTCTTCTGGTAATCACAGGCCTGGCCCCAGCTTCCCAGCCAGGGAATATGGGCAGGTTGGAACAACCCCCAGCTTCCTGGGCCCCGTGAGCAGGCACAGGCACGCCCCACCCTGGTCTCGGCCTCAGCCATGGCTGCCAGTCCCACTGCCGTACACCGCTACGTCCAGTCCTCCTGCCCAGGGCGTGAGGCTGTCTCAAACAGATGCCCCACGTGGCCTCAGCACCCTTTGGGGCCTCCTCCCAGAAGCAAGGCCCCAGCTATCAACCCCCACTATAACCGGGGCCGTGCTAGCTCTTAGGAGCGCCTCCAGTTTGCCGGAAGCATCTTTATCTCCACGGCACCTTGTTCTGGGCTTCAAGAGCCGCTCCCATTTCTGGATGGGCAAACAGAAGCCCAGAGAGGCTGAGTCCCTTTTCCAAAGCCACAAAGCCATCAAGAGACACGACTGCTCTGGGGTCCCAGGCAGGTCTGGGGTCGAGGCTTGAGCTCTAACCACACTCCCCTCCCCCATCACCTCCTGAGCTGACGTCCAAGGAGCAAAGACCCACTGGCCCACACTCCCGCCAACCAGAGAAGACAGGCTGCCTGCAGGCCACGGTGGCATCAGAGAGCGGGGAGGCTCAGAAATGTGGGTGCCTCAGCTCACCGAGAACAGGGCCCAGGCTGTGGTAGGAAATCAGGAGGGCGAGGGATTTCTGGTGGGGCCCCCACCGTGGGCACTCAGGTGTGGGGGAAGGAGTATCACCCCCAAAAAGTTCCCGCCTCCACCCTAGGGAGAAACTGGGAGACTGAGTCAGCAACCTGACTCCCCACCCTGGGCTCCGTCCGGGGCTGCTTACATCCAGCGTCCGGTCCTGGAGACCGCTCACCCGCATACCGGTCTCCCCGGCGGTGAACGGCTGGGTGGGGAGGGCACAGGCCTACTTCTCTGGGACAACAGAGTCGGGACCTTTGGAACTCTCCATTCTCCCAGCGTCCAGGAGCCTTCGCGGGGTGACGCCCAGAACCCGCGGAAAGTTCTCGGGCGCAGACGGCTAAGAGTGAGGAGCCCCATCCATTGGCCTGTTTCCTTCCTCCGCAACTGGCGGCTCCCGGGGTCCCCCAGCCCTGCCTCCTTCAGTCCCTAGAGACCTGCCCTACCAGCTCCCCCGACCCAGAGCCTGTTTCATCAGTCAGTCAACAAATATTTACCCAGCACCTCCCTGAGTGTGCAGAGGTCAGGAACGACATTTCAACAAAAGCAGAAGACAGAGCTGTGGTAGAGAGCTGGGTGCACGCGCACACACACGCATGCACACAGCTGGTCCGCGGGGGGGCACACCGACCCTTCTCCATTCCTAGCTGAGCGCCCTTGGGCAAGTCAGGTCCCCTGGTGCCTCAGTTTCCCCGTCTGTAGGATGAAAGTAATCACCCACCCCGCTGTGACTGGTAAATGAGCTCGCACACTCAGCACCCGCCCAGAGCAATGCCCCAGGGCCCATGCAGCCACACTGGGAGCACAATGACGGGGTTAGAGGAAGCCAGGAGGGGAGGGCGTGGCACCGACTGGCCAGGCATGGAGGGGAGGCAGGGGCTGCACCCTCGGGGGTGCTGGGATTCGGGTAGGCCTTGGGCCGGGCTCATCTTTTATACCGCCCTGACCCCGTCCTGACCGCAGACCTCAGGCAGGCGTGGGGGAGGGCACCCCCATCACGTTCTCTTTCGCCACCGACCTTCACGGTGGGAGAAAGACAAGAGGGCTAGCTAATGCACGAGCCACCTCCTGGCCAATCCCACAATTCATCCGGGGCCTGCAGGAGGCGGCGGGGAGAAGATGCTCCTTCACAAAGCGGGGTGTTGGGGGGCTGATGGCTGCCTGATGAGATCCTTACAGCTGCACACCTCCCCATCAGGGTTCGGGCAGCCCCAGTTGCAAACGGGGAAGCAGGCCTGGGGAGGGGGAGGCCGCTCGGCCGGCAGTGCACGGCCTGGCTCCAAATGCCCCCTTCCGGTGAGGGCTCCTGGGATTTCGAGGAGTCCCTGGAGACATTCCACAGGAAGGCGGCCAAGGGGCCCGCTCCTCCAGCACGGTCGCTAGCAAGGAGATACCACTGGCTTCTGTGAGTGGTGCCCAGTTTCTTGTTGGCACGCACAGACACGGGAACACTGGGCATTGCCAGGGCCCTCATTAGCAGAGGATCTTAAAACAGTATGTGGAAACCCTTCAAGACCCCCTGGGCTGAGCGCCAGCGCGCTTCGGATTTTACGGGGTAAGAACACTGAGACAGAAAGGCTGGCCTCTCTGGGGGCGGCTCTAGCCCATAACCAGGCCCCTGCTCCCACCACACGGCCTCCCCTGCTCTTGCAGGGGTGGGGCTGGACACCCCTTCCCGCCCCCTTGGATGCGGAAGAATGAGGAGGCTGCAGATGCACGTTCTTGAGCGCAAGGGAAGAATGCCCAGGCAGGAGGCCGATCTGGGGACTGCATAGAAGAAACCAAGGTCCAGAGAGGACCCAAACATGCCCAGAGCCAGCCCTAGGAGGACTCTGCACCGGGCAGGGAGGCTGAGCTGGGGGGACAGGGCCAGACCCAGAAGCAGGAGGGGTGGGACCCGCTCCTGGCTGTGTCACTAACTCACTTGGGGCTCCAGCTCCTCATCCGAGAGGGCCAGTTCGAGGAGAGGTATAGGTGAGGGTCATTCTTCAGTTTACATCTCTGGAAAGAAAACCAGCTTCCAGACCTGGGCCCAGGGCCCTCTGTCCCCTAACCTGGGACCCCGGTAAGCATCACTGAATTGCAACCAGAGGTCCTTGGGTCGGACACCTCCCAGTGTTGGTCGGTGCAGAGGGGGGCAGCCCCGGGGTCAGAGTTTCTGCTCCAACTGTGTAAATTCCGAGGTCTTTGGGAAGACCCCAGACTCATTCCTCAAGCCTCCCAACCCTGGAGCAAAGAAGACCTGTAGACCATTCTCCCGCCCAAGCTGCTGCCGGCGGGGCTGGCCGGCTGACCGGGCGTCCTGGGGCCGACGATGCCCTGCTCGTCCTCTCGCAAAGGTCCCAGCCATTCTCATCCACAATGGCTTAGTCCCTGGCATCAAAGAACAGGAGCAGGGAGGGGCTCGGCCTATGAAAGCCCGGAAGTGAAAACAGGAGCGGGGCCCAGAAAATTCTTCAGAGGAAGAGTTTTTCTGGAGAACCTCCCCCCGCCCGCCCAGTGTGTTCTCTTGGGGGTGTCCCTGGTCTCCCTTTGCAGCTAGAGAGGCCAAGAGCACAAAGCATTGCGGGTCACCAAAGACTTCCCCGAGTCCAGGGAAAGGCCCTTCCCCACACCTCTTCCACAGCCGGGCTTTTGGAGCCGCAGACCACCAGCCTCAGGGAGGACGGGGTTCTCCGGGCTCCTCAGTTGTGAGTGAGGAGGACGATGTCCATGAAGGTCAAAGCCATGAAGGTCAAAGCTGAAAACACGGACAGAATGCCTGGAACCTGCCCCGCCCAGGACGCCGTAACTCAGGGGAGCTCATCAGGCCTCACGATGACTCCCCAGGGCAGCTGCTTCCTTGTCCCAACTGCCCAGAGGGGAAACTGAGGCCCACAAAGGGACACGGTCTAGGGTCCCACACATTGAGGGAGGGGCCAAGATCTCCACCCAGGCAGGCGGTCGTGTCAAGGGAGACCCGGCCCAGACCCAGAGCCACCAGCCACATGTGGACACTCCCTCTCCCATCAGTTAGCACTGAGTGACATCGCCGGTTCAGGTCCTGGGTTGCCTGAGCCACGTTTCAAGTGATCAATAACCACATGTGGCCAGCAGCTGTCCTACTGCATGGTGCAGATCTAGAACATTCCATTGTGGCAAAAAGTGCTGCTGGACGGAGCTGGTCTAAGGGCTCTTCCGACGGGAAGGGGGAACAGGTTAGTATGGGGGGCTCTTGCCTGAGTTTCCAGACCCCCATCTTGGCTTCTAGTTGGGAACCAAAACCAGCATTTCCCCAGGGCCTGCGTGACCCATCCTCATGCTGCACCCTGGGTCCTCTCTTGTTAGACCCACGTGCACCCTTCATTATGACTCACGGAGCTCCCCAAAACTGATGGACAGACCAACAGACAGGGCTGGGGGAAAGACTGGAGTTTCCCCGGCTGGGCATCTCACGCGGACACAGGCGAATCTCAAGTTAATGACAACAGGTCCCTTTTACACCACGTGGGCCCTAAACACACACCAAGCTGCGTCTGCGCGCAAAGCATCCCCTGCACACTGGGGGACTGAGAACAAGGCCGTGCCCACCAAGGGCTGGCTTTAGGACTGATTTTGAACCTCATCCCTGCGTGGTGTGTCACCCCTTCACCGCGGGGGAAACGGAGTCTCCAAGAGGGCAGCAGCGGGCCTGGGGAAGATCTGGGACTGGAACCCGAGGGTGGCCACTTGGGGCTCTCCTGGGCAGCCCACGTCGGCTCTCTGGGCCTCGGTTCCCCCCCCCCCCCCCCCCGGCGTCAAATGCTGACCGTCACCACCCCGCCTCCCAGTTAAGGAGACGATGCAGACAAAGCCCCCGGCACAGTCCCGGCCCCGAGCTCAGCGGGCCCTTCCCCGACCCACGCCTGCGGCTGGCCTGTCCCCTCCACAGGGAGCGTCCTCACGGCCCAGAGATCTCCCTGGCACCCCGGGAGAACCGCCCTGCACCTGCCCTGGGCCGCCGCCGCGGGGCGCTCAGGCCCAGGCTGCACAGAGGGCCTGCAGGGGCGAGATAACCCATCGGTGCCCCAGCCCCCCGCGCCCGATGGGGGGGCCCCCCCTGCGCCCGGGGTGGGAGGCGGCAGGAAGTGACAGGGAGGCAGAACCGGGGGACAGGCCCCTCACAAAGAGCGCGTCCTCTGTAAGTAGAGATAAACCTTGGGAGGGAGGAAGGGGCGCTAAATCAGTTGTTGAGCCGATGTACCACATGCTGACAGGGCAAATGTGAGGCCTTTCACGGCCACGCGGCTTTCATCTGCCGTTATTCATGGAGGAGCCGGCGCTTTATCTCCCTCACATTATGTGAGGCCACGAGGCAGACACTTGCTCCAGCCTGCACGGGGCTCCCTTGGAAAATATTAATATGTAAATGTCACTCTCCGCAGACCAGAAATGAAATGGGATGACCGACTGGAAGGCGCTCTGCTGGCAAGATGATAAAAAAAAAAAAAAAAAAAAGGAAGAAAAAGCTGCTCTGGCGACTGGCGTGGGCAAGGGGGGCCCGCTAGAGCACGGGACGGGGGCTCAGCCTCCTTCCACGGCCTCTTCCCCGGCAAGGGCCTTTGGCGTGAGGCCTGGGAGCGGGGAGGCAAGCTTCTGGATGCCTCCACCTGCTGGCAAGAGAAATAACACAGATGCTGTGGGGGTGTGTGTGGGGGGGGGCCTGGGCTGTCACTCTGGACTAGGGATCTTCTGGGAGCATTTACATGCAAGGCCTGGTTTGGCCACTGGCATCCCGATGGCCCCATTTCACTGATGAGGATACCGTGGCACGGGGGTTCAGCAGCCGGACCAAGGACGTTCGGCTCGGTTCTGTCCCCTGCCTCGAGGACCTCCACGTCCTGCAGCCCCCCAGGACTGAGCATGTCATGGGCCCAGCGCCCCACCACATTTGGGCACTGTGGTCTGTCCAAAGGCAAGGACCATGACGTGCTGGCCACAGGGAGGTGCCTGAGTGAGGACACACAAGCCCATGGGGACAGCGGCCCATGGGGCCTCCCCTTCCAGCCTTGCCTGTGGCCAGGAGCTGCGCACGTCCCTCTGCCAGCACCCAGGCCCTGCTCCCACCCGGTTCTGGGTGCCCAAGGGTGAGAAAGCTGGGCCAGGAGTGGCGTCCTGGGGCCGGGTGGGGCGCTTGCGAGCAGCAGACCCAGCAGGCGGGACATGACCCCTCTCCCCCATGTTTTGCGGTATGCTGGAGAGAGCCTCCTGGGGCTCCCACTGTCCCCTGCCTCACCCCACCGCACCCTCCCACCCCAGCCCTGCACAGCTGGCCATGGGGGGGCCCTGGACGAACACAGGGGCACCTCCAGCCCCCCACCCCCACCCTGCGTGCTCAGGTGGTCTCCCCACTCACAGAAAATACTGCCTCTGGGCCCCGAGCTGGCAGCCTGTGGCCCCTCTTTCTGAGGCTGCTGCCTCCTCTCAGCCCCCACCCTCCTGCTGCTGCCAGAGCTCATCAGCAGACACCAGGGTGACCCCGGGCGCGGGAGCTCACAGGAGCGCTTGTTTCTTCCTGGCAACGCCAGCTCGCTGCTTAACCCCGTCCAGCAGGAGCCCACAGGGGAGGCCTGCACGCGCCACGGAGACCACGCTGCCCCTGCCCCCGGGGCACCCCCCACCCCCCAGACTGGAGCGCAGGCCCCTAGGGACAGGGACAAGCCGGAGCAGAGGTGGGGCGGCGCCTGCAGATGGAAACTGTGACTTCAGAAAGCTGGAATGCTTCTTGGGAAACATCAGTGCTCATTCGTCAATGGGAGGCACCCTGGGAGCCGGAGGGCGGCTCCAGGGCTCCCCCAAGACGGAGTGTGCACGTACACACGCACACCCGTACAAGCTCATCCGTGCTCACATGCACACACACACAATGCACACATGCAAACAGTACACACTCACGTGTGTGCCCGTAGACACACACGTGTGCACACACAGGTGCACACATGCACACACGCATAAACACGTGTGTGCCCACGAATGCACACATCCCCGCCAAGCCTCTGACTCACCAGCCCTGACCTCCACCCCCAGGATCTCCGCAGGCCCCAGGGCAGACATGGGCAGAGGAGGGAGGGGGAGAGGAGCAGCTGCTTGGCAGGGGCTGGGGGCTCTGGAACCTCAGGGAGCGGGGCGGAGGGGGCACTCATGGCCAGGCCTTGTGGTCTGGACTTGAGAAATCTCCATCCCGTAATAGATTCTGGCAACGGGGCCTTCCCCAGAACAATGGGCTGCAGAGTCTCTGAGCTGGGCGGGCGCCTGTGTGTGAGAATCGGGGCTTGGCAGCTTTTCTGGGGGCTGCGCCAAACCTCCAGTGGGTTTGTGCTCCCCAGCAGGGCCGGGCCAGGGGGCTGCAAAGCCAGGACGGCCCACCCCAGCCCAGGTCTGACTGCCTCTTCCCTCCTCCAGGAAAGCTGTCCTGGGTAGGGGGAGCTCAGGTGGGGGACACCCTGGGGGCAGGACTGACAGGCCAAAGGGAGGGGAGGGGACTGGAGGCAGCAGATCTGGTCTGTTTTCAGGGAAGCCCTGTAGGCTCCTGGCCACAGTAGGAGCCTGGGTCCCTGATCCTCCTCTGACCCTGAACTGGCGGGAGGAGGAGAGAGGAGGGGGGAGGGAAGGAGTCAGGAGATGTAAGGATGGAGAAGGGGGAGGGAGAGAGAGGAGAGAGAGGGGAGAGAGCCTAGGGAGGAGGGGGAAGTGCAGGAGAGGGGCTGCAGAGGCAGAGGGCTCCCCGGGAAGGGAAGGGCGCCCCTGCTGTCTCTAATCTCGGCTCTGGGAGCTTCGGGCAGCCCTGGCCACAGCCTGGAATCCCCTGGGGAGCTGAGGGTCTTTTGTTTGTTCAGAGCTGCCAGGTTCTCAGAGCGGGGTTCCCACGCATCACCAGCATCACCTGGGAGCAAACACGCAGATTCCCACCCATGTTTTTACCACACGGCCCAGCTAATGAATCCAGAGGATTCTGATGCTTGGTGGAGCGTGGGCCAGACCCGCGTCCCCGCCTGGGCTGTGTACTCAGGGGGCCTCCAAGAGCCAACAGCTTTCAGGAAGAGAAAAGTGCTGGGCTGGGCTGGGCTGGGGGAGCTGTGGAGGGTCCTCCTGTTCCCCAGGGGAGGGTGGGGCTGAGGCCAGTGGCGGCGGGTGTCCCCAGTCCTTCTAGAAGCTGGGCAGACAAGGGACGGGGAGGCCAGTGATGGGGAGGCTCGCAGACGCCTGGGAATGTTTTCAGGCTGAGGAGCAGGAGAGGGGGGAGAAGAGAGAAAAGTTTCTCATCAATGGGGTGAGGCTGGGGGGACTCAGGAAGCGCCCCAACATGGGGTGTGGCAGGTGGCAACAACAGTGGCAGGGACAGTTAATGTATCCAGGTGACAGCCACTGTCCGGACTTGATGAACACCATTCTTCCTGCTGCATACACAGGAGTGGACAGGGGCACAGAGAAGTTGAAGAAGTGGCCCAAGGTCACCCAGCTGCAAAGGGCTGAACTGGGAGGGAAGCAGGATCCATGCTTTCAGCTGCTCTCCCTGCAGATGGGAGGACAGAGAGGCAGATCCAAAGGTGACAGGAGTCAGGGAGCAGCACGCGGTCCTGGCTGGGTGACGCCCAGGAGTGGCCCCCACACGGGCATATGGACCACAGAGCAGAACCACGGAGCAGCCACGTCCTGAGCAAGCAGACAGAAGCCGGGGCAGAAGAGTGCTTCAAAGGCTTCCAAGGTCTCCAAGGTGACCTGAATGCCAAATGCTGGGGTTCAGGGTCAGAAGAATGGGATGCACTTTCTGAAGGCACTGGCTAGCGCCCTGCCCAACTGTCCCTGCGCTTACCAGGCTGGGGATGAGCCGTTGAAACTGGGGTCCCTCTGTCCTCAGCCCTCTTACAGATTTGCAATTAAACTAGCATTTTGTCTCCTCTGCCATCAGGAAGCTAATGAGCCCCGCCCTCCAGATCCTGGGTGCTGGGAGCGCTCCGATACTGGGCTGGACTCTAATGTGCGCGGTGTGAGGGACCCTTAATTTATTACGTGCTGGTAATTGATGTTTATATAAAGTAGCTCTCACCACTACTCAAAGTACAAGATGAAAAACAATCAGCCATTTGCCTCAAAAGAGAGAGAGAGAGAAAACACCACACACATCGAAAGCAACCCCCCCCCCCAAAATTACTGGGTAGGGGCTGGATCTGCATGTCAGCGCTCTGAAGCTTGGGGTCCAACCACATAGACAAGTGGTGAGAGCCAAGACGGGGAAAGTCACCACCAGGCTGCCTGCCATCCTCAGGGTCGAGCGGGCCTGGGGTCCCTTCTGAAGAACCCAGGCCACGGTGCTGGGTGCTGCCACCTGGCCCTCCCACCAGCTCTGACTCCTCCCTGGCCACCTATTCTGCTCCCTGTGGGCCCCAGCTCTAAGGAATGTGGCTGGAGGCCCTGGCACAGTTTTGAGGGGGCCCCGATGAGCCCCAGGGTGACCTCAAGGCTGAGCGAGACCCCCTGCACCCCTGCCTCCTGGCTAAGATTTAGCCATCCCCACCCACACATCACATCTACCCTCTCTGCCGCTCCCATCCCAAACCACTTCAGTCCAGCAGCTTCTGGCACACCCAGAGGCCCAGACTCGGAGCAGCCTGGGGAGACTGGCCTTTTGGGGACAGCGTGACCCCCAGATGCCCGTGCAGCCCTCGCCATGCCGCTGGAGCTGACTTCCACGTTGTGTTGAATAGTGCAGGGCACTGCATTTGTGTCCCACGGCTGCCCTGACAGATTCCTCGGACTTGGTGGGTTAAAACAATACCCACTTATTCATCACAGTTCTGGAGGCCAGAAGGTGGACGTCGGTGTCACAGGGCTGAAATCAAGGTGTCAGCAGGGATGGGCCCCGTTCAGAGGCTCTAGGGAGGAATCCTTCCTTGCTCCCTCTAGCTTTTGATGGCTGCAGGCGCCCCGTAGCTCGTCACTCCAGGCTCTGCCTCGGGGGTCACATGCTTCTTCCACTTCTGGGTCCTGGCTCTCCCTCTGCCCCCCTTTTAAGGACACTCCTGGTTGCATTCAGGAACACCCTGAACGACCCAGGATCCTATCGCCTCACAATCCCTAACTCCATCACATCTCCAAACTGCTTTTCTAAATCAGTTACAGGTTCCAGGAATTAGGACATGGGCATTTTTGGGGGGGGGCACTTTTCAGCCTACCATACACCGAAAGGGAAAATCAAGCCAGGTTCCTGCTTCCTTATGTCCTGCTCCAATGGCCATGAAAGCCAGTCACTCATGCAGGAGCAACTTCATCTAGCAACTACTTACCGAGAGCCAGGCACTGTTCTCAGTGTTGGGGATACAGCAGTGAGAAACACAGACAGCAATCCCTGTCCTCGTGGAGCTTACATGGGCATGTGGCTAAAGGGAAACCAAGCCAGGAGAGGAATTCAGGGCTACATTTCAACAGGGTGGTCAGGGCTGAGCAGCTGACTTTTGAATAAAGGTCTGAAGGAACCAAGAGCATGAGCAGCATGGTGATCTCAGGAGAACTTTCCAGGCAGAGGGAACCGCAGGTGCAAAGGCCCTGTGGCTGCAGCGTGCCTGGCATGTTCACAGAATAACAAGGAGGCCAGTGTGGCTGGAGTGAAGCAGATGACAGGGAGTTAAGAGTTGGATGTAGCAGGAGGGAGGAGGAGGCTTGGGCGGAGTCACGGAGGGCTCCTACAACAAGGCCAGAGCCTAGTGCACCCACACTTAGGGTCCTGCCTCCTAACCAAGGCTGTGTTCGGCTCCCCCCGCCCCGGCTCCTTTCTAGTACTTTCTTCCAGCAGTGACCATCAGAAGCAGCCCCCAGCCTTTACTGAGCATGCAGTCCAGAAGCCTGTGCTCACGCACACAGCAGTGGGCACCGTGCAAGGCTGTGAGCTATGGTGTGTGTCCCAGCTGAGGCAGGCTGTGCAGCCCCCCCCCACCAACGCTGGAGTGCCGGACCCGGGCTGGGGGGGAGCCGTGGGTGGTGCCATGCCTGCTAAAGCCGCACTCTCCATTAAGAATTTATCAGCCCAGAGGGAAGACGTCTTTGGCTCTGGGTCTCCCACGGTGGGGTCCTTGCAGTAGCAAAACTTTGCTTCTGGGGATAAAATGGAAATTCAGCCCCTGGAGTATAATGAAAAGCCAGCTCACAAAGCATTTCCCTTTGAGCTGGGCTGAGCAGCCCCCTAATGACGACGGGAGAGCTGGGGGGCATGTGGGGGCCCCAGGGTCCCCCCCCCACAGCAAGTACACGAGATGGCGGCCACGCTGGAGGCACTCGGCCCCCAGGGCCCCACCTGCTCGGTGCCGCCTGGCCTAATAAACCCTCTCCCTTTGGAGTCACATTTGATGCGGTTCCAACAGGGAGCTATACGTCACCAAATCCAGCAAAAATTTGTGCTAAATTGAATCAATCCATCTTGGAAATGGCTCTTGTCAGGTTCTGTCAGAGAGACCGTCTGCAGGGGACGAAGAGATCTGGAGGGGCCATCAGGATGTGGGGGCTGGGGGGTGCGAATCTCAGCACCTCAAAGCCTCCCACAGCCTCTGGTGGGGGGTGGCCGGCACCCGCACCCTCGCTGTCACTGTTGTGAGCGAGGCTCACGGCTTGCTCTGCAGGACAGGTGTGTGGTGGGGGACAGAGGTGTCTGGTTAGCAGCGGCCCCTCCCTGCAGTCTGCCATTGTACTACCTTCCACAGAGCCTTCTCGTGGCTCAGTTCGGGAGAGATCTAGAATTACGAGGCGCTTACTCATCGCCAGGTATGCTAATGGTGGGAGGCCAGGGCCAGGCCGGCCAAGCGGCCAGAACGCAGACGGGGCCGGAGCACTCCGTGGTCTGGAGAGCAGCTGGGGGCTGGGGCGCAGGTGCCCCGGGGTGGGCAACGAGGAAGACGCTCCCTCTGTCCAGGAGCGGGCTTGAGAGCCTCCTCCGTGGGGACACGCGGCTCGCCCTGGGCACAGGGTTCAGGTTGGGGGCAGCAGACCCTACATCTGGAGCTCCAGGCTCCCGGGAGAAACCAGGCACTGCCCCGCTGCTCTGGTGAGGACCTGGCGGCCCAGGGGGGAGCCTCCGTGAGGATGGCCACCCCTGACCAGAACGTCTCTACTGCTTCCCAAAATCTGGTTCTCAAAGTTGTCCCGGGTACAGATACAAGCCTTCTGGCCGGCTTGGTTTCTGCTCCTGCCGGGTGGGCAGGCCCTTTCCCCCCACTCTGCCCCTGCACGAGCAGCCTGCCTGGTCCCGGATTGCAGTCCTTAGCTGTGCTGTGCCCTTCCCTAGGTGAGCCTTCTCTCCAATCCTGAGGTCACCCCCACCCCCCATTTCCGCGGGTCCCTGTACTCTCCATCTCCCGAAACTCCGAAACTCTGTCCCCATCGTGGGGCCCCCCGCTCCTGCCGCCACGGTGTCCCCCTCGCCCACAAGCTCCAAAGGTCAGCTCCTTGAGGACGCACAGCTGACAAGCACATGATGCTTCCCAAAGGACACACGCAGCCCAGGGCACACACACGTTACTGAATGTCAAGTTCACGGGCGCCAGGATGCAGGTAAAGGACAAAAAGCACTATGAAGTTCTTGCGAGTTTCACTGTGTGATAAGAACAAACCAAGAAACCAACGTCCCCCCAGCACACCGAGTTCACCGGGCGCCCACCTCCCCCCAGGCCGTGTTTTGGGGGAACTGTTACGTGCCCGTGCATCAGCTGCTGGACCCTCGGCGCTGGCCAGACCCACCCTGAGGTGCGCCTGGGGCATGGGCATGGGGATAGCTGCATCATGTCTCCTGCCACAGCCTGTCCCCCTCCCGAGCCGCCTTAGCCTCTCCCCCATCTTGCCCCCAGTGTTGTGGAAATGGGGCAGCAGCTAGGCCCAAGCGACCCAAAATGTGTCACTTTGGAACAGCTCCTATTCTGCAAAATTATCTCACGGGCTTAGCAGTTGGGGCAGCAGCCTCCTCAGGGAACAGTGGGCTGACCATGAGCCCGAGGGGGCTTCTGGGAGCTGGTCGAGCTCTGTCCGTTTCGTACCCAGGGTGCTGGTTACACGGTGAGTTCAGCTTGAACAGGTGAGGACATGGGGAGAGGCGGCCGTCCACAGCCCCAGGAGAGAGGCCTCAGGGGACAGCTGCCCTGCCTACAGCCTCATCTTGGACTTCTAGCCTCCAGCAGTGTGAGAAAATAAGTCTCCACCGTTCAAGTCGCTGGGCCTGTGGGGCCTGGTGGCGGCCACCCATGACAGAGCCCGCTGGGGAGCAGGGGTAACCTCGAGGACGGGACCGGGAAGGCGGGCCCCCTGCAGCAGCTGCCCGGGCAGGGGTGGGGGAAGAGAGAGCCCTCTTTGGCTTCTGGAGGCTGTTTCCCCTCTGAGCCACCACAGCCCCCAACTCAATTTCCAAACCGGATACCAAACTAAGCTGGATGCTGAGGCTACAGATCTACGGAGGGATTTATTAGCAGGCAGAGGAAGACAAAAGCAATCTCGCCTGACACAAATATAGATGAATACGTGTATAGGAAACCCACAGACTGGCAAATTAAAACGTGGGTCGGGCTGGCAAGCGGAGGATGCCGGCTGATGGATCTCCCCAGCCAGACAGCCAGGCCGACCGAATATGTCACCACGACATGCTCTCGAGAAACTGCACCCCCACGCGTACCCCTGAGGGAGGCAAGGATGATGGAGCATCGTCGGCCGGCAGGCCCGCGGGGCTGTGGACTCCCAGGGTAGGAGACCACGTGCACACACACCTGGCCCGGGACTCCGGAGGGAAGGGGGTGTCAGCTCGGAAAATGCGGGGTGTGGGTATGCGGGCTTCCACCCGGAGCCACGAGGCCCCGGAGCAGAGCCTCCTGTGTGTCTGGGGCTGCCTCTCCCAGCAAGTTGCAGGGACTCACAGAACAGCTGATGCATGCATGCATAAATGGACGGACGGATGGACAGACAGGCGGGTGGGTGGATGATGGGCACAGTGACGGAGGCGCTCGGCACAGCGCCGGGTGCATGGCTAATAAACAGGAGCTGGCCTGCTTCGCGTTCCTGCCCCAGCACCGCCTCCCAGGCTCAGAACCGCACTGACACGGACGGTCTCGGCCTAGGAGCCAACACACAGCGTCTGCGGATGGCGCTCCCAGCTGGGCCCCAACCGGGCCACCTCGCTGTCCCACCCTTCTAGCTCGCTCTACACCGGCCAGTCTGGAAATCTCCCCAGGGCCCGGTGGGCCCTATCCCTTCTGGCTCCTTCCTTGGCTAGCTTCGTCCCCTTTTCCTGGAGCAAGCCTCCCTCCTTCCTCTGGCAGGTCCCACCTCCTGGGCAGAGCTGAGCAGGGGCCCCAGCCATCTGCAAAAGCTTCCCTCCAGGCCTGCGCACAGGGCCTGCTCCCTCCCCAGTGTGTCCCCCCCCCCCCCCCCAGAACAGGTCCCAGGAGGCAGCCACATGTGGTTATTTACGCTCAAGTATTAACGTGAAAGGAAATGGAAACTTCGGTTCCTGGGTCTCCCTGGCCGCCTTTCAAGGGCTCAAGAGCCACAAGTTGTTGTTGGCGACTGTCTTGACAGCAAGGACATCCTCCCCTCCCTGCAGGATGTGCTGCTGGACGGGGTCGTTGTAGCATGTTCTGCTACGAGACGGCTGAAAACAGGGCCCTCCTTGGGGGGGGTGGGCTCCCCCGGTCTGGTTCATCAGTGAGCCCCTCTCAGAGCCTGGCATGCAAGAGGGCATCAAAACTTGCACCCTGGATTGGAGACATTTAGGGATGTCCTGGACACCACCTTTGTTTACCTTCTGTTATCTGATTCTCAGAGGGTGGAGTTTCTGGAAGAATCTGGGGATAATGACCAGGACCATGTATTATGTGCGTCTGTGTGCCAGATGCTGAGCAGGGGCTTCTCATGTGCCACCCCGTTCAACCTCTGCCAAGAAGATTGTCCCCTTGTACGGTGACCAGGGCTGAGGCCACATTGGGTAGCAGAGCTGGCTTTGAAATGGATGGTTCTATCTGACTCCAGAGCAGTGCCCTTGAACTCCCTGGTCTCGAGCCTGGGCTCAATTTAGCACCCACGTCACGGCTGCTCCCCAACACCCCAGGCCAAGGGCACCACGCTTCTGTCCCGGGTGCCCCTCACAGTGTCACACAGCGTTCACGGCGCTCAGCTCAGGCCTGGACTCCAGCAGAAGAGGCCCCCTGGGTCTGCGCGCCCACAGACACCAGGACAGAGGAGGGTACGGAGCAAGCATTTAACAAACACCAGGATCCAAACTGGAGAATGGTGTGTGTGTGTGCGGGTGGGTGTGTATGAGCATGAGGGCGTGTGCAAGTGGGCATGCGGGCGAGGGTGTGGGTGTGTGCATGCGTGCGTGGGGGGTGCGGATGGCTGGGTACACAGGGAATTCTCTATCCAGGGATTCAACAGCTGTGACTTCTTTCCAGACCTTCAACGTCCTAAATTCTTCATTTGCCTGACAGCCAAGCCCAAGGATGTTGCCCACCGAGGGCAGAGCCAGGCTGAGGCCCCCGGCCCGGGGCCCGCCTGACCTCCCTCTGCACCCCATGTTCTGGGACATTAAAATCTCTGATTGTTTAAGCTGTCGGGTCAGGCTTTCTGTTACCCGCAGACCCAGGCATCCTGGTAGATCGACTGACTTCGTATTTGTCTAAATGGCCTCACTCACTACCAGACCGCCATCCTGAGCCCAGACACCCAGGCCCCGCAGGCTTCAGAGGCTCACCTTGCGTTCTCTGGATACACGGAAGTGTATCCGAAGTCAGACCACCCACAAGTTTGAAAGCACACATCTGTGCGCCACCCGTGACCGCCCGGGGTGGGGGGCGGGGTGGCGGTCTAGGGCTAGCCTTCACCCTGCCCTGTGGGGAACCGGCCACCAGGGCCTTGGAAGGCCTGTCCTGACCGGGCATCCCACTTCTGAGGACAAGGGGAGGAACAGAGCACCGGGAAGCTAGAGTGCGCTCGGGCAGGACAGCCTTTACAAACTGTAGAGTGCCACTCTCCCGGCCCACCCTCCCAGAGCCTGGGCTGTGAGCAAGGCCCGCAGGGAGGATCCAGGTCCCTTCCCATGAGACACCCTCTGCCAAACAGGGTGTCTGCTCCTCCCCCCTCCCTTCTGCCCAGGGGTGCGCACACATCGGGTCCCCCTGGATCTGCCGCCGTGTCAGGATCAGCGGTTGTGGTGGCCTGGAAGGGATGTCTGGGCAGCCGACGAGGGTGGAGGGGTGCATGGGCAGGGAAGGCAAGAGCTTTCTGCCAGGTCAGCAGCCTGGGTCCCCCCTGCGACCACGACCACACCGGACCCTCCCTCCTAATGAAGGAAGGGAGTAGGTGACCATCCATCTTTTGCGCTGCGGGTCCTAATTAAGCGTCAGCGAATTCCCTGACCTGCCTGCTTTCTGTCCCTGGCATAATATGTTATTTACCTGCAGCTAATAGGTTCACGGGTAATGATAGTCTTGTATCAAATGACGGCCGTTTGGCTTCTGACAGTTTTAAAGACCGGTCTCGGGGACACTACAGTTTCTAATTACAGGGTCTGTCACCGGCGATGTTCAGTTCAACACCACTCCTTCTCCCGCAGGTGACACTTCTGTCCAGATAGGAAATTTAAGCTCAGCCGTGACAGTTAAGGTTAAAAATACTGCTCGGTAAGAGGCAAGGGATCATAATTTGGGTCGCTGCCGTGTTTAATTAATTGGACTGTGGCAATCAGCACTCCGTGGGCCGTAATTACAGGCCGGGTGAGAGGCCCCGCTCCCCCCTTGCCATGTCTTACAGCTGTAATTTCGCGGGGGCTCTGACCTGGCTAAGAGCAAGGGGCCCTGGAGCTCTTTCAAGGCGCGCGGTACTTCATTAGGCAGCTATGATTTGTGAGCGGGAGAGAGGAGTGAGCCTGCAGAGGCTGGGGAGGCGAGGCAGGAGGGACCGCACCTGCCCTTGCCCTTCTCAGCTGCAGGCTGTCTTCCCTCCCACCCCTCTTGTCATTCTGGCAGGCAGTGCAGTGACAAAGACCAGCGATCCTTGGATGCCAGAGAGAGCCACCCGGAAGAGAGAATCCTGGCTCCTCAACCGGCAGTATCCATGCCTCACTGTTCTGCAAACAGGCCAGACCAGCTCAGACCACAGGGCCTTTGCCCATGCTACTCCCTCTGCCCCGACCACCTTCCCCAGGTGCCAACACGGTTTCCTCCCCTCTCTTCGTTCAGGTGCCAGCTCAGTCTCCTCCTTGGCAGTGGGGGGCGGGGGGTTTTCCCTGACCGTACCCCTATCACAACCCTCCCTGCCTCCTGCCTCCTCCCTCTGATAACCCTCATCACCATCGGAGACCACATTTTGCTTGTTTATGTTCTGGCCTGTATCTCAGAATGAGTGCTCTTTATCGCCCCACTTGCTAGACCCGGTCCCCTGGGGCCACCGCCTGTCTCTGTTCAAGGCTCACCTTGTTCAAGCTTCAAGGAGCACCCCCCACCCCCACCCCGACAGGTCAGGCTGGATGCAGCCCTTGCCCCTCCAAGAATACCTGCCTGGCTCATGCCTCTGGATGGCGACCCCAGGTGTTTGATCAGGTCCGTGGGTCAGGAGCAGCCTTGGCTTGGATCACTTAGCGATCCTTCCCCATCTTTAGTTTGTGGCATGCACATGGCCTGGAGGACAGAGGACTCACACTCAGGACAGCAGGCAGGCTGAGAACCTGGACCACGACTCTGAGACCTGGGTTCAGGGCCTGGCCCCAGTGCTGACCAACATGTGGGGAAGGTAGTTCCCCTGGGAATCTCTCTCCGAGTCCCCGGGCACAACCGTGAATGGCGGGGACTCTCGAGGCAGGCTGCTCTCTGCCGGGATGTCAAGTGCGGTGACTCAGCCAAACCTCAGTTTTCCTCATCTATAAAATGGGGCAGTCCTATTTCCTCTCACACGGGGGCAGGGGAGCAGGTCTTAGGAGTGGATGGGCTGAAACACGGGAGATGCTTAGGAAGGGGCGTACAGGGCAGACTCCGAGATGCTCCAGCTCATGTCACCCCAGAAAGTCAGGAAGGGTCAGGCTGACCTCCCCTGGCAGCTGCCAAGGTCTAAGTTGTAAGTACATGTCCAGGTTCTCAGAACAAAGGGCTTGAGGCTTCAGCAGCTTTTTGGAACCTCAGCCCTTGGCCTGCCATGCCCACATGCTTATCTGCCCCTCTGGCTGGGCCCTGAACTTGGCACTGGGGGCCTCAGTTTTACCCTACTGCGGGCTGCCTTCCCACAAGCTCAGCACCTGCAGGGTATACGCCCCCTTCCCACTGTCCCCCACAGAGCCTCCCCCATCATATACCTACCAGAGAATTCCCTTTGGCACCCAGCTCCCCGACTGGGCCTCCCATAATGAGCACAGTGCATGCACTCGGCTCACGGATGATTTTTATGAATGCTGAACGGGGCCTGTACCAGGAGATCCCTCACTGCTAACTTCACCGTCCCCACCCTCCACCATGTCCCCTCCAGCCATTGCAGGAGAGCTTTGCCGGGGCCTGATGGGAATTCAGAAATGAAGTTACTCATCTGGAGGGGACCTCGTCCCCAAACGCTGGAGTAGGAGGGGAGCAGGCAGGGCCACCGCGCTCCTTGTGCACCACGTGGGGGAAGGACTCCCATTCTGAGTCCATGGGCAGAGGGGCTGCATCTGTCAGCGGGCAGCCTGCTCTTCAAGATGCTCACTCAAAGGGGGTGTGGTGGACTGAACTGTGGACCCCCAGAAAGATATACTGGAGCCCTATTCTCCAGTACCCCCAAACGCGGCCTTATTTGGAAACAGGACCTTCGCGGACGTCATTAATACCTGAGCTAAGACGGGCTCATGTTAATGTGGGGTCATTCCGATACGGCATTCCGATATTCCACAGAGGCAGCAACAGGAGGGATGTGGCCACAAGCCACCGAGGATGGCTTGGCCACTACCAGAAGCTAGGAGAGACAAGGATCCTCCCTGGAGCCTTTGGAAGTCGCATGGCCCGGCTGACACCTTGCACTCCGTTTTCTACCTCCGGACGGAGAACAGAGTTCTGTTGTCTCAGCCCCTGGTTTTGGCACTTCGTTACTCAGCCCCAGGACACTCCCACGGTGGTCACAGGAGAGGACATGCAGAGTGGCGTGGCTGGCTGACTCCCTGACACGCCAGACGCAGGTGACCTCCGCTGGGTGGCCAAATCCATCACTGCCACACCGCGCCCCTCCTCCCGGACCCTCGCTGCGCGGTTCCCATGGAGCTCAGGGACCTGGGGGGTGGGGGACGAGCACGCCTGTTTATTAATCAAAGGCTGGGCTGCTCGCATCTCAGTGGAGAGCTGCTTTTGAAGTGCTGAGTGATTTATTTTAGCCAATTACGGGTTTGCTTCCCCTTCCGAGGACCCCACGTAATTGATTGAAACCTATTGAAAACAAATTAGCCAGCACCAGGATGCAGATCTGTTTATCACTTCTCTGGAGGTTTGCAGGGAACCCACGTGAACTGCGAAACCCATTCCTGTTTGTTTTTCCCTTCCATAGAAGGACAGGAGGAGAAAAAAGAACAGACCTTTTCCAGGCTGCACAGGCCCCTCTGTGCACCTGGCCACCCACTCTTGGCCAATGCCTGTAGTGTCTGGGAGGGTCCCGGGGAGGCCGCCCTGACTCCCAGCATGCAACGGTCAGTGCCTGGGGGACGGGTGTTTGGGGTGGCCCCGGGTTTTCGCTGCAGCAACCCACATCTGCATACGTGCTGTGTTGTTGACTGACTTCCTGAGAATAAACCCCTGTGCGGGACCTGTGGTGTCCGCGTGCAGGCACATGTCTATGGGTCTGGCTACGACCCACCCTTTTGATTTTCCAGAGGGGCTCGTCGCCTGGGCCAGCCACACACGTGGGTGTTTTATTGCATCTGGGAGCTGACTTAGCAGGTATCAAGTGGCACTGGGAGGTGACTTCAAATGCATTTTCAGGTGAATTAGAAAAATTATTTTTCTTTTTAAGACTTTTTTTTTTTTTAATTTATCAGAGAGAGAGAGAGAGAGAGAGCACAAGCAGGGGGAGCGGCAGGCAGAGGGAGAAGCAGGCTGCCCTCTGAGCAAGGAGTCCGATGTGGGACTTGGTCCCAGGACCCTGGGATCATGACCTGAGCCGAAGGCAGATGCTTAACCGACTGAGCCACCCAGGCATCCCAGAAAAATTATTTTTAATTGTGGCAAAACACACGTAAAATTTATCACCTTCACCATTTTTAACTACCGTTCAGTAGTATTAAGTATATTCATGGCACATAGCGTTAAACACTTTCTCCCCACCTGTGTGACCCTCGCTCGGTGACACCAGCCAGCACCCTCTCACTGGTGCCGATCTGACCTGCCCTGCACTTGGCTTACCCTTCCCTCGCCGGGCCCACCTCACCTGCCCAGACCTACCTCCGAGGAGTTACCGGCTGGCAGGTCCCAGACCCACCTGTACACGGTGCCCGGAAATGGGGGTCCCTCCCTGCTCAAAATCCTGCAGGGCCCACCCTGCCCATGCCATCAGGCCTCCACTCCTTCTAGAAAATCTCCCTTCCCTTCCCCACCACCAAGGGTATGTCACTCTGGCTCCCCAGACCCATTCACCTCCCCACTGACACCAAGCTTCCAAGGGCTCGAGCCGCTGCTGTCTCCCCTGCCTGGTGATGCCTGCCACCCCCAGCTCTGTACCCCAAGCAAGGTGCGGGGGCTGACCGCATGGATGCCGTCCTGCAGGTGCCTGGGCCAGACAGCTGTTCCCTCAGCTGGAACTGAAACAAGGCGCTGCTGGGGCCCACCTGCAGCCCCAGCCAGCGGCACGGCGTCCCTCTCCACAGCTGCCCTAGACCAGAGAGGGCCAGGGCTCCAGGAACAGCCAGGGTGAAAGTACGAAGGGTTTCTGGTGGCCCCCAAGCATCCCGCAGAGCACTGGGCTGCAGCTGGGCAGACCTCCCTCTGCTGCCGGGCGAGCTGACCCTCATCATCATTCGGTGGAAGAGCCTGAGAAGGTGCAACTGGCCGGGGGAGCCCGAGAACTTGGCCAAGCCATGCTCCGGTCCCTCGGGGCTCACATCCACACACGGGCATGTAAGGTGCGTGCATATCTACGTGTGGGTCGCATGTAGACGTGTGCGCATGTGGGTGGTCTGTGTGCATGTGTGTGCCGGGGGTGGGGATGAGGAAAGAGACGCCCACTGGCAGGTCAGTGCTGCAGAAGGGAGGGCGTGCGGGGTGCGTGCAGGCGGGCAGACAGCATGACTTTACTCTCTCGCCAAACCACACGACAGCTCTGCCCCCCCTTAGTCAGCAGATGCAACCTCTGCTCAGGTGTCCCCGGGCTTCTGGGCCCAGGTCCCACCCAGCCCAGTGAGGTGTGGCACTCCCGAGCAACAAGGAGACACGGCGGGCAAAGGCGTGAGTTCCAGAGCCCGGGTCCCCCAGCTCCCCTGCCGCCCAGCTCTGAGACTTCAGGGAAAAGCGACGGCAGATCCCTGGGCCTCAGTTTCCCCATCTGCAGATAACCAGAGCACTGTCTCGCAGGGAAGTCACAGAGACAAACCATTTCCACTTCGGAGGCCAAGACCATGCTGGTACCAGCATGCTTCCCGGGGCTCCCCGTGGGGGCCCCCTGAGCCAGGCACCAGCAAGCTGTGTGCGCACACTAACCCCTGGCATCAGCAACGGGGACCTTATTTGGAGACTGGGGCTGTGTAGCTGTGGTGTAGATGTGAGTAAAGAAGCAGGGGAGTTACCTATCACGCGAGGCTGGGCACTGCTGGTATATGTGTGTGTGCTTAAACTAGAAATGTGGACTTAAAAAACCCAGCAAGAGGCCTTCCAGGGACTGCCGACCCTGTGCCAGGCATGGGCCCAGGAATTCACATACACAATCTCATTTATTTAAACATCTATGCCCCTACGGGCATAGCTTCACAGCCCCATTTTACAGGTGGGGAAACTGAGGCCCAGGGCTGAAGCCCCCGGCTCAGGTGACACGGCTTCAGCCATACAGGCGCGGGGATTCTGGGACCCCTGATGTCAACTGCAGTGGGTCGGGGAGGAGGGGGCCTGGAGGCCAGAACCATGCCAGCTGCCCGGCCATGCACAGCAGGCCCAGCCAGTGCCCTGGGGGACAGCCCACGGGGCCATGCTAAGCGACGGCTTCAGTGGCACTAGACAGGTGCAGACACACGGGGGCCGTGAAAACACCCCACCACTGAACCCCCAGCCAGCCCGGGGGACAGGCAGCCGGTGGGGGACGTTTCCCAGCAACGCTGTCCTGAGTCTTGGTGACACGTTCTAAATCTTCCCAACACTCTGGCTCTGGCTATTTGCCACCGACAGCATGGGTCCAGCTCCCCGCCAAAGAAGCCAATTTCTCCCCAACTCCATTTCTGCCCTCAACCTGCCAGACCCGCCCAGTGCTTCGGCGGCCTCCCAACCCACGGGTGCAGGCTGCCCCGGGGTGGTCTCGCCTGAACAGCCTCCGGTCCCTGGTTGGAAGCTTCCCACAGTATTTATTGGTCCGGTCTCTGTGAAGCCTCGTCAGTGGGGCTGCCGGTCTTGGTGGCGCCTAGCGTCAGCGGTGCAAACACCATCACTCACGCGGCATAAACCTGTTGTAGCAATTCCCGGCCAGGGCCCACGAGAGGCACTGATCACTCATCCCCGACACTGGCACGCAGAGGGGCAGGCGGGCGCGAGATGGATGGTTCTGGGAATTACGGCCGGCTGCAAAGTGGGGGCCTTTCACCTCCGGGGAGCGGGGTCAAGTCACTGTCACCGTGGGCCCAGACCCCAGAGAAATGAAGCAGGAGACCCCTGCTCTGGGTCATGCCCCCGCTCCCCGCCAGACACCAGCATCCACCTAATTCCGCACCGGATCCAACTCTGGCCCCAGAACGATATCGATTCATGGGACCCCCGATGGTGCCCCGAGGCAGGTGCTGCTCATGGCTTGTGACAAATGAGGAATCTGACATTGTAGGATATCGGGCGAATGGTCCCAGGTCCCAGGGCACCAGCATCCTTCCCAGCAGGATAAACTGCCCCGGCTGGGTCACAGACTCAGGCCCCCCCACCCCCCACGTCCCAGAGGCCTTGATTAGGCCTGAACTCTCTCTTTCCCGGTTTAAAGATTTCAAAGCACATTCTCATTTGAGTCTCAAAACCCAGTGGGACATGGCTATCTTTTATCAGCCGTCTGAGAGCAAAGGATCCAGAGGCCCTGAGGGTTTGAGCAACATGCCAGTACCAGACAGGGGCCTGGACTCCAGCTCCAGTGCTCTCTCCTCCCCTGATGGCACCCCCAGACTCGGAACATGTGGGGGAGGACCTCCCAAATCCGCTTGATGATGTCATCCCGGACCTTTTCCCTCCCTTCCTCTCCTCCCCCCAAGAGGGCCACAGAACACTAGAATGACCGCATTATAAATGACGCAGTGCGGTTAGAGTCCTGTGTGCTCAGAGCCCAGGGGAAAGCCATTGGCCAGACCTCAACGCTCCTGAGCCAGGCTGGGCCAGGCTGGGTCCTGCGCCTCCCGGCTGCGCGCACGGCCGCACCGCGATCCCTCGCTGACCCGGGTTCCGTTTCCTCGCCCTCACATGAGAGGGTCTCCTTGATGAGCCCTAAAGCTCCTCTTGCCAAGGGGGGTCTGGAGTGGGGTGAAGAGTGTCCGCCAAATACATGTCCACCCAGAACCTCAGAATGTGACCTCGTCTGGAAGTGAGATCTTTGTGAGTGTAATTAGTTCAGGGTGGGCCCCAAATCCAATGTGCCCAGTGTCGCTCTAAGAAGACAGACGTGACAGAGACAGCACCGGAATGACACAGGCTGAGGAACACCCAGAGTGCCGACAGACACCAGGCAGGGTCCTCCCCAGAGGACCTTTGCACGTGCCGCCCCAGCCCCGCGGAGCACTCTCCCTGGACATCACAGGGCTCGCGTGCATCCTTCCTTCAGGCCTCTGCTCAAAGCCAGTTCCTCACAAGCCTCCCTTGGCCACTCCATCGACATTAGCCCCCCGGCTCTCTGTCCCTTGCTGTGTATTTTTCTTCCTAGCGTGTATCACTACCAGATGGATCCGCTATTTTCAGTGAGTTTATTGTCACACACTCCTTCCATCACACGCACAGAACATAAGCTCCACCAAGACAGGCATTTACCTTCGTCCCTGCTGTGTCTCCAGCTCCAGGCAGAGAGCCTGGCCCAGACAGGTGCTCAACCAATACCTGCAGGATGAACATGCATGATGTGGGCACAACACCAGGCAACCTCAGGAAGGGATAGGAAAGCTGCTGTGAGGTCGCATGTCACAATCCCTCCCAAACAGATGCCTCTGGCAAAGAAGACACTGGGCAAGCCTACCTCTAGGAGGCGACCTGGCAGGGTGTTAAGGGCAGGGCACATGGAAACTACCTGGGCTTGAATTCTAACTTTGCCACTTCCGAGCTGTGCAATCTCAGGAAAGTTGCTGAACCTCTCTGGGTCTCAGTTCTCATCCGTAAACTGGGGAAATAAAAGTACCTGCCTTGGGGTGCCTGGCTGGCTCAGGCAGAACAGGAGACTCTCGATCTCAGGGTTTTGAGTTTGAGCCCCATTTTTGGTGTAGAGATTACTTAAATAAATAAAACTGGATAAAAAAAAGTACCTGCCTCATGCAATTACTGTATGTGTTAAATGAGCGAATGGGTAGGACCCTGAGAAGGGGGGCTGAGTCTCTTAGCAGCAGGTGACACCCAATGATGCCGCCCTTGTTGCGGGAACTCTGGGGGGAAGCCAGTGAGGTGGGACGGGGGGATGGATCGGAGAGGCATGGTTGGGTTCAGGGGGATGGGGGGCTGCTAGGTTGCGGGACAGAGCCCACCACATGCTGGGACGGGACTGGAGAGGCCTCTGCTCGGCCTGTCTGGGTGGTTCCGGGGAGCAGCAAACTCATTCAAGAGGCTGACTCCGTTTACTTATGAATCAAATACACTCGCCATCAAGTCCCAGCATCCCCAGCCGAAAAGCTAGTTCTGACGAGCAGGAGCAAGGCATCCTGGTACCCTGGCCAAGCCCATCTGGTACTGGTGGCCTCTGAGGGTGGCCAGTGGTGGCCGGCTCTCCGGGCCTGGCTGCCTACCCAGGGGTCAGCTCCCCAGCACCTCAGCGGCACCTGGCAAGAAGAAAGATGCCCTAGCCCCCCAGGCACCCAGAGCAGGCCTCGAGACCCAAGTGGGCACAAGGACGGGGGGACAGAAAGCACCTCTTGGCCACTTGGGCCACAGGCCACCATCGCCACCATCACGATCACCACACAGCCAGGGACTGCGTCCCCCAAGTAAGAGACACTGGGTGGCATGCCCCCACCTCCTGTCCAGATGCTTTGTCCCTGCTCAGCCCACCCGTGGTTTCAGGGGTCCCGTCATGGCCCAGGGCCCCACTCTGCCCCCTCCAAGAGTCCCACTGCCCTCTCCCTCACCCCCCCCCTTGCTAGGTGTCCCTGCTTCTGCCCTCCCCCCCCCCACGACAGCCAGAGGGGCCACGCCTGGCCCGTTCACGCCCTCCCAGGACGCCCGTGCGGCCCCTCACTGCACCTGTGCCCTGGCCTGTGCCCTCGCTCTCTCCACACCACAAGCGGGCCCCACCGGTCCCTCCGCCCGGGGTCCCTTCTCTCAGACATCTGGGCGACTCCCTGGCCGCCTGCAAAGCCCCACTCAGACACCAGCTTCCTGACCCGCCTGCTGCTAAAATCAGCTACCTGCCCCCTTCCCCAGGGCACCCACACTTTCCAACCCCCACTTCTCCTATTGACGCACTGGGTTTGTTGTCTGCTCTGAGGGCACACGGATCCATCTGCGTGGTTCTGACGTGTCCCCGGTGATCCACGGCCAGCAGGTTAGAAGGACACAGATCCCGCGTCCTTTCTCCTGGCCCCCAGGATGCAGCCAGAGGAGGCCTCAATCAAGGCCTGCTGACCATGCGAACGAGGCTGGGGCAGCCCACCCAAGACTGCCAGTGAGGGCGTGGGCTGGGAGGCGCCAGGCAGAGCAGCGGGAGAAGCTGCTGGAAAAGCTCTTTCTGGCTGCACAGACGCTGCCCCTGGGGTGACGGGTGCACGTGGAGCCCAGCCATACCTCCTCCTCCGGGCATCTGCAAGAGCCACCTGGAGCCCAGCTGGGGGGTCCCCAGGAAGGTGGCGGGAGGGGCAGAGAAGTCTACCCTCCGGTCGGGGTCCAGGGTGCAGGCCCCCCCCACCCCCGGGAGCGGCTGAGGCAGGAGCTAATGGCTGCACCCCCATCCAGCAGACTTGGCCGGCATTAATTTGACCATATATACACACGCTAATCAGCTGTGACCGTGGCACCCAGCTCAATTCAAATTGATTTACTGAGCCTGGAAATGGATACAAATGTGATTAAAGGCTTTTTATTTTACATAGGTTCTCTATAAAATGATTTAAATCAATTGCCCGGCAGGCCCCACGCTATTACTGCACAGAGCCTCCTCTTATATTGATGGATACGCTGCTCGGAGCTAGAGCCGGGGTGTCAGCAACTCTCCCGCCAGGCCCTGGGATCAAAGTCGGGGCGGCCAAAGCATCTGCTGGTCGCATGTCTGCCTCCATGCAGGGTGACCCTCTGCGGCAGGCGGGAAGGCCTGGCACCTTCTAGAGGGGGCAGGCCTGGCTGGGAGAGGGCTGGTGTCACCACGGCAATGGCCTCCGGGGCCACCTCCCAGCCCGCTGACCTCTGGTCTGGGATGCTCATCTCCAGGAAGTCTGCAGGGGGCTGACCCTAAGCCCGAGAGGTGAAGTTTATAATCTAGGCCTCCAGGGACGGTGCTGGAATGGATGCTCCTGCAGACATCACCTGCCCCACCCTGTGGTCCCTTTGCCCAGATGAGGAGACTGAGGCCAAGGGGCGGCAGGAGTTGGTAAAGCAGAGTCTCAAGACAAACGGGTCAGAGAACGCCGAATGGGCGCAGTGGATTTGCAGCACACATCTCATCCAGCTAAGACGGAAGATCCGTGGGGTTCCTGGGAGCCCCTGCCCATGGGGAGGGCTCAGCATGGAGTTAGGGGCACAGCCCAGCACAGGGGATGCTCAGCAAGGGGACACCAGGCGGTCAAAGGCAGGTCAGTGCCACCAGGCCTGATGTGTGCTATCTGGGGCCACCGACCGGGAGCTTCAAACAACAGAAATTAATTTTCTCACATTCTGGAAGCCAGACGTCTGAAACTGACGTGTCTGCAGGTCCATACTCCCTCCAGAGGCTCCAGGGGAAGATCCCGCCTGCCTCTTCCAGCTCCTGGGGGCTCCGGGCATCCCTGGGTTGTGGCCACATCCCTCCACCTCTGCCTCCCTCCTCACAGGGCCTTCCTCACGCATCTCTCCTCTCCTACGAGGGAAACACTGCATTCAGGCCCGCCCTGAGCCAGCATCCTAACTCCATCAACATCTGCAAACACCCTATTTCCAAATGAGGTCCCATTCTGAGGTTGTGGGTGGAGGAGAAATTTGGGGGCACGCATGCAAACCACTACAGACAGAACCTGAGCCACCGTACCAGCGACACGGCCATGGAGGATCCATCCTTTTCTAAAGAAAACTTGGTGCCAGTCAGTCACTGAACTGGGGGGAGGGGGATGGGGGTGGTAGTGCTGGACCCCGTGCCACGTGCCACGCCGGGTCCACGGCTGCGTGGTCCCTGCTCCAGAACAATCTCCCCAGCCCCGCTGAAAGCCCACCAAATCCCAGGGGAGGCAGTGCTGGGGGCAGGGAAGGGGCTCTCTTGGCACTCCGGAGCCCTGCTGCCTGGAACAGTAGCCACTAGCCACAGGCGGTATTTGAAATTCAAAGTTAAACTAATTAGAATTAAATACAATCTACAATTCCATTCCTTAGGCCCAGGAGCCACCCGTGCCTCGTGGCCACCACATGGGACGGTCCAGCCAGGAAGCGTTCTACGGGACCGCCTCTCTACACGGCTTTTTCTTGTGTCTCCTGCACCATGGGCGCAAGGAATCGGTGCTAAGGATAACAGTAAAAATAAAAGTATAAAAAGCGCACAGGACTTTGATTCCTGGTCACACCAATTCAGACCCCAGGGCGCAGGGCCTGGGGCCTGCAGACGGCTGCTGCCTCACCCGGCCTCCCCTCGCTGACCAAGCCGTGCACCTTGTGCAGAGTCCAGCCCTGTGTCAACTCCAAGAGGTTGTCCGCCACCTCTCCCCACTCTTGCCTAATTCTTGGCCTTGTCGGATCCTCTGGTCTGCTCCAACTTTTCCCAGAGGCCTCACGAGGGTTTCAAACACTCCATCCTCTGTTCCTGACCTCACGAACTCCTAGTCATCCTTCGGAACCCCAGTCCAACTTCCTGGCCTCTGGGAACCCTGCTCCCATAGCATCTTGTACTTCCCTCTCTCGTGGCGTTTCCCGCTAGGGACTGAGCTGCTTGTGCATCTGTCACCTCCTCTCCTTGGCTATAAGCATTTTGTAACCAATACTCAGCAGGGGGCAGGGAGTGTGGATATGCTCTGGGAGGGATAAGCCAGAATTCTCTCTCAACTTGACCCTGAGTTTCCTAGAGATGAACACCATGCCTAGAGCACTGTACACTCTGGTAGGTGTCGGCATCCTGAGCACATGAGTGAGGGACAGAGACCAGGGTTCAGCTCTTAGAACCTCCCCCACACTCTGAGCACACTACTATCAGCAGACAGTAGGAGCTTAAATGGAGGGGGGGAAGACGAGCCGAATTACGTGGAGAAAAAACAGCAAGAGCATGAGGGTATTTGGTGTGGAAGCAAGGCTAGAAGGACCATCCACACAATGAGGTGGGCAGCCCTGTGTCCTCCATGAGGACAGACTCTGCCCTGAAGAAGCCGGCCCAACTGCTTGGATTTGCCTCTGCTGGGCAGCCCTCCCCGGAGTCCCCGTGGGGCGGGGCCTGGCTCCCTGCACGATTTAAGGCCATCGTCCTAGGCCCCCTCCTGCTAGAAGCCTCCATGGCTGGGAGGGGGGCTGCCTCTACCTCTTCACCATCTCACGCTGCTCTGCAGAGGGCGGAGCCGAGTGACCAGTGACGCATCACCGCAGCCTGACCGGCCCCTCCCAAGGCTGGGGACTGGCTTAATGGAGCCCCAAAGGGCACGTTAACTGTCCAGGGTCTCACAGACCCTGCCCGCCTCCCTCAGGCCGTGCACCTGTCCCTGCCCTGGGGCCGCCGTGCTCACCGACTAAACAGGAATTGTCCCTCTACTCACAACCCTTCAGACACCACGCGGTGGGCGCTCTGTGCGTGCAGTCCTCCGCTATGCGACAGGAGCTGCCTGGAGCCCGCTCACTCCCACGCCACGGCGCTGACCTCAAGACACCAGCCACAGGCCCCGGCCTTGCGCACTTCTGGCTGGCCAGCTCTCAAGCACGGTTGGCGGGACCCTTCTCAGGTTCCACGATTTGCTCAAACAGCTCACCGAACTCATGCCAATGCTGGACTTTCGTTTACTGCCTTATCATAGGCAGGATATGTTCCTGGCTCAGGAACAGCCAGATGGAAGAGACGCCTAGAGCGAGGGACAGGAGTGGTGCGGTGCTCCCTTGCCCTCCCCACCCCTGCCCTGTTGGCAGCCAGGCAGCTCGGTGACCCCCAGGCTTGAGCGATGTTCACGGAGGCTGCAGGAGCAGTAACTGTCTCTGGCCCCTCTCTCCTCCCAGGAAAACGAGGGGTCCACTTCTAACCATGGCCTGGGCTTTCAGGTGGCCGGCCTCAGGCCGAAGCCCACCATGGTCACCTCATCAGAGCAAAACACGCCCCCACCTGCTAGGATATTCCAAGGGCTTTAGGAGCTCCGTGTGGGGAGCCGGGGCGGGGGCAAGATAATGTATTCCTTATCACGCCACCCCTCCCTCCTCTCTTCTTCTCCCCCAAGGGCACAGCCCGGGCCTGGGAGCACCCAGCTCCCTACTTCTTTCTCCTCGAGGCAGCACAGCAGGGGAGTCCCCTGTCAACCCTGTGTTCAAATCCTGGCCTGCCATTGCTAGCTGTGTGACCTGTGCAAGTCACCTAGCCTCTCTGTGCCTCAGTTTCCCCATCTGTCACATAGAGATAAAAACGGAAGGAATCACGAGGCGGCCAGGAAAGGTAAATGAGTTTGTATGTGTCCGCCTTGCTCACAAGGAGCCTCCCGTAGGTGTTTGTTAAATCGGCTTTGCCCAGGGCGCAAACACAGCCACAGGCCTCTCAGACACGACCCCGTCCCGGCTGGGATGAGCTGCACAGTCTCTAGGACTTGGGGCTGCAAGAAGCTACTTCACAAACTTCTCCACACCCACCCGTGACTGAGTTTTCCAGAAAATAGCAGGAAGGTAAAGCTTACTAAGGCACCCACTCTGGGTTCAAAACCGGGTCTGAGTGAACACAGCACCTTCGCTGAGAGGTGGAGGTGGTGACCGCTGGGGTGCTGCTCACACCCAATCCATTTAGGGTATGATGGCCTGGCTGCTCCCTCCTCTGTCTCTTCCCAAGTGGACTGGGGCTGGGGGGGGGAGGCGGGCAGAAGCAGCACCTGGAACCCTCTGGAATGTCCAGAACGTGTTCCTCCCAGCACAGCTCAAGGATCCCCGTGTTGGAATCCCCCGGGGGCTTATCAGCACTGAGTGGACCCCCTGGGTCCCTCGAATGCCTACACCAAATGGAAACCGGGGTCCTCTGCTTCTCTCCCCGGGGTGGACATGGTGCTAGGCACGTGAGAAACTGGTAAAACAAATCCTATTTCAGTTTAAGTCTGCGGCCTACATCCAACAATGCCTAAACTCAGTCCTACAAATGCACACTGAGCGGCTGGACCTTGGAACCAAAATGCAGACAGGGGAGTCCCTGGGTTCTTCTCTCACGTCAGGAATGGAGGACAGCGTGCCCAGTTTCTCAAGGGGGTGGTGTGGGCTGTGGGGTCGCGGGGCAGGGGACGAGGACCCGGCTCTGGAGGGAGGTGATGTAGAGGGAGGGCTGGGGAGGGGCGGGCCCCGCATGCAGGTGGGGAGAGGTGCCTGCCGGCCATGGGGAGCCACAGAGGATTTCGCACAGAGGCCAGGCCACACCAGGTTAGAACCGTCACACCCGCCTCCAGCACGGGGAGCACCGCAGTGTCCTCCCCGTGCCCACCCGCCAGTGCTGAGTGTGCCCCGGCTGTGTGTGCACAGTGGTGCTGAGCAGGAGGGTCGTGCCCCGGGGGGACTCGTGTGCCCGAACGCACGTGCATGTGTGAGAGCAGACGTGGGGGTGCACGCATGCACGTGCTTGAGGTGAGTGGATCACTGCGAGTGAGGTGTGTGCATGAGTGTGAATACTGCAGGCAAGCATACGCGCATGTGCGTGAGAAGACAGGAGCTACGTGCGTGTGTGTGCACACGTGCGTGCCACAAACGAGAGCTGGGCATGGGTGGACCCCAGTGGAGTGCAGCCCACGTCGGGCCGGCCCCCTCACTGCTCTGAGGTACCATTATTGTCCCATCTTACAAAGGGCCGGGACAAGAATGGGGGCTCTGTCGAGGTGAGGCACCCCCAACCCAGGCTCAAAATGGGGCGCTGGTGTTTGAGGGGCAGGAGGGGTAAGCTGGGCAGGGGTGGGGGCCCGGTAGGCAGCTCCCGCCGGCCGGCCGCCCCAGGGAGGCTGGCATCAGGCTCCCAATTACGGGAACAATTAGGGCACACTGATGCACAGCCAGGAGCCTCGGCGCCACCGGGAGAGTGACAAGCCGGCCCCGGCGGGCTGCGCGCCGGCTTTAATCCCGGGAAGGCTCTCGAGTGTTAATGGTGCAAGCAGGCTCATTAGCTGTAATCCATCTGTCCTTAATGCGGCCATGGCGGCGGCGCAGGTCTGTGGGATGAAGGATGCCCTCCCAGGGACTGCACTCAGAGGGGCCGCCTCCTTCCCTCCTTCCCTGCTCCAAAAAATGAACTAAAGGCTGGGTGAAGGCACGGGGGAAGGGAGGACACAGCTCTCCACTTCCCCCCGTTTGGAGAACAGGCTGTGCAAAGGCTGGACCCAGGACCGGGCCCCACCCTGCTGTGTGACTACAGCCAAGATGCTCTCCCTCTCTGGGCCTATGCTATCCTCTGGGAAACGGCAGGGCTGGAATGGGTGCCTCCAGGGCACAGGAAACCAGGGGTGGGTGGCCCCAAGGTGCCTCTTTCTTGGCTCAGGCCGCTTCCCACCCCCCGTCTGGGGAGGAGTGGCTGGGCGTGAATGCTGCCTGGAATGTTCCACATGGTTTTCTGACAACTATAAATCCTGCCTTTGTCTGTGGTGGCGGAAGTCACCCTACCACACCATCTGGGCAGTGGGTGACGTGGCCCAGCGCCAAGGACAGGTGCTGAGGAGTCAAGGTTGAATGCAGACTGGGCAGGTAGATGCCTCGGGCTCGGCTCAGGTGCAGCCATGCCCAGGGCAGGGGCAGGTGTTCTAGACTTGAGGGGCCGGCCCAGGGGTGGAGCCCCTCCCCCGCCATGTGTTATCTCGGGAGAGCAAAGGCCATGAGCGGGGGCGGGGGGTGGAGGGTGCTGCCCAGACAGACAGTAGGGCAAGAGAGATGGCTGCAGAGAAAGCGGGGGCTCCGGGGCTGCACTGCCTGGGTGCGAGTCCCAGCTCTGCTGTGTGTGACACGGGAGGTTACTTAGCCTCTCTGTGCCTCTGTTTCCCCATCTGCAAGACTAGGGAGAGTAACAACCCTCTCTCCAGGGTTTTGAGGAGGGGGGGCACAGAGCCACTCGTGACGCCGTCCACGTTACAGCCTCTCTGTGGCTTGTCACTCGAGGGCCACTTGGGATTGCCACCACACCTGCACCCCTGTGTTATTTACCTACCACAACTTCAAATCGGACGGTTGTTTAGTTTCTGGAGGGGTCACTCACATCGACTAAATTTTTAGAAAACCAACTGATGTCCAGAAGGAAGCTGTCAATCACGAGCAGGAACAGAGGCGCGTACCCTGTTCCCACACCCTCCCGGGGCCAGCGGGCTCGCAGTCTGACACCTGCCCCGTTTGTTCAAAGCAGGTTCGCGAACGCATGGGGTGCGCAGGGCCCTGGCACCCGGCAGCCCCTCTCACGGCAGATCAGAAAGACCAGACCAGAGAAAGCACGGCTCAGCCTTCCTCTTGAGGACACTCTCGCACGATGCAACATGGTCCGCAGCGCCCCACAAAGCAGCAGGAAGCCAGGGCCAGCTTCGCCAGGCTCAGAACGCGGCCTCCAGGCACGCACTCTGCCCCTTCACCACCACGGCCTCGGCTTCCCAATCTGGAAAATGGGGGCACTCGATCGACAGCCCTCTCCCGACGGTTGCCGGGGGCGGGGTCCAGCCAGCACGCAGGTCTGAAAGTCTCTCGGTGCCGTGGATGGAGGATGGACGTTGTGCCGAGGACTGCTGTTTTCCTTGATGCCCTTCAATTATTCAAACAAGAGCCGTACCCTTATTTAAAGTCTAGCCTTGCACTCGCTGCATCCGGCAGTGAGCACCGGAGCCTGCTGCTAGATTTACACGGGGACGGGCTCCCTCTCGCAAAGTCAATTAATTAAGCAAACACTCCTGCCAGCAGGTTCTCAGGTGTGCGCCGGGAGACCCGCCGGTCTCAGCCTGCCGCCTCCGGGACACTCGATGCCACGGAATGGCCAGGTGGGCCGGGACCGTGGTCCCGGGCTGGGCGTGGCCGGCGCAGGAGCAGGGTGCCTACTGCGGGCCAGGCCGGGGGCCGGGCGCTTCCCACCCCAATTACAGACAGGGAAACCGAGGCACAGAGAGGGGATTTAACTCCAGACACTGCCCTGCGCCCACACGCTTCTGTTCTCCCTTTCCTGCCACCCACCCAGACGGGAAGCAAGAGTAGCTACTACATGACGTTTCCAGTGGAGTCTGGCACTGACTGCATACCTCCCACCCTCATAACTCGTGTTCGGCTTCAGGTCGACCCTGCAGGTGAGGACCACTAGCACCCGTATTTTATGGAGGGGAAACTGAGGCACGGAGCAGTTGACGGACTCCCTCAAGCTTACACAGTGGTAAACCGGGGCCCTGGTCCCTGCTCCCAGAGCCGAGCCTCAGGCTCATCACCTTGCCAGGCCCTGCTCACGGTCTGCCCCCCTTCCACCGGAGACACATGGGTGCTGGTTCTCGGTCTCTTGCGCCTGGCAGAATGGGGCACCACCCAGGGCACCGCCGATGACGTGCAGCCCACTGGCGGAGGTTCTGGAATGTTCTGGTAGTTCTGGTGGTTTGCGGCGCTGGTCCACTCCCCTTCCCATCTAACTGCTGCCGTTCCCCAGATAATGACAACAGCCAGCCCGTGGAGGGCACCTGGCTTGCAAAGGCCCTTGACAAACACCTCCCTGGTGAGGACATGAAATCCAGAGGCAAAATGACAGCAAGCCAGCAGGCCTCGCAGGGCAGGGCCAGCCTGTCCCGCGCAAGTGTTGAGCACTGCAGTAAAGGGGTGGACGGTGGGGCGGAGGGCAGGGCTGTGTCCCAGCTCTGTCCCTTCCCAGCTGTTCACCCCAGACAAGTCACAAGCAACAGCTCTGGGTCTCAGTTTCCTCGTCTGTAAAATGGTGGTGAAAACAGAAGCGTCTCCTCATTCCAGCTGCCCCGAGAACGAGAAGTTAAGGCAAAGGGAAGCGCACAGCGCTGGCCATCTTGTGCTCCTTTCCCCCATCTCCCACGGCACGGGGCACAGCGCGGGGTCCTCCAAGTCCGCTACCTGCTCCCGCAGCAGAATCGGGGGCATGGAGGTCAGGAGAAGCTGCCGGGCCCTGTCTGCACCGATCCATCTCAGCTCCAGGGCACTGACCGCACCAGGTACTCTCAGCAAACAGACTGTCCAAACCTTGGCACGTGCACAGGACGGGGGATGTCAGCTCAGATACGACCTCTCCGGTAACACCCCACTTGGGAGGAGGAGGGGTGCATCCACAAAGGGTACTAACTTCAACTCCTTGGTGGAGGTCCCCTCTACCTGGAGTGCCCTTCTGCCCGCTCCTCACCCATCGAAAAAACCCTGACCCCCGTGGGAACCCTTCTCAGGCGACACGCCCTCTGCACCCCAGAGCTAACCACTGCCTCCCCCCTGCCATCTGCGAGCTGGGAGGACGCCTCTCCCACCACAGAGACCACCGTGAGCCAGACACGCGCTGAGCACCTCACGTGCTTGAGTGTGCTCACTCTTTCAAAAAGAGAGACAGCATTATCTCCAGTTTATAGATCAGGAAACTGAGGCACGGAGCGGTTGGGCCACACGCTGAGGCTGCACAGCTGGCTAATGGCAGAGCCCAGACTCGAGCCCGGGAGGTCTGGCTTCCCCCTTGGCGAGGCTTGGCTGTGTCAGGCAGAGCAGGTGTCAGGATGGGCGGAGACCCGTGGATGGCAAGCAGACATGGCCAAAGGTCCAGGCAGGGGCGCATTCGGCTCAGGGTGGGAGGGAGCAAGGGCCAGCTTAAAAACAAAACTGAAATGCGAGCGAAGGCAGCACACACGGTGACAAGACCTGTGGTTTCTGCACACGCTGCTCCCTGGGGGACCTGCCCGCCACACTCCGTGTGGAACCCAGCTGCTCGGGGCCGAGCACTATTTCAGGAGCGGAGGGAGGTGGGGTGGAGGGCTCGGGGCCACACGCTGGAACGTTAGGGAGTGGGTGCTGGGGGTGCCAAGCAGAAAAGGCAGACTGGGGGGCTTGGGACCCCCTCCCTGGAACTGCCGGCCACGCAGTCCGGCCCCCACCCTTCCCAGGGAGCCTCATCTGCCCCCACCGCCCGCCACACCTGCTATGAAAGTGACACCCAGTGGATGGTCGACGCTCTGTCCCCCGGGAGAGCAATCAGACACCTGGACAGACCGCTGGGCCACTGGGGGTGGCTGGGGATTGGGGTGGGGGCTCTGCTGGGCTTCCCAGGAGCGGCAAGGCCTGAGAAAGTGGGCTCAGGAATCAGGGGGAAGCAGCAGGGCCCCCCCAGGGACCTGGGAGCAGGCAAGGGGGTGGAGACAGAGGCTCACAGAGGTCCCAGACTTGCCCCAGTCACACGGCCAGTAAGAAACTGAGACACAGAAGGCTCTGAACAACCAAGTCTCACCTCCCCCAGGGAGGCCCAGAATGTGCCCTTGTCCCCATCTGAACATCTGCCTCTTACCCAAGTGGCATGATGTTGGGGTTCAGGTAGTAGAGTCTGAGGCCAAACTGCCCGAGTCCCACTCTGGCCCTGACGCTGAAGGCCGATGACCAAAGCATGTGACTTGGCGTCTCGTGCCTCAGTTTCCCCATCTATGAAGTGGGAACTGTGCCAGTCCACACTTCATGAGGAGCACTGTGAGAGTTTGAAGGCTTCAGACAGGCGCTCGGGTGTAGCCAGGACCCAGGAAGCACTAGAGGACTAGCCCTGCTGCCACACGGACCCCTGCTGGGCCATTTCCAGCACCCTGCGGCCCTCGAGCTCTGGAAACAGGGCCTGGAGAGCTTCAAGGAGGAGACGAATCCTGACGCTGCAGCCACAAGCAGGTGGCCTGAGCCTCAATTTCCCCCCCATGTACCATTGTGTACAGAGGCTGAGGCCTCCATGAACCCCTGGGGCCAGTGCCCAGGCACTTGATGACATGTGAGAAATGGTCACTCCACCATGACAGTGGACACCCCAGCCATCCCTACAGTCAACAGGAAGTCCAGAGAACGAGGAGGGGCGGAGGCCCAGAGAATTGAAAACATATGTCCGCACGGAAACTCGTACAAACATGTTCACGGCAGCACCGGTCACAACACCCAAGATGTGGAAACCACCCAAATGTGCATCAGTGGATGAAAGCATAAACAAAATGTGGTCCGTCCACGCTCTGGAATATTACTCAGCCACGAAGTGGAAGGCAGTCCTCTGGGGCAGACGGGCCTTGAAAGCATGGCTCAGTGAGAGGCCAGACACACAAGGCCCCACGTTTTATGATTCCACTAATGCGAAATGTCCAGAATAGGTAAATCCACAGAGACAGGGCACAGATCCATGGTTGTCGGGAGCTGGGGGGGAGGGAGAAATACGAGTGACAGCGAGGGAGGACAGGGTTTCTCTGTGGGGTGAGAAGAACATTCTAGAAGGACACGGTGATTCATGCAGTCTGCAGATTCATAAAAACCACTGACTTGTACACTTTCAGGGGATGAATCGTACGGTGAAAGACATCCCAATAAAACTGCTGCATCAACTAAAACCCTTGAAGCCTGTTCTGTGTCCAGCAGGTGACTCCTGAGGGCCTAGGAGGCCTGGGGCACGCACGAGGACAGAGGCTGAGCGCCCACACGGGGAGTGGCCTGACCGGGTGGAAGTCAGCCCCAGCCAGGGGTACATGGCTCACAAGCAGGCGGCACGTGGAGGAAGGTCTCCCACAGTTTCAGCTTTGGCTAAAGAATCGGGAAACACATAAAACATTAACCCAGAATCATTATTGGGCACCTCCTGCATACATGGGCCAGGCCCTGGGGACAGGCTCTTGAGCCAAAGAGCTGACCCAGCCCTTCCTCTGGTGCAGCCCAGCTCAGCAGGCTGACGCACAGCCTCGGGAAGGCACATGAGTATATTCGCATGGAGCGTGCCAAGAAAATGCTCCATCTGAGGGAAAAGCTGGTGTCAGCAAGGAACAGCATGACAGAGAGTGGGAACAGCAGGTGCAAAGGCCATGAGACAGGAGCATAAGGAATGAAAAAATGGCTGGTGAGCCTGGGCCCAGGAACAAAAGGCAGGAATGCCGGGGGCAAGGATGTCCGTCTGGGATGATGGAAATCTCCCTGCTCCATTCTGTACCCCGAACGCTTCGGGTGTCCCCACCAGGCTGTGACAACAAGGGGCTTCCAATGCAACGTGCTATCCCAGGACGTACCTGGCCTGCCTGATTTGGGACCGTCAGATGTGTGTGCGAGGGTAGAGGATTAGAAGGCGCGAGGGGGTCCTGCCATCCCTACCTGTTCGCATCCCAAACTGGGCTGGTTTCTCCAAAATACCGGGGACCCCCCCTTCAGGCACCCCAGGCCCTCAGGGAGCCTGTTGTATTCTCACACAAGAGCCCTCGAAGGCCTCAAGAACATTTCCCACCGGGTTCCTCCTCTCCTTTCTCAGAAAGATGCCCCATTTCCTGCTGACTGAGCTTCCTGCCCCGCAAGTCATGGGCTCCAGCAGCCACCGACAGACCCGAGTCTGTAAGGCCCGGACCTGCCTAGCACTGAGCACACAACCATGGCACCTTGGAAAGAAGCCTGCCTCTGAAGAGTGGGGATGGTATGACTGCAAGTCACCACCCCTCAGCATAATGATGGGTTCGGAGACAGGTCTGTGTCTGCCTCAATTTGACCAAGTTGAGCGGACAGGCATCCCGTGCCCCGGCCCTCACCCGATTCAGGAGACCTTCCTGCATCCCAAGGGGCAGCTGGTGGCCCAGCCTGCAGGGGTGTGGATGCGGCCAGACACGGCCCACTGGCCCCAGCAGGAAGAGCTCTGGAAGCAGCGTTCAGACTGCCTGTGCATGGTCTGGTGACCCCCAATCTGCCCACCGCCAGGGGGAAGGCAGCTCCCGGCGCAGATTAAAGATTTAGCAAGACGGGTCTCCACTCACACTTCCCTGCAAACTGGCTGCTTGGGCTGCCTCAGGGGTGGGGACCTGGCTGAGGAAGGCAGAGATAAGAGGGAAGAAAGAAAAGTTGGGATTCTGTCCATGGGGGGGGGGGGGGCAGGGGCAAGAAGACAGGGGTCAGGGGGCCCGGAGCAGATCAATGAATCTACAGGCAATGCTTACTGCAAGCCACAGTATGTGGTCCCTGGGCCACATGAGCTGTGGCCCGGAGGGTGGGGGGTCGCCCTGACTGATTCAGGGGATGAACTAGGGCCGTCTGGAGAACAGAGCCAAGCAGGAGACTCCAGCAGGATTCAGACACTGAGGCCCAAGCCTCGAATCCATCAGCACCACAGGGTTCATCCAATAAATTCGAGGGGATAAGGACTGAAGGGTGGGGCATTAAAAGCAACGTTCATTTTGGAAACACGGGCCTCCCTCGCTCCCAGCCCTGGGGGGTGGCTGGAGGCCTAGCTTCCAGGCAGCGGGCAGCTTGAAGCAGAAGGGGGGGGCATGCGGGGGGCGGGGGAGAATGGAGTCACAGGCGAGGAAAGCGCTTTCCCTGCAGCCCCAAGAGGCCATCAGCGGGAGGCGCTCAGGTTTGACTGTGGGAAATGCTGCAGAGAGAGCAATGAAATGTGACCCCCTCCGCAGGCCGGCACAGCCTCTCCAGTGTCCCTGCTGCCTGGGCTCCCCCACCCACCACCCTCCCTGCACCTCCAGCTGTTCTCCCTGCTCCCACCGACGACAGCTGCCCACACGGTGGGGTGAGGAGGAGGAAACGGAGGGAGGCGGCTGTGGCAGGTCGGGCTGTTTGGGAAGATGAGACCACCACAAACCCATGATCCATCAGAGACCAGGCTGCTCCCCCGGGGCCCCCCACCCCTGTCAGGGGCCGCGCTGAGATGCACTCTTCCCCAGATAAGAGCCCAAACTGATGCCTCTCCTTTCCTTCCCCACCCAAACCCCTCTGCCCCTCCTGCCTGGACTGATGCAGTAGCCAACCCGCTGGCCCCCTGAGCTCCATCCTCCGTGTGAGGCCTGCCAGGGGACCCTGGGCGAAGGGAGGTTGACTCATGTCCCCGCCTCTGCCCCAAACCTCCCAGGCCTCCCACCCAGATCCCAGTGAAGGCCACGTCCTCGGCACCACAGCCCACACACCCCCACTCCTCTCCTCCGATCCTGCAGCCCTACCCATTAGTATCCTTGCCATTTCTTTTTTCTTTTTAAGATTTTATTTATTTATCAGAAGAACACAAGCAGGGGCAGAGGCAGAAAGAGAAGCAGACTCCCCGCTGAGTAAGGAGCCCGACGCGGGGCTCGATCCGGGAACCCTGGGATGACGACCCGGGCCGAAGGCGGACGCTTCACCGACTGAGCCACCAGGCGTCCCGGTGTCCTTGCCATTTCTTAGGCATTTCAAGTGTGTTCCGCACTCAGGGCTCTGGCCCACTGCCCTGCCCGGAGCTCTCCCCCTCAGCTATCCGCGCGACCAGCTCTGGCATGGGTCACTTATAGGGGTCTTCCCTGACCCCACTGCAGGGGGCTGAATGGCCCACATCCTAACCCCTGGAACCTGTGAATGGGACCTTATTTGGAAAAAGGGTCTCTGCAGACGTAATTAAGGATCTATAAATAAGACCATCTGGATGATCCAAGTGGGCCTTAAATCCAGGGCTGAGCCGTTCTCCATCAGAGGAGGAGAAGGCCACGTGAAGATGCGGCAGAAAGAGATCCCAAGCCAAGGAAGGCCAGCAGCTGCCAGAGCGGTAAGGGAGAAGGGAGGCCTTCTTCCCAGGAGCCCCCGAAAGGGAGCACAGCCCTTCCAGATCTTGGACTTCTGGCCTCCAGAACAGTCAGAGAACCAACGTGGTTGAAGCCCCGAGGTGGTGAGTCTGGGGTTGTTACAGCAACCCGAGGACCCTAACCACACCTCCCACTTCTCACCCTGCCCTAACTTGGTTCCCATGGCCCCTGCACCCTTGCACAACTCGTGGTCTGGTAAGGCATCACCTTTATACGAACGTTTGCGGCCTCGAGCTACTCCAGCCCCCTCACCTGCAACCACAGTGGGGTGGAGGTGGGGCGCAGGGGGGCAGCACGTAGCTCAGAGCCCCAGAGAGGCAGGCAGAGCTGCCTCCCCCTCGGTTCCTGGCCAGAAGATCACCGAAGTCGCCTCGCCTGGCCCGTGCAATGGCCAATGGCTTTGGAAACATCATCCTTTGCAGTCAGGTCATTGCAGAGGCCTGGCGAGGCTTCTGCTCTGGAGAGAAGCTCAAACATTTCTTAGCCAAGTGTATTCTCAGAAGTTTCTCTCTCCCTTTCAGGCCCAGTGTGGCCCCCTGGCCACCCCCAGAACAACTCGGGCTGCGGGCTCCCGTCCTGTGCCTCACCCCTCCCCGTCCAGTGTGGGTGGTCCCCCGGGGAGGCAGGCATCCCCAGAGGGCGGCCTTCCCTGAAGAATCCTGGGGAAACGCAACACTGCCCAAGTGGGCAAGGGAGACCAAAGTCCTCCGATCCCCTTGGAAGGTGGGGTGTCAGGGTCCTGGGGCTGACACGGCCAACTCTCCCATGCCGGGGAACTCAACACACGGCAGTGTGTGCGCTCCCAATTCTGGGGGCCTGAAGCCTGCAGTCAAGGTGGCAGGTCCACGCTCCTTCTGAAGGGGTTTGGACGTCAATGTATCTTTTGGGGGGACACAAATCACCCCACAAGAGGTGGCGACCAAACATTAAGTGAGAGGAGCAGCCCTTGGCAGCTGCTGGAACCGACTCCTGTTGACTGAGCCCACCCCAGGTGGAGGAAGGGCCTGGACAGATGGCACACCCCCCCGGTTCTGTAAACACGGCGGGCAGCCTTAGGGACGCCCCCAACCCGCGACTCAGGTTCCAACTCTGTGAAAGGGGTTTGCTGATACCTACCTCTCTAGATGGGCATGGGGAGCACTGGCAATAGCGGGGATCTGCTGGCCCCTGCTCTCGGGGTGAACCAGGGTCTTAAACCTCAGCTCAAAGCCACTCCCTGAGTGGAACCCACCTGCCCACCCCTGGGCTGCCTGGAGGCCATCCTATACCCTTCCCTTCCCTAAAGCATTGCTGTGTGGGTTCAACTGTGTCCTCCAAAATGCACGACATCCTCCTGGAACCTCAGAATATGACCTCATTCAAAAATGGAGTCTTGGCAGATATAATCAAGATAAAATGAGGTCATGCTGGATTAGAGCGGCCCCAAATGCAATGGCCGGTGTATTTATAAAGTGAGGGAATTTGAACGTAGAACAGCATAGCGGGACACACACAGGGAGGGGGCCAAAGGCAGAGGTGGAGGGACGCAGCCACAAGCCAAGGGACACCTGAAGTCCCCTGGAGCCTCCAGGGGGAGGGTGACCCTGCGACACCTTGATTCAGTACTCTGGCCTCCGGAGCTGGGAGAGAATGATTTTCTGTGGTTTTAAGCTCCCCCCGTTTGTGATGATTTTTTTTTTTTATGGCAGGCCCAGGAAACTCATTCACATACCTGAAGCTAGTGATTCTCAACCGGGACCATTTTGCCTCCAACCAGGGGACACTGGGTAATGTCTGGAAGCATTTCTGGGTGTCACAATCAGGGACTGTAACTGGCATCTGGTGGGTAGAGACCAGGGAGGTTGTTAACATCCTATGATTCACAGACAGCACGTGACAAAGAGGCATCCAGCCCAAAACGTCAATAGTGCCTGCCTGCTTTAAGACGTAGCCACCCATGGGCGCCTGGGTGGCTCAGTCCGTTAAGCATCTGACTCTTGATCTTAGCTCAGGTCTTGATCTCAGGGTCGTGAGTTCAAGCCCCACATTGGGCTCCAAGCTCATGGAGCCCGTGTTAAAAAAAAAAAAAACAGAGAGATGTAACCACTCATTTGAACGTTTAAGTGACAAAGGGGACAAACTTTTCATCCCTGAGCTGGATATCCAGGGCATCTCAGGGTCGGGTCACAAGCGGCAGCTTCGTACACAGGGGCTGAGTCAATGCCCGAGGGACTGGCACGCGGTATGGGTCAGGAATGCCACCACAGCTGAAACACAGTGGCCTCCGGCTCTGGCGGACCCATGCCACCAGCAGGCTCCGGACGGGGGCTTTGCTCCCACCCGAAACACCAGGAGCCCAGTTTCTCCATTCAGGTCAGCTGGGGGTGGGGTGTCCCCACAGGAGGGTCTATGAAATGAGGGGGCCAGGCTAAGCAAGCCCAGGAGGGCAGGTAAGAACCTCTGCCATGCCCAGGCTCCCCGGCGAGCCCCGGGGAGGGAGGGGGCCCCCGGCTCCAGGCCGCCAACAGGAGCCCTGCACGGCCCCCTCCCTCCTGCTGCCCCCTCTCTCCCCAGCATCAAGCTTCAGTGGGCTTGTGTGTCTGCCAGATGGCAACGCGCTGTGTGTCAGGAGATAATCGCTATTAAAAATTCACTGGGTTTTATCTTTTTTTTTTTTTTTTTTTAGGTTCCGTTTGGGTTCTCTGCTTCCTCCTAAGGAAGCTACAAACTGCTACCCGTTACACTGTTTTAATTGTCTCTAATTAAGAGAAACCCTGACTGGGTCACTGGGGTTTCTCCACTTGGGTGGCTGGGGGGGGGGCAGGGCTGGCTCCCCCCGGGACAGCCCCACTGCTGGGGTCCCCCAGCAGCTCCCCCACCGTGGGAAGCAGAGTGAGGCCCAGCACACCTCCCCAGGGACAGCTCCCCTCCCGAGACTCCAGACTCAGCATAATTGCTTTTCTGCCCCAAGGGACTTCAGCAACAGGGGCTGTGGGTCACGGGGTGTGCTGAGTTTCACATCCCAGCAAGAGGCACCAACGAAAAATCCAGAGACAAACAGGTCAAAGACAGTATTTGGAAGATTCCCAGGGCAGAGAGGCCAGGTTGGAGACGTCTGTGCTGCACCTTGAGGGGCCACGTCACCTGGGAAAGACTGTGATCCCAGGTCTGTCCCTGCCTGCCTGGGGCCTCAGACAGGCCCTGACCTGCTCCAGGCCTCAGTTTCCTTCTCTGCCCAGAGGCGGATGAGGTTCATCTGACGGCCGCTGAGCACCCCAATGCACTGGGCTGAATGTGCAGGGGTGTCAGGTCAGGCCAGGGAGGCAGATGCCCTGCCGGCCTCACAGGTCCTTGCAAGCCCGTTGGACTCGTTCCAGCACATTCTGGGAGCTGGGGATATAGCAGTGAACAGACCAGCTGGCCCCCATTGCTGGCCTTCTAGGAGAGGGTGAAAGGTGCTGAACAACCCAACAATATGGACGGGGTCCCTGCAGAACGGACCTCAGCTCCCAAAAGCCATGTGCCTCATCCCAGAGTGAGGCCAACGGCGGGAGGACCTGGGGGCAGAGGGAGCGGCAGCGTCTCAGGCTGGGCATGACCAAGAGTGACAAGCCTCTGGGCCCCTTGCCACCATCAGAGACAATGGTGAGGATGGGGTCCCAGGGCACCCCACGACCTGGCCGGGGTCTCTGACAGGCAAAAGGTCCTGGGGTCCTCTCTCCACCTTGTCCCTAACCTCTGGCATCCCTTAATCTCGCACAGTGACAAGTGATGGCTCAGGTGTCTACTGGGACCAGGGCCGGCCTTGGTGCGCTCAGGCCAGACTGGGGGGGGGGGGGCGGGGGTTCTTGCTGTCACACCAGCTCGTTTCTCCCACCTAAAATGGGGACCAGAGAGAAAGTGACATTCCAGCCTCCCAGGTTCCTGAAGCCAGGTCCATCTGTATTCTCAGTCACCCCCCAATACTGGGGTCCTCAGTCTGTGAGGAATATCAGATGGTACTCCTCACCATTACATTTTTTATATAAAAGGGGAATGAGGATATATCCGTGTGCTAGGGCTCCAACAACAAACAACCACAAACTTGGGGGCGTAAAACAACAAAATTTACTCTCTCCCACTTCTGGAGGCCAGAAGTCTGAGATCCAGGTGTGGACAGGGCGGAGTTCCCTCCAGAGGCTCCAGGAGAGCAGGGGGATCCTTCCTGCCTCTTCCAGCTTCTGGGGGCTCCAGGCCCTTGGCTGTGGCCCCATCCCTACATGGCCTCTGCCCTGTCAGTTTTCTTATAAGGACACCAGTCATGGGACTTCAGGCCACCCTAACCCAGGATGATCCCGTCTGCGATTCTTAACTAATTCCGTATTTCCAAATAAGGTCCCCTTCTGGGGTTCTGGGTAGACATGAATTTTGGGAGACACTATCCCCCCAGTAAAGATCACCAACAACGTCACCAGCAGCCCAATGCTAGCATTACCCTATTTCCTCCCAGAGCTCAGACTCTTAGACACCAAGAGAAAAGACGGCCACTCCTGCCAACTTCTGCTGTCAGTGACCCTTGGAAGGAGGGAGACGGCAGTGGGGAGCATGAGCTCTCCCCGTCCCAGAGCTCTCCGGGATGAGGGGAGGCCTCAGGCCGGGGCCTCACCTGCCCTCCCAATCTGAGTGAATCACTGAGCCCCAGCAAGCGGGGACCCAAGAAGCTGGGCCCAGCCTTCCTTGGGGAGTCAGGGAGGCAGAGTTCCCAAGAAGCCAAGTGCTTGCCCAAGGTCACACTTCTGCTTCTGGATTCTTCCGTGTTCCACCAGGTCAATCTCCCCATGCTTGTGGCTCAAGGATCCCTATCTGCACACACATCAGAGACCCCACAGGTGAGAGGCAGCCCACCAGGAGGGCCCATCAAGGGTTTTGAGGGGGGCGGTGGCGCTCAGAAGGCTGGAGACCTGGGCAAAAAGGTGGTGAGAACGTTTTAAAGGTGAAGGGTCACTAAAAACAGGGGGATGCGTAGAGAGAGAATCCAAACACAGAGCAAGCAGGTGCGCGTCCAACCCCAGCCCCTCCCGTGCCCCATCCCCTGCACTCTCCCCTGCCCTCCCATCCCCCCAGGCCCCATGTCACTCAAGGTGCAAAGAACTTCTCTGGGACCCACCTCTGAGGAGCGCTAACATTTACTAGGTTCTTTCCAAATTCTAAGTACGAGACACGTGGGGGTTTTGAGACATGTCTGCAAGTTCTTTGACCCTCTTTCCATCTGGAGTTGAAGTCTGTCCCCTCCCCTTGAACCTGGGTGGGCTCTGGTGGCGGCCCCCAGAAGAGAAGGCAGCAGAAAGGACACCACGTGGTTCTGAGGCTGGGTGAGCAAAGGTGGGGAAGCCCAGCGGCTCCCACCTGTCTGCAACCACATGCAACCTGAGAGAGCTGAAGGCCGTACCCCAGCTTCAGGGGCAAACTGCGGTTATCGCTCTAAGCCATGGCGTCAGGATGGTCTCTGGCATACCAACAGCTACCAGCCACAAGATGCATGCTTTATGATTGCCTCTCGTTGATGGAAGAAACAAACAAGAGAGGGCAAGCGTCTTACTCAAAGGCACACAGCCAATAAGGCAGATCCAGGAACTGAACCCTAGCATCAGGCTCCAGACTGGCCCTCCTATCCAGTAGGCCGGGGACGCAGAGCCATGGGGGCTGCAGGCTCACTACCAAGGGGCTGGCCTTCCCGGCTGGCTGCCACAGCCTCGGCTGAACCCCGGGCCGGCGGTGAAACCACCTGCTCAGTCCCATGTCTTCATTTGCTTCTTCCTTTCCTGGAAGAGGGTCTCTAGGGACACTTTTCCCCCCAAATAAAGCAAAACTTATTTGCAAACCTGGAAATGGCTTGTCTGGTTTACTGAAAGACAAAAGCCCAAAAAATGCCACCCCCAGCACCACCCCCAGGGAGCCTTCCTCGCTGGCAGAGAGATGCGGCCACCAGACCTTCTCTGAAGGGTTTACAAATGCCACCCCCACCTCCCACGGCCGTGGCACCAACCCACTCTGCTGCCAGCATCCACAGTCAGGCCCTCAGGGGCTGTGGAGTGTCAGGGGGTCAGCCTGGCCGGGGCCCATGAGCACAGGGAGCAAGGGCAAAGGGCCACGGGGTTCAAATGGCCCCTGCCAGCCCCACAGGGGTGCCCCAGGACCCTGCTTTGGGAACAACCCAACGACCAAGGCTGTGCCCTGGCTTCCCCAACCTCCCACTGCAACACACAAGGGCAGAGCCCTGCCCCCAAGGGTCCAGCCGCTTGCAGACTGGTGGGCAGCCGGGTGACCCCAACCCCGCCGTGGGGGCCATCCACCCCCCCATCCTTTCAACAGTGGACCACAGGGCCCACGTGGAGACTTACTGTGACATTCCCCACAGCTGTCCAGATGTGAGCCTGCCCTCCGGGCCCCGAGGAGGGACCTCCCAGGGGACCTGGAGGCCATCTGGAGGTGTCCCCCAAAGAACCCACACGGTCGTCCGACATTATTCCAGTATTTGTCAAAGCCAAGCACCCAGCATGAACATGGATGAAGTGACAGGTCTGGCCAGAAAAACGGATCGCCCTCTGTTCACTCAATAAGCATTTATGGGGCGCCTCTGCACACTCCACATCTTGCAGGGGCTCTGAGGACAGAACAGAAAGGACCTTTCATTGGGAAACCCCTGCCTGACAGCAGAGAGAAAGTGGGCACAAAGCTAAGGAGTTTCCATAAGAAAAGGTGTGGCCACCAGGCCAGGAGGAGGCTGGAGATGGCTTATGGCTAGGCAGACACTGGAAGGCTTCTCAGAGGAGGTGACATTCAAGGCAGCCTTAAGGTATAGGAGACTGCAGGAGGTCGTCAGAACGGCGTTCCAGGCGGAAGAAAAAGTAACACCAGCTGACCTTTAGTAACCCGACAGCCTGCGGCTGCTGTTGTTAACTGCACTGTGCGTTTGTTTCTAGGAGGGCAGAACCACACCCCTACTACACGTGCAGACTACAGCACAGGGAGGTTGGGTCACCTGCCCGAAGTCAGACAGCAAGGAGGACGGGGAGGACAGGCACTCCGGGGTCTGGCACTCAGCTGTTATGCTAGGTGCCTCCCCAGTGGCCAAGCCACAGCAAGGACGAGACACAGGGTTCAGCTGGCTGGGGACGGGCTCTGACGGCGGGCAGTGGGCAGGCCCCAGAGCAGCCCTCACTTGGCACCTGACAGAGGCCGCCCACTTGCTACAGAGCAGGAGGCTGAGGGGTCTGGCCAGGGGTGGCTGGCCAGGCGCGTGGTCCTGGGGTAGGACTGACTGCCTGGGCCCCCATTGTCTCTCCCCTCACCACCTCACGAGCTGTGTGACCCTGAGTAGTGAGCTGAACCTCTCGGAGCCTCAGTCCCCTCACCTGCAAAAGCAAGAAGACACAAAGCCAGCGCCTGCGTCCCGAAGCTGCCCTGAGGCCCGGCACCTGGAAAGGACGTTGTCTGCGCATGGTGAGCCCCTGCCTGAGTTCAGCGAGGGGCCGTTCTGAGATCCCAGGAGGCTGACCCAGCGCTTCTCCATGCCGGCTCCTGCCACCAGCGTTCCCCTCGCTGCCCTGATAGCTGGGCTTCGGGAACAAGGGGAAGCCCTTGCGACTCCAAAGAGATTGGCCTGACGCGGGCCTGGAGGGAAGCCTGGGATCTGACCACTGCCCGCTGGGGGCCAACGCACCAGGCAGGTGGCAGTGCACGCACCTTCATGACCGTCCTCCTCGGACGCCCTAGGGAAACTGGGTGCCCTTGACCTGGCCAAGGGCACACAGCTGCTCAGGGGCCTTCTGGGTCTCCTGAGGTCCCACGGGGCGCGGGAGGAAGGGCCAGCAGAGAGGAGGGCTGTTCAAACACCAAGAGGGAGTTTGGTAGGCTCATTTTGCTGAGAGGAAAAAAAGCCTCCACCTTGGTCTGAGCTGCTGCCCCCCCCCCGCCCCCCAGGGGAGCACTGGAAACCACCTAAGCCGACATCTGATGGACGGGGATTTGTTTTAAGCTCTTTCTACCCACTGGACTATAATCATCAACTGTTCACGACCTCTCCACAAGCGATTCCTACCCCCACCCCGAGTTTTCAAAAGGCAAAAAAGCTTTAAAAGCTGCAGTTCAAACAGGCAGAGAGGCACACTTGAGGAGATGAAGGGCTGGAAGGGAGGAAGGGGCCCGGGGGGGGGGGGGACCCCCGCAATGTGAGCCAGGGGCTGGGGTGAGAGCAGGAGGGGCACCCCGGGGCCAGGCAGGTTCCACTGGCCACTGCCCTCTCCCCCAACTGGCCCACCTGGAAGAGGCGGCCATCAGGGGAGGCACCTGGAGGTCAAGATGCCCAAGCTGTCAAAGGAGCAGGGAGCTGAGCAGATGCCACATCCCACCCACTGTCACCCTACCCGAAGCAACCTCAGTAACCCGAGGTCCTGTCCACAGCTGCCTTCTCTCCATAACCTTACGGGGGCTGGGGCTGCCTGCCCAATGCCACCTTCACACCATCAGCCTGCAGGGGTGCCTCCTGAACCTCAGAGTCCTGCTAAACCCTCTCCAAAAGGAAGCGGAGGCTCCCTGGGCGGCCTAACTAGCGCACCAGCCATCAGAGGTCACAGCCTTGCCCACTCGGGGGGCCGGGAGGGGCACAGGGTGACGCTACTACAGCTTGGGAAGGGGGCAAGTTGTGGTAAAACACAATTTAAGCCACACATCCCTCCCTTGGACCCCACCTGTGTGCAAGTAAAGAAGGGGAGAAATGCCCCCAGCACCACATTTTGTTCCTGGATCTGGTTTCCTGTAGGCACAAAGGGGCCCAGCCAGGGCTGACGGCTCCCGGCCCAGCGTGATAAGGCAGGCCCCTAAGACAACCCTAAGGCTGGTGCAGGCCTGCGATCTCGCCTGGACAAAATCTGGTGATTCTCCACGCTTCTCATTCCCCAGACCCTGGATGGGCCAGACAGGCGGGCAGGGCAGATAGGGCTTTTCTACTTTAAAAAATAAATCGATTGGCTTCTTTTCCGAGTTGACAGGATGAGGAGGCGGCGGGAGGCGTCCCGGGGGAGCACGTGCATAAACCTGGAGGTAATCCGGGGTCGCAAGGCAAGGCGCGGTGGGTGGCGCGCCCCAGAAAGTTCCATCCCGGGCCCTCCCCCTCTCCCTCTCCGCGGGCCGCAAGCCCGGCACTTACTGAGGTTCTGGAGCAGGTTCGACCAGGTCTTCATGCCGAGCATGGTGTGCCGCCCCCGCCACGGCCGCAGGGACCCGGGGGACTCTAGGAGGGGCTTCCCGGCATAGCGGGCGGCGTGGGCGCGGGGGGGTCACCGAGCGGCGGGGGCAGTCCAAGCGCGCCGTGCGCTCCTCCTGCCCGCTGCGCGCCGGGGGCTACAAACCCGGGAGGTGCCAAGAGGATCAGAGGGTCACGGGACAGCCAGGGATGTCCCCAGGGGAGAGCGGGTAACCGGGGGGATGGAGCCCCGGGACTCCTGAGGGGGTCAGGAGCAACCGCGGGCGCCCGCCCGCCTCGCGCGCCGTGCGCCCCCGTCTGCCTGCTGCAGGGACCCGGGGGAGGTGCCGTGGCGCCCGGGGGGCCAGAAGAGCCGGTCACGCCGCCCCCGGGAGCGCCCCGCGCCCCCTCGCCCGCGCCCCCGCCGGAGGCTTCACGCACCACCAGCCGTGGCTGCGCCGCCGCCTCGCAGCCACCATTTTATTCCCTTCCCGCTCGGCCGGGGCCGCGCGCCTCCTCCCCGCCACCTCCCGCGCGCCGCGGCGCCCCCGTCGTCCTCCCCCTCCCGGCGGCCCCGCCCGCTCCCCGGGCAGCCCCCGCTCCCCTGCACTTGATAACGCGCTTGTCAAGACTGCTGAGTTGTTCCTGACCTCTCCCCCGCCGCTGCTAATTAAGGCTCCGCCGTGACAGTTCAAGTGCCGAGCATCAAGTTTGCAGAACCAAAGCCTCTAATTGGGGCCGCTTTTCATTTCTCCATCCCGCGGGCTGGGGCTCCCCAGACCTGGGCACTGGCGCATTTTCCTTTTGTATTTTTCATCAGGGAGGAGAAGGAGGGGGACGGGCACCAGGAGAGGAGGACAGGCAAACAACCGAAAGGCTAGGGGTGGGGGGCCCTCCTCCGCCCTCCACTCGTCAGCCAGACGCCGCAGGACGCCTCCTTCTCAATCCACCTGACACCTCTCCTGACCCAGGGTCTCTGAGCTCCCCGACTCGGGGCTGCAAGGAGCCCAGCCCCACCCGCAGGAGGCGACTGCAGGGGCAGCCCCTGCCCCCTCCCCTCCCCCCCACGCGGGGTGTGGCAGGGAGGGGCAGCCCCCGCGCTATGGGGTGGGGGTGCCAGCAGCCTTCGGGGCCCACGACCCAGCGGAGCGCTGCGGTGATGGCGGGCTTGCCACGCCTCCTCCCCGACGGAGAGGTGTGTTCCTTTACGCCCCAGCTCCCTCCCTGGGCCTCTCCTTTCCAGATAAGTGCTGGCGAGCATCGGGGCTCTTAGTGACTCTTCAAGCTGCCTTTCTCCTCCAACGCCTACTAAATCAAGCCGGCGCTGAGAGCCACCGGCTGGGAGGAGCGGAGGAAGGAGGGGCCGGGCTGCCGGCTGGCTCTCCGGGGCTGGCAGAGGGGTGGGGGTGGGGGGGGCTGGGGTAAAGTCACAGGGGAGGAGAAGGTGGGGGAGGTGAGCAGCAGGCCCGGACCCCAGGATGGGAGAGGAGAGGAGAGGAGAGAGGGAGGGAGGGCTGCGGGGAGGGAACCCAGCGGGAGGCACCGGAGCAAGGCTGGCCAGCCGGGGCCTTTCTGCTCAGAATCCTGGAGCCTCAGGCCACAAGGGGCTCCGGGAAACTCGGCTGGCGGTTCCCACGCTTGCCTGAGCCTCACAATTCCAGGTGATTCTAATTAAATTGGGACGCATTACTTGGAGCCATCACCCAGGTGATTCTTAAAGTTTGAGAAACAATCTACCCCAGGGGGTCTCAACCGTTGCTGCATATTAGAACCACCTGGGGCAATTTTAACCCACCGACCCACCCCCCCCCAACACCCCGGGTTGTCTGGGCCTCACCCAGACCAATGACATCAATCTCTGGGCGTGGACCCAGGCAACATTAAAGCGCCCAGGGGATTCCCGAATGCAGCGGGGGTAAAGAGCCATTGTTCTAGTGAGTGGTTCTCAGTGGGGCAGGGGGTGGTTCTATTCCCCCGCCTCCCCCCCCCCCCCGGGGATATATTTGGCAAGGTCTACTGACTTCAGTGGTTGTCACAATTCGGGGTGGGGGCTGGTGCTACTAGCATCTAGTGGGTGCAGTGCCAGCCCACCCAAAGGAACCTCCAGCCCCAAATATCTGCAGTGCCCAGATGGAGGAACCTGGGCCACACCAGTCCCAGGAGCAAGCAAACGCCCTTGGAAGCACTATCCCAGGAAAGCCCAGTTCAGCACCTGCCTCAAGCAGGCGCAGCGGATGGCTGGCTCTTCCTCCCACTCCAGAGCCCCTCCTCCCCAGGAGGCTGACATCTAGCTGGGATGCTCTTTTATGATTGTTTCCTCCTGCTGGGCTGAAATCCCCTAATGTCCAGCCCTGGGCAAGCCCCGCCCCGTCTGTCAGCAGACCTGGTACCTACTTGCAGGCCACTTTCACCCTCCCCTGAGTCCTGTCCGTCCAGCACACTTTTCCCCCACCTCACTTTCCTCGCCTCATTCCCCATCAACAATCCCAGGTTCTGGAACATTCCTTGGCTTGTGGCTATCTTTCTGAAAGTTCAGGCCTGCAGGACCATGACTGCGCGTGTGTGTCCCATATCTCAGTGCTGCAAAGATGACATCCCAGACTCTTCCCAAGTCAGGTCCCCCATTCTCTGCTTGTTTGCTTTTTGAAACTAAACGCTGGGCTTTAGCTAACTGCACCGCATTTGATCAAGGGGTTTCTTGCCTTGTTCAGCAAATTAGCAAACAACTTGGTTTCAGGTACAGTCAGGTGTCCCTCCCATGTGTATGGGTATCTGTGGGAGGGTGGTTCTCATCTCTGCCAGACATGCCAACCAGCTGGGGAGTTTGAAAAGCACCAGGCTGGGGCCTCACCCCCAACCAGTGACATCGGAATCTCCGGGGATGGGGCCCAACCGTCAGTATTTCTACCACGCAGTGTTTCTGGCTTTCAGGGGGTCCTAAAGTGCAGCTAAGACTGAGAGTAGCCGCTGTAAGCATTTGGAACACACATTCTCCCCTGCCAGCCCGTCTGACCTTGAACACACTTGGGTTTTCAGGCGACACTGGCTCTAGGGGAGTATCTTATCTGATCCTGGGATATGCGCTGGATGCAGCCTGCATCTCCCCAAAGGTCAGACAGAAATCCTGGCAGCCAGGGCAGCACCCACCACCACCAGCGCCACCCTCACCTTGCTGGTAGCAAGATGGGCGCCCTTGCTTATCCCCAAGAGCATCTGTAGGGAAAGCCGGCCAGGAACTGGGTGAAGGTGTGTCCTGTGGGAGGTCCTAGAGGCCCCTTCTCTTCATCCCACTGGGAAGAGAACAGGATCATGGGAACTGTGGGGGCTGCTGCCTGGTGGGAACTCTTCGAGAAGTTCCTGGGAGGAGACAGGAGTGTAGGCTCCAACTGCACCATTAGCTCACTGTGTGAGCTTGGGCAGAGTGCCCTCATCTGTAGAGGATGGTAAACATTTGCTCAGCCCTGCACATGGCAAAGTATGTAACACATGTGCAAAGGAGCCAAGCTGGGCAGTGGAAATTAGTATCGTGCTCTCTCTAGGGTGAAAGGACTCCTAGGTGGTACTGAGTTTGTGCTCTGAGCCCCTAGCAGCCAAGTGGGGGTGGTGATGATGGGACTCAATGGGAGTCCTGGGAGTAGGGTGGCCAAGCACAGTTGTCCAGGTTGTTCACTGCACAAGAGCACCTAGATGAAATGGCACATGGTTAGCTGAAACTCAGCCCTCACCCTGCTCATTAACACACACCTTAGCACGAAGGACCTGTATGGGCTGGTCATGGTGCTGCTGGAAAAGCCTGCTGCTTCCTGAATCCTGACCATCTTTTTCCAAAATCCCTTTCCTAGGAACAGTCTTCCCTCCCACTCTGAGAGCACAGACTGGAAATACAGCCATCCAGGAAGGACACAGGCTCTGAAAACCATGCGAAGGGGTCAATGGTGGACATCCACTTGTTCCGGGTGCAGGTGTAGTCAGAACAAAAAAGGGCACAAGGCGGTGTTCAGGTGGGCGGGGCTGTCACCCTGCATATACTCTGCCTGCCTCCTGACTTGGCCCCGACGCACGTTCAGGGTCAATGAGTGGAGGCATCGCCAGAAACCACCAACCAAGGCGAAGACAGGGTGAGGTCACTCACAGCAGTACCATGGAAGCCTCCAGAGCCCCTCTGGGCCCGAGGACTAAGACGACACAGGCAAACCTGAGCACCACCCCGCTTGGAGACATGGTCCAGGGATTCCTCCTCTATCTGGGGACAACATGAGGCAGTGTATATGCGGCCTTCAGAACAGGGCCAGGCTCACAGTGAGCTTGGCAGAAATGTTAGTCACTATTCTGTTGCTCTTGGGAAGCCAGGGGTCAGAGTCTCTGTGCTCAGGTCAGCTTCCTCAGCCCCGTGTCTGTCCCCCTGCCCAGCTGTGCTGAAGCCGGACACCTAGAGCTGAGGTGAAATCACCCTTGGTTTCCTCCCTGGGCTGTGTGGTCCTCGATGCTCTGCTCGCAGGGAGCTCCTAGGAGCGATCCTCTCCCTGCCTTGATCCTGCTGCCACGTGCCAAGAGCTTAGGACTGCCAGATCCTGGCTGTTGACACATTTCATAGGCATGAGAGACAAATCACACAGGGGAGAAGCCAAGATGACCTGTTTCCTCTTCCCAAGTCAGAGCTGGCCTCCCCCGGGGCCTCCCATTCCTGGGATGGGTGACCAGGCCTGCAGCGGAGGGCCCTGTGCTCAGATCCTTCCCCAGGATTCCACGAGCCCGCAAGGAGGAGACAACCACAGGCTTTCACGTGGGAATAGACCTCTTGGGGTGGGCTGGTGGGGGCCCCTGCTTCTGGGTTCAGGATAGAGAGGCACACTCTCCTCCTCCCGCCCCTTGTCTGGCCCACTCTGGGGTCCTCACCTTTTCCAGATAAGCCTGACAGGGAGGGCCTCTAACCCCCTTCTCTTCTCCCCACCCTATCTGCCTGGTGGCCCTACAATCCCAGCAGCTCCGGGGCGCCCTTTCCGGCGGGCAGCAAAAAGGAGGGGCAGCAGGAGTCTGCTGGCTCACCTCCTCAGTGATCTGGGCTGGCAGCAAGCCTAGGACACCAACTTCTGAGGCTCATTTATCAGAAGATGTCTCAGGGCCCAACTGGCAGTCTTCTGGAGAGAAGGCTGCAGAAGCCCCTGGTCAGCTTTTTTGGGCACCGCGGCACCTCTGGGAGTGGCTTGTTGTGATTCAGCGGGAACAGGCCCATTTCTGTCCTCACGTGGTGAATGGTGGAGGGCTGTCCCCCCCCCCCCGGTTTTTTTAAGATTTATTTATTTTAGAGAGGAGGAGAGAGCGAGCATGAGCAGAGGGAGGGGCAGAGGGAGAGAGAGAAGCCTGGAGCAGACTTCGTGCTCAGTGGGGAGCCTGACGGAGGGACTCGATCCCAGGACCCTGAGCACGACCAGAGCCCAAATCAAGGGCTGGACGCTTAACTGACCGAGCCCCCGCCAGGTGCCCCCCAGCAGACTCTCCTCTTGAAAGCACAGCTTGCCCATGGTCTCTCCTGGAGGGGTATCGAGGACTGGTTCTCCTGTCCAGGGCCTGTGTGCTCACCAGCTGCACCATTCCCTACCTATGGATGCCGGACTAGACTTCTTAGACTGGCTGCCTTGAGTCCTGAGAGAGAGAGAGAGACACACACACACACACACACACACACACACACACACACACAGGCTGCCTTGAGTCTTTAGAGAGAGAGAGACACACACACACACACAGGCTGCCTTGAGTCCTTAGAGAGAGAGACACACACACACACACACACACACACACACACACACACACACACACACACACACACACACACACACACACACACACGAGGCAGGAAAAAGACCAGCTATTCCTTCCCCGCACTGAAATGGGCAGCTACACGCTGCTGGGGCCACCAGAAGTGTGGAAATTCTAGAGCACAATGGGAGGCAGAGGGTGGCAGAGATGGGTCCTTGGTGGCCCCAGAACAAGCTCAGTGGGTCCTATCTTTGAGCCTTTCCTCTCGGAGTCCCTCCCTCCTGGAACACGCTTTCTCCCGAACCCACCTCCCCTGGGCCTGCTTCCCCAGCTCCAAAGCCAGATGAGGGAATGCTGACGGTGGACTTTCCCCACCTGGAAAACGGGAACACCACGAGCACCTTCTCCCGGAATTAGTGAGGATGACCCACGTTCATGGGTGTTTGAGAATGACTCAAAGAGTCAGGGCCTGTCAGGGGCCCCTGGGACAGAAGGGCGTTTCAGCCCAGGGTGGGGGCAGGTGGCAGGACTCAGCGGTGAGCTGCCCAGGAGGGGTCCAGGCTTCAGATGGGGGGGCCCTGGGGCCACCTCGAGAGTTCTGAGGGGCAAGAAGGCTTTGGAGAGGGGCACCGAGCAGGTGGGGCTGGCACTAAGCCTTCCTTGGTCACAGGTGCATCTGGGGGGGGCAGTCTTCTCAGACTGGGGTGGGAGGCGACCTCCTTCTGCAGATGGGGAAAATGAGGCAGGGAGGGGAAACTGCATGGGTGGGGTCACTCACAGGAAAGGGGAAGGCCACCCCTTCCCCAGCCCCCTGGGCTCTGGACCCCAGGCCCACCCCAGCCCTCAGCAGCCCCTGACGTCACCCTTGGATCACCACCTGATGGGACCTGGCCCACCCCCACCCACGGACTTCCCCCTAATTAAGGGGGTCCGGCCCTCAGCAAGCAGCCCCACGGCCCCTACCACCGCACGGCTGGCACTGGGCCGGCCTGCAGCCTCTCTGTTCCCAATTAATCATACTTCTCCAACACTGCCGCATCCCGCACCCAGCGCCGAGCCTTCTCGGGTGCGACCGCTCACAGAGCGCTCTGCACAGCCTCCGCGGGAAAGGAAAGGGGGCAGAGGGCTCGGCCAGCTGCCTGAGGTCCCCTGGCCCCTGGTAGTTTCACTGTAGAGATCCCCAAAATGGTTCCCTTCACAACCCCATCAGCTGTGCCGATGCCAAAATCTAGAACCCTCATCCAGTGTGGGAACAGAAAGTGTGCTTTGGGGTTGGTAACCCACCGCCCCCATTTAACAGAGGAGATCTGCATCTCATCCAAGGGCCCGTGATGGGGTCTGCGTCCATGCCGGTCTGCCCAGGACAGAGCCAGCAGCGATGGGGCCCTTCTTGGGGGGCGGGCACGAAGCCCAAGAGACGCAGGCAAGGGGGGGTCACTACAGCCAAAACACACTCCCAGGGCAGGCAAGGTCTCCAGCCAAGACTCTTGGTGCTCCAGGGTGGGAGGCAAAGAGCAGCCCCCAAGCCCCCAGGCAGGGGTCCCCCCTGCACCCCCACGAGCCGGACGTCTGGCAGAAAGGAGGTGCTCAGTGTTTGTTAACAAACTAAACGGCGAGAGAAAACGCCAACATGCTGCCCAGAAAAAGACACCCAGAGTCCCGCCCACCAGATGTTTTCCTCTGGCAATGTCTACACTGAGGGTCGCTGTGCTCGGATCCTTCTCCAGGATTCCGGGAGCTGTAAGGAGGAGACAACCACAAGCTTTCACATGGGAGCGGCCTGTGCCCACAGGAGCTGTGTAAGTCCAGGGAGGGAGGCGGCACCCAATCTGGGATTCTAGAAGGATCTGTGGTGTCTAGGCCAGGGGCTCTCAGTCACACTCACCTGGGGGAGCTTTGAAAAATCCCAGGGGCCTGGCCACAGTCCCAAATCAACTGCCTCAGAACCCCGGGGGAAAGGGCCTGGCATCAGCACCCTTAACATCTTCCGGAACCGCCCCCCCCCACCCCCGCCCTGAGCCTCCAGGCCAGGACTGCAAGCTCTGGAGGCAGGGGAGAGGTGGGTGGCCAGAGTGGGAGCACACAGAGCCCGGCCAGGCTCACCACCCTGGCCCCTGTGGCATGTCCCGGCTCGTGAAAGTTGGGTAAATAAAGAAACCACCACACTGGCAGGGCCGTCGAGCACCACCAAATTAGGGATGCCGAGTCAGACAGCTTGACTCTCAAGACATAATCAGCTTAATTGCAGGGCCTCGGCGCGGGCCAGGGTGGTGGACTGCTTCCGCACTCCCATCCGTTTTATTAAAATCCAATTATCTGCGCTGGCCATGAGTCTCCTGCAGGGACAAAGAGGCAGCTTCAGCCAAGGTCGGACCCAGTGCTGGGAGACCATGGGTCGTGGGGTGTAGACACACGGGCCCCGGGCTCTATGCGGGCCAAAAACAGGGAGGGGGCTAGCAGGGAAGGGCCCATTCCGTGGCCTCTCACGCTGCGTGGCATGTGGGCAGGAGGCTGGCAACGTGACCCCGGACACCATCAGTCGGAGGGGCTGGTAGTAATGCCACAGACTTTCTGGGAGGCTTGTGGGTTGCTGCTGTCCACTGAAGGTTTGTGACCCCTGCAAATCTCTGTTGAACTCTGGGCCCCAGTGCAACAGGGTGTGGAGGTGGGGCCTTTAGGAGGTGAGTAGGCTAGATGAGGTCATGGGGGTGGGGCCCCCGAGGGGATCAGTGTCCGTATAAACGGAGGGAGGGACACACAAGTCCTGGGCAGACACCCGCCTGTCCGTCAACGGGCAGCAAATGGGCAAGCCCATGGTGGTGTGTCCACACCACAGAACACCCCTCAGCCAGCACGACACTCACACTAGCTTGGGGGGGACCTCAGCACCTGCGAAGCCAAGGGAAGCAGCCGCCAAGGTCTCTGTACCGAATGCTTCTGACTACGTGACCATCCTGGCAAAGGCAAAGCGATAGGGACAGAAAACAGATCCGTGCTTCCAGGGACGGGGGGTCGGGGACAGGGGAGTGACAGCAAAGGGACAGAGTTTTGTCATCATCAGATCCACCAAGGGACTCTTCTCGTCCATCCCCTACATTTCACAGGAAACAGGATCAGAGAAGTCAAGCCGCGGTTCTCAGGTCACGTAGCGATGCAAAGCCAGGCATGCTGGCCCAGAGCTCCTCCCCGTCCACAACCGCGACTCTGGGGCTGACGCCTCCCAGGAGCCGTGGGTTTGCCGAGTGACTCTCAGCGGGGCAGAAAACAAGGCAGTGGGGCTCTCTAAGCTTTGCTCCCGGGGGGGGGGGGGGCGGGGAGTCACCGCTCCGCTCCTATTCCCACCCATTTTTACTGGGCCAGTGCTCCTCGGTTCATCTGAGCTTTACGGAAACCCGGCTTCCCAGGGGACCCTGTGCCGGAGGTGGTGTGACAGGGCCTAGATCTGGAAGCCAGGCCTCGCCGGGGGCTGCCTCAGCCGGCCACAGGCCCCCGTCTCCGCGAGGGCCCCGAGCTTTCCCAGCCACCCTTCCAGGCCCAGCACCATCCAGAAACGTCGGTTACACCGCGACAGCTGCCTGGCGCCCCCTGAATGCCTCAGATGTGGTGCGTGGCGGGAGCCCCGAGCCAACATGCTGCCACTAGGTGAATCAGGCCTGCCATTAGAGTCACAAAGACCAATTAACACGAGAGGAAAAACAGCCTCCCCATCTCCCAGAGCACCCCGGCCACCTGCCCCTGACGGCCTCAGTACGGATGCCCGCCTCTGAAGCTCCCGCTTTGGTGGGTGAGGGCTGGGGGAGGGGGGGCGGGGGGGGTTGGGCACCTGGAGAGGCAGACAGCTCCCGAGTTTTCGACTCAGTTGCTGCGAGGAAAGATGAGAAATTGCCTTTCTGACCTAAAACCGGAGCTCACAGCTGCACTTCATTACGGATTTCTCCAGGAGGCCCTGGGCGAGACGCGGCTCGGGAAGGGCTCACCTGCCAGCCGCAGCTGTGCCTGCCTCTCTCATAAGCACGTGGGTGGTTTCCTGCCCGGGGCTTCAGGGGCGGGCTGCCAGAGGTGCCCCGAAAGCCCCCCCCACCCCCCTGCCAGTTTGCATGAACTCGGTGGATGGAGGGAGGAAGACGTGCCAGATCAGTGAGCAAAAGAGGGAAAAATGGCCACAGGTCTGGGTCTGTCGCTCTTTGGAAGGCACCAGAAGGCAAGGGGTATGTCTTCCCCCTGGGGTCCCACCCTCATTTCTCCGGGTCTCATGTCCACATCGCTGGGCAAATGCGAGCATGTGTGGGGCACCTGGAGCATCTCTAGGTACACGGTAAGCGCTCAGTAAATGCTCCCTTCCCTCCTCCCTTGCCGTTGGCCTCTCTGTGCTTCTGCTTCTGAGATGCCACCGTTCAGTATCTGACAGTTAGTAAAAGAGCACAGGCTCCAGAAGACCAGGGGCGCTCCACTCTGGCTGCACATTATAATCACCTCTGCGGAGCTTATGGAAAGACCCAGAAGCTTGCTACAGGATCCCTGAGGTAGGGCCCGGGTGTGTTTCCAAAACTCGCAGGCAGTCCGAACGCATGGTGGGGCTGAGATGCTCAGACCTGAATCGATGTGATCTGGCTTTCCGTGTCTGCACGTCCCTTTCTAAAGAACGCCACGGCGAAGGCACGAATGGAGGAGCCCAGAGCCGGCTACGGAAGGAGAGCCAGGCTTTGCTGCCAGCCTCGCTAAGCCCCGGGCTGCCCTGCCCTCACCTGCAAGCTGTGCTCCTCCCTCTGCCCTGAAGACTCGCACTCAGGTGCCCAGCGCCGGGACAGCGCCGACCTCAGGGTACTGGACGCTGCTCCCTGAGTCTGCCCCAGCAGCAGGGGGCACGTCAGCCTGGCCGTGAGAAGCTGTGTGACAGCAGGCCAGTGCCTTCTCTGGAACTTTGCCGACCAGGCCGATCCCGGCTGGGTGCAGACCGTTTCAGAGCCGTGCCTGGGAAGGCTCCCCGTGGTCGGGCCCCACACCTAAAATCCTGTCCCATTGCTTTTCGGGGGCACTGGCAAGCTCTTGGGGGGTCTAGGGGGGAAATGGCATTGCAAGTCATTCTCTGTCTGTATCTACAAGATGCTGTGAAAGCTTGAAGCCCCACAGAGCTTCAGCTGCCTCATCTGGGAAGCAGGAGGATGGCCAAGCCCCCGGGGTCATGGTGAAGTTGAAACGGGGAAACAGGCAATGGGGACAGCTGGTGTGCCGCGAGCACCCCCATGTGCTGTCCTGAGTCTCGTACACCCGTGTGGGTCTGGTTCTTGCAACAGCCCCATTTTCCGGATCAGAAAGCCAAGGTCTGTAGACATTGCCTGCCCAAGGTCAAGGAGTGAGGCCGGGATTGAACTCTGAACTTGTGAGCCCAAGCTCTTGGCCACCGCATGCTCATATGGGCCTCCTTCTGGTGGCTTCTCTCACCCCATGCTCTCCCAACAGGGGCTTTGGTATGGCCAAGCTGCCGATGGGAGCACTAAGAGTCCTCTCGGGAAACGGGGCACTCCCAGGACCCCTAGCCACCGGTGGGTAGAGGGGGACTGCACACTGCCACCCGTGTCCTCCACTGATGTCTGGGCACAGAGCAGGCAAGGTGAGCCTGGCTTGGCTTTGTGGGGACAGAGAGGGTCCAGAGATGTGGGGTCCCAGAAAGAGGCAGAGTTGGGGGCCCAGGGTGAGAGGCCCATGCAGGGCCAGCACCTAGAGCACCTGGCTCATGTCCTGGCTGGAAACAGAAGCCCAGTCTGGGGCATGTGGCACATACACGGAGCACCTGACATCGCGGAGAGGCTCCGGAAGGGGCTGCAGGTGGGGGGAGGGAGAGGGTACTCTAGAGGAAGCTGGATGTCAGCAGAGAGAAAAGAAGGTCAGGTGGGGCCAGCAGAGGCCCAGGAGGGGAAGAAGCATGACGGACCTGGCAGCCCCGGGTGGGCACGAATGAGGAAACCCAGGCTCAGAGACGTGAGCTGCCATGCACAGCTTCCCCGCCACCTCTCCCCTCTGTCTTGTCCACAAGTCTCCCAGGCTGAGCTTCAGGCCCACCAGGGCTGGGCACACCGTAGGTCTGGTGTGGCCACCACTCATGCTGAGAACCAACTGGTGGGCTGTCTGTGGAGGCGCCTTGCCCTGGGCCACCCCTTCTGCTCTTCTCTCTCCTGCCCCGGAGGCCCTGGCACCTCAGCATCAAAATGAGGAACCACCGCTAAGGCCACGAGCCACCGTATATGCGCACCTACCGGGAGCCGGGCGCCAGCCCCAGAGCTTAAAGCGGATTATCTCACGGGAGCCTCTCAACAGCACTGTGAGGGAAGTTCTGATATTATCCCTTCTTGACAGCTGGGGAAACTGAGGCACGGAGCATGGCAACTGCTGCTCAGCGTCTCACAGTTGGCCAGAGCCTTTACCCAGTGAGTGGAGGGATGAAGAGGGGGCGCTGGTGTCCCGGGAGAGTCGGGGTCCTCCCAGGGATGAGCCCCCTCCTCCCTGACCTGACCCCACACAGCTCCCCACGATGGGATGCCAGGGTCACGCGAGGCTCTCTGGAAGCAGTACCCCTCACAATAATGCTATGATGGTGGCAGAGACACCAGCCGCTAATATTTACATAACGCGCACCGTATGTACACCAGGCACTCTTCCAAATGCTACGCACACAACCATTACTCACAGAACCTCCCAAGCCTGCTCGCTAAGTGCCAGTATTTGCCCATTTCACAGATGGGGCTCCCACGGCACAGAGAGGTTAGCTGGCCTGCCAGAGACACACAGCACTGGGATGTGAACCCGCTGGCCTGACCCTGGGGGCTGTGAGAGGCACCCCCCCCCGCCCCGCAGAAACCCCACGGGGCAGTGTGGGTGGGAGCAGTCCAGCCACCCAGGGCGGGGGTGGGGGGGTGGGGAGATGGTAGGGGGGAGCTCTCCCTCCCGCCAGGAGAGGGCCGCTACTGGCGCTCTCCCCGAGAGGCCAGGCCTTGCAAGGGAAGCAGAAATCTGTCGTTAACACGGTGCCAAACCCAAAGTGGCTGCTCCCAAACTGCAATCCAATAAAAGTGCGACTTGTCTATTTATCATCCTCGGGGCTTTTTATCACAGTGCAGATGGCTGCTACCTTTGGAAGGCTCAGCAGCTCGCTGCCTGCCGCCCGCCACGCAAAGCTTAGCTCAACAGAATCTGGGCCTGCACCTGTGCAGGGCCGTGAGCCGCGGCCACCAGGGCACGCAGGGTCCTCCGTCCCTCTTCTGCTCAGTGCCCACCCTCCGCATCGCCCCCCACCCCCCGACTTCGCAGAGCTGGTGGCTGATGGTGCAGGTAGCCACTCCCCACTCCACGGGGCTAGCAGCCGTGCAGGCCAGGTGTGGGGCCCCTAATTGTTTGGAGAAGGCAGGAGCTCCCGGGAGAGAAGAGAAAGCAGCAAGGAGCCCCCATGGGGAGTGGAGGGGACAGCAGAGGGCCGTGGGTGAACGCTCGGCACCCCATGCCCAGTGCCAGGCAGCTCAGAACAAGGGGGCCCCGTGAGGCGCCACGGGCAATGCGGGTGGTGGGAAGATAAAGCCTGGGCAGATCAAGGGCCGAGTGTGCAGAAAAGCCAGCCGCGGTGCAGCCTCCAGGCGTGCATGTGGCGGGGGAAGCCCGCAGAATCACAAGCTGCCCCAACATCGCTGTAGGCTGACCACTGACTGGGCCTCCTGAGACAAGGTTCCAGAAAGAAAGCACACAGGAGGGGCGTGGGTGGGACCCTTGTAGGGGGGGTGGCCCTGAATCCATCTGAGCCTCTGTTCCTAAATCTGAACTGTGGAGGCTGGGGTGAGAGGAGGGGCTGGAGGTCCCCCCCCCGGCTGGAGAGGAGCTCAGGCCTGAGGCCAGGTGCCATTCCAGTCCCTCCCAGCAGCCACCGCTGGACGTCCAGAGAAGGCAGCTTTTCTATCAACACAGAGCCCTAGCTGTAGCATGTGTGTGCATGCGTGAGTGCACAAATGGCTCTGTGTGCATGTGTGGGTGCACATGTCTCTCTGTGTGAATGTGTGTGTGCGTGCATGTCTGTGTGCATGCATGTATGCATACATGTCTCTCCGTGTGCATGTGAGTACACGTGTCTCCGTGTGCATGTGTGTGCATGCATGCCTGTGTATGCATACGTCTGTGTGAATGTGTGCGTGTGCACGCATGTGTGCATACATGTCTCTCTGTGCATGAGTGCACGTCTCCGTGTGCATGCGTGTGTGCATGCATGCCTGTGTGTGCATGTGTGTGTGTGCACACGTCTCTGTGTGAATGCATGTGTGCACACGTCTCTCCGTGTGCATGCATGAGTGCACGTCTCCGTGTGCATGCGTGTGTGCATACATGCCTCTCTGTGCATGCGTGTGTGCATGTCTCTCTCTGCATGCGTGTATACATGCCTCTTTGTGCATGTGTGTGCACACATCTCCGTGTGCACGCATGTCTGTGTGCACACATGCCTCTGTGTGCATACATGCCTCTCTGTGTGAATGCGGGTGTGCATGCATGTGCATACATGTCTCTCCGTGTGCATGTGTGTGCATACGTGTCGGTGTGCATGCATGAGTGCACACATCTCCATGTGCATGCATGTGTGCATGCGTGTGTGTATACATGTCTCTGTGTGTATGCGTGTGTGTGTGTAGGGGCTGAAAGATTCGCCACCCACTCCCACGCCCCCTAGGCTGCAGAGGTCCAGGGGACATGGGGGACCGGGGCACTGCGAGCCATGACCTTTGCCCTTTGGGCTATAGCCCAGGAAAGAGAACAACCCCCCTCACCCCTCGGCCCAGGTTTTCCTGACTGTTCCGGGAGTCTGCTGTCCAAATAAACCAGACTCGGCAGCTGTAAAAACGAATGGCCTTCTGCATTATGCACCTTAGGGATCCAGCTGGCCGAGGGGCTGCTGATCTGGAAAAGGCACTGAGCATCCTTCCAGACGTGTCTCTGGTCTCCCCTATAGGGCTCAGGGCTCTGGCCATCCCAGACCAAGTCCTTTCCAGCTCTGGACACGTACGCTCCTCCCACTGCCTGAAAAGCCCTTTCCTGCCCCACCCCACCCCCGACCCTGCCTGCTCCCCTTCGAGGGAGGAGCTCTGAGCCTTTGTAAGCGCTATTTCTGGTGGCCACAAGGTACACACCGGGGCATGACCACCCCCTCAGCAGAAGAGGAAGCCGAAGCTCAGAGAGGTTAGGGGAACCCGCGTAAGGTTGCGCAAGGTCACCCAGCCTGACACTTTCCCCTGGGCTGGTTCCTCGGTGTCCGGACACCAGGGCTCCCTCTGCCCCAGCCTCTCCTGTGGTGAGGAAAGCGGGAGCTTGTAGGGTAGCTGTGCCTAACCCCTGTGTCGGGCTGGGTTACTAACACGGGCCTCAGGGCTCCCTACCTTTGCCTCTAGGTTTGTTCTTTTTGTCATAATACTTCACTTTTGCCCATGATAATAAGAGCTAGCACGTAGAAATGTCCCCTGGGGGCCAGACGCAGATCTAAGTACTTTACCTAATATTTCCTCGGTCAGGAGGAAGTTTTGCTATCTTGATTTTACAGATAAGAAGGCAGCACAGAGAGGTGAATACACTGGCCCCAGGTCACACAGCTGGAGCCAGGACTGGAACCTAGAGTCAAGCGCCCCAGGTCACGGCTGGGTCCCCAAGCTGCACTGTGCAGCCCTCAGGGGCCCATCTCCTATAGGATGGTCTGGTCACAGCCTGAGATTTCCAGGTTCTGGCGGCAGCTTTCCCACAGTGGAGGGGGGACAGGTAATATCAAGCCATTTGTCACCTCAGAGTTCAAGGTGACCTGTCGGTCCCCAGAGACGGAAGCTGCACCTTCACCGCCCATCCCCAAACAGACGTCACATCTTCTCAGTGGGTAGGGTGGCCACCCCGGGGACCCCCTCCCCCACGCCGTGGTAGGCAGCAGCATGCTGAGAAGGGAATGGGGGCTACACAGGGCTGAATAGGGTCTCCCCCAAATTACATCCATATGGAACCTCAGAATGGGACTTTGTTTGGAAATAGGGTCTTTGCAGATGTATTAGTTAAGGATCTTGCCATGAGATCACCCTGGATTTTGGATAAGCCCTGAATCCACTGACTGGTATCCTCAGGACAGGAGAGGACACCGAGAGACCCAGACCCAGACACGGGAAGAGGCCACATGAGAACAAAGGCAGAGATGGGGGCAATGCAGCCATAAACCAAGGGACACCTGGAGCCACCAGGAGCCGGAAGAGGCAGGAAGAACTCTTCCCTAGAACTCTGAGAAGAACCAACCCTGCTGACCCCTTGGTTTTGGACTTCTGGCCTCCAGAGCTGCATGACTACTGAGAGAATAAATTTTTATTATTTTAAGCCAGCAAGTTTGCGATAATGTGTTATGGCAGCCCTAGGACACTCATACAGGAGACTGTGAGGATGGCCACCGCCCAAGAAGGGGGCAGAGCGCTGCAGGGTCCCTACCCTGCCTGACAGGCCTCCTGACTGGGTCACCCCCCAACCAGGGTGCCCTCTGAGTTCAAGGCAGGTATGAAATCTGGGAGAACAGATACATCACACCCCTCTCCTGACTAAGAAATCCTAGACGAATCCTTGGCACCAGATGCTGCACACCACCAGCCTCGGTTTACCTCTGCAGTTGGGTTCACCTTCCCACTTCCTGACTCATCAGCTGCTCTGAACTGGCCAATGAGTCCGTCACAACGCCCTTCATGCAGTCATTCAACAAACACTTACTGACCATCTACTAAATGCCTGCACTCTGCCAGGTGCTGGCGAAGCCCCAGGAAATATTGTAAAAGTTCTGCCTGCATGGGGTTGACGCTGAGATGGGGGAGCCAGACAGTGAACAAGCAATCAAGGAATACCATTTCAGCAACCACAGACTCTCTAGGGGAAGCAAAGCCAGAAATGGCTGTTTTAGGGAGGGTGGTTAGCAAAGGCCTCTGGGGGGAGGTGATATTTGAACTGAGGCCTGAAACAAGGGAGGTACCAAGTCCTGCCAGGCTAGTAGAACAGCAAGTGCAAAGGCCCTGAGGCAGAAACAAGATCTTCTATTTGAGGTTGAGCAAGGGAGTCAAGGCGGTCAGCCGGGTTGCAGCAGGGGCTCCCTGTGGGGGGCGGTGGGGGGCACTGGACAGAGCTGCCAGAGTGCTTGAGGCATTTAAGCTGTCATAAGGAGCTGGGACATTATCCCACCTGTTATGGGGAGCTAGGTGGCTTCGACTGAGTGAAATGGACTCATTGATGTCCTAAAAGTGTACCTCTGTGGCTGCAAGGAGAAAGGGTTGGCGTGAGAAGAGAGGCAGTGGGGGGCGGGGGAGGTGGATGGAGCCCGCGCGCAGGACAGGGAGAGGGACCCGTCCCTCTGGGAAAGGATTCTGCGGTGGGGGAGGTGGGGCAGAGTGGCAGAGAGTCAGCTCTGAAGTCCAGAGGAAGGAATTTACTCCTCAGCAGGCTGGTGAGCCCCGGAGGGGCAGGGCCATCTGTGGGTGAGCCCGTGTGCGTGTCATTTGTGTGCGCACCCGTGTGTCTTCACGCGTGTGTGCCTTTGGGTCTCTGTGCTTGTGTGTCGGTGTGTCTCTTTGTGCACGTGCACGAGTGTGCACACACGAACACGTACCTCTGAGTCTCCGTGCCGGTATCTGCAGGTAGCTGTGTGCGCCGCTCTGCATGCATGTGTGTGCACACGTGTTTGTGCTGGTGTGTTCAGCACCAGGCATGTCTGGACCTGAAAGCTCATCAGAAGCCCACCGCCCTCACTGACACAGGCCCAGAATTACCAAGGGCCTCAGCCTGGCGCCTGGGTGTGTGTGTGTGTGTGTGTGTGTGTGTGTGTGTGTGTGTGTGTGTAAATGCATGTGTGCACTGAGGGAAACACTTTCCCCCTTGCAAGTCCTCCCGAACCGAGTCCCCCCTCTACCTCTCCAGGCCCACCACCATCTGTCTCTCCCCCTCCTGCCGCTAGGCCATTTGAGCCAGGGGTGAGGGGCACTCCCAACCTCCAGGGCTGAGAGCCAGATGGCAAGAGTCAAGGCCTCACGGTGCCCAGGGGAGGCATCGCGGGGCAGGCCTCCACCCTCATCCTTGGCGCCTCCTGGCTGTCTTGACCCCTGTCCCTGAGCCCCACCTCAAGTGGCCTTTTGCAGCCACCACATAAATCACCGTCCAGGTCAGGACGGGGTGAGAGAGCAGGGTTGGGGAGGGTACGGCCCCTGGGGCCCGCAGACAGAGTGGCTGCTGGTGACCCTTGACAGTCGAGGCCAGGGGCCTCCAGGGCCAGCTGGGAGGTCGGCAAGGTAGAGCGTTGCCCTAGGCTTCTGGGGGATCTCGGCTGGCCCCACTGCATGGGGAGGGCCTGGCTCAGGGGAGGAGGCTGACACCTGTCCAGGTGGCCCAGGTGGACGGCAGGCAGGAAGCCACACTGGGTGGCCCTAAGCAGCTGCCTGCACCAGCCGATTCCCGGTCTTCATCTCCACACGCAGCATTTGTGCCCACAGACCGGGGCGCGGCTGGGTGACCTCGGCCCTCGGTGTCTGCGCTGACTGTATACCTGGTCATCACGCAGCCCGCAAGGACTGCAGAGCCGTAGTGCACATGCAGGCTCTGGGAATGTTTCATGTCTGTTCTGATGTCTCTCTTCCAAGCTGTGAGAGCTTGGGCAAGTGACCTGGCCGCTTGGAGGGCCTCAGTTTTCCCATCCATAAAAGGGGATGCTAGCACCCACCTCCTCGCGTCCCATGAGGCAGTGCTTGGAACAGGGCCACCCCCTCTGCAGAAGCCACCGGCTATTCCTCATCGCCTACCATGTGGGGCAGGCCCTGGGGCTTCCCACAGGACCAGGCAAGAGCACAGCCCTTCCTCTTTGCTCTCCCAACCCTGGAGACCACCACTCACCACTTTGTGCAAGAGGAGCGAGGGTCCAGAAAGAGCCCAAACACGAGGCCTGGCGGGGTCCCTCAGGCTGGGCTCGAAGCTCCCCCCACCAGGTGTCTTGATTCACGCACTCATGTCTTCCGTCACTCGTTCCACAAATTTTGCAGAGTCCCTACTATGTGTTAGATGCCTTGTAGGGAATACAGAAGAAAGTGTCAAGCGCAGGCTCGGTCTGATGGGGGAGGCAGGGGCAAAAACACAAGATCTTATTCAGGCAGGAAGACCTCCCTCCCTCAAGCCTGGGACAGCTTCGGGGAAGCAGACATTGGGTAGTAATAAAAGTGCTGAGTAGCTGTTATTTATTGCATGCATACTACGTTCCAGCGTTTTACACCCGTTACTGACTCAGTCCGAGCTAATAATCATACAATGTGAGCCAGGTACTATTATGATCTAGGACTGGAGGCTCAGGGAGTTTCAGCGACTTGCCCAAGCCCACACAGCTGAAGGGTCTGAAAAGGAGTCCAACCCAGAGACAGTCCAGCCACTAGACACACATCCTACTGACTCTAGGGGTGGCATCCAGCCTCAGGGACATCCCACGCAACTCCGTGAGGCCCCCGCGGCCAGAAGGAAGGTGCGCCGAGAGCAGTGACTTCACAGGTGGGAAAAGCGAGGCCCGGAGGAGGCAGGGAGCAGTCTGGAGGGCAGGCAGTTAGTGGCCGCCCCCAGATTCCTAACAGACCCAGCGTCTGTCCCCTGCCGGCCCCCTTCCTGGGAGGAGCCCACTGGGTTGTGCAAACATATAGCTCCCCCCAGCCCCGGGGGCGGCGTGGGTGCCGGCTCCCTAGATGGCATTATTTCCTTATTTCTCCTTCCTAGCACCACACGGAAGCCTCCTGGTCCAGCAGGAGGCCCCGGTCTTGGCAACACCAGGCTTCCCGAAATAAAAAAGGAGGAGGGAAAAAGCCTTTCCCGGCCAGTTCTCGTATTTACATGTAAAAAGGTCTCCTCGGCGCTCCCCGCCCCTCCCCCACTTCCTCTGGGGGCGGGGGGTTGTTTAGAGGGCGCGCAGGGGGCCTCTGTGACCCCAGGCGCCTCCTCCGGGAGCCGGGTGGAGGCGTTCGCCGGGAGGAAGATCAGATGGCCCGGGAGGGGGAGTGGAGGCGGATGCTTCCTTGCTCCGCTCCCCCCTCCCCTCCCCCCTGGGATTTCGTGGGTGTGGTAACACGTGAGGCCGGCCGTCTGCGCCCGCGCCCCCCGCCCCCGCCATCTGTTCCGAGGCCAAAAGTCGCCGGGGAGGTGGGGGGCGCCGCCGCAGGCTGCGCCGACCCCGGCGTTAACCTCCCCCCCCCGCCCCCACGTCTTAAAGCAGATGTCTCCTATTGATGGGCTCGGGGGGCCGCTCCAGCCGGCCCCCGCCGGCCCCCGCCGGCCCCCGCCGGCCCGGGTCAACCGCCGCGGAGGGCTGGGGCGGGGGCTCCAACCCCGGGAAGGCCGCGGCGTGGGGTCCCAGCCCGGGAACCGGGCGCCGGGCCAGCGGGGTTCCCTCCAGGCTGCCGTCCCGCCCGTGGGGCGCGGAGGTCGGCGCCCACGGACCCGCCGGGGCTTGGGCCGCGCCCAGCTGGCCCGCGCTGGGGCTGGAGCGAGCTGCCGGGGACGCCCCGGGAGGTCAGAGCCTTACCGCTCCGCGCCGCCCGGGTCTGCGCCTTAACCCTCTGGGTGTAGTCTCACCTCGCCCTTGTCCAAGAGGGGCGGGACTCTCCCCAGGACTCCTGTATGAGGCCCAGCGGCTCCGCCTAGACAAGGAATGGCCCCAGTACCGTGGAACGTTAGCCCCCCACGCCACCGCCGGCTTTGACGCCACCCTTCAACAGCAAGCTGGAGCTGTAAATATTCCAGGGAGAGGCCAGGCTGACAAAAATCGCACTGGAGTGTTAATGACCGAGCTGATGCCCCAGCCGGAACTCCGGGCCGGCATCTGGCATCTCGTGGAGCCACTTATCAGCTGTGTGTCCTGAGGCCAGTGTCTTGAGCTCTCTGGGCAGTTTCCCTATTTGCAAAATTAGGATAAGAAAAACCTTGCAGAACTGACCTAGGCTGATACCCTCATGGGCTGCTTTCTGAAGGTCAGAAGAGGGAGGGGAAGGGAGTTTAAGGGTAGAGAGGGCGTGGCCGCTCAAACAGCCCCCCACTAACCCAGGGCTAACCCGGACCCAGGCTCCCTGCCCTTCCTAGCAAGGCTGCAGAGGCTGGGGGAGCCAACAGAGCCTAAATACATTCCCAGAGCACATCTCTGAGATTCAGGGACCCTGCCTCTTCTGGGGCAGCTGGGGGGACACCAAGGGCTTGGGCCTGGGAGCCCACAACCTGAGGGTGGAATGTGGCCTGGTCCCACTGGCTGATGTTTGAGCACATAGCCATTCATGACCCGGCTGCCCTCAGCTTCCTGCATGCGGGAAATGGGGCCCACAGCATGCACTTGGCAGTGAGGAAGCTGACCTGATGTGTGACCCCATTGCTGAGATGAAGAAACCTAGGGGCCCACAGACAAGAGAGAGCTGAGGGGGCATGCGGGAGAGAGAATTTTAGGGTTCCCTCATTATCAGACCATCCTATGGAGAGGAGAGTCTGTGTCTCTCCTCTCCCTGAGCTATGCCTTCACGCCCAGATTACCCCCAAGACCTCCTGCAGCAGGAGACACTGAGGGTTGGGGCCTTGGGAAAGCAAGCAGGCCTCACCCACTCCTTAGCCCCAGCCCCTCCCCCCAATGCCCATCTCAGAAGTCCTGCGTGCTGAGCACCTGCTGTGGGGTTTTGACAGATCTAGGGCACAGGCCCAGTGCACAGGGCTCCAAGGACCTTCCATTGCAGCGATAGGGGTGCAGGGGGGGAGGGGGGCAGGATCTCCAGGGCTGAGCAGAGGGAGGCCCCAGGGCAGATCCACCCTTGGGAGGCTGCTGGGGAGAGCGCACCTCCCACCTGAGGGTGCAGCCCAAAGTTCCCAGCAACCCCGCCCCGCTGCCAGCCTCCTAGCCGGCTGGGGCCCCCTGCCTGACCTGGACAAGGAACAGGTGCCATGAGTCGGGACCAGCCATATCCTTTGTGGGGCCCTAGTGCAGAATGAAAAGGCAGGGCCCCTTGTTCCAAAGGGATTGAATGTCAACGTGGCAACACCGGGGTATGATACAAAGCGCGGGACCTCAGGTGACTGTACAGGTCACATACCTATGAAGCCTCCTGCTGTGGGGTCAGCGGGGGTGGGGGGGGGGCAGTGGGCAGAGAAGGGCCGTGACTACACGGTCCCGGGGCAGACAGCAGCAAGCACAGCCGCCCGCCAGCCTCCTGTCCCGGCTCTGACACTTGGGCCTGCAGCTCTCTGCTCCCCGTTTCCTCATGTGTATGACGCCATAGTCCCTTTCTCACTGGGTTGTTGGGGGAATGAAAGGAGTTACATACACATGTAAAGACCTGGCACAGAGTAATCATGATGTGGATGTCCCTCGTTTTTATAACCTTTGTTGTTGTTACTGGCCACCATTCTGGTGACCGTTAGATCACCTGCTACACGGTGCACATGGAGAAGACTGGGGGCCATGTTATGTGACAGGGATGAGGCCGGGGTTCCCACCTCTGCTGTCAACAAACCCAGGACGGTGGCAAGTATCAGTTTCTTCCCTAGTATGGGGAGGGGTTGGGCAGCAGTCCTTTAGACTGACCCTGCAGAACTTCTGCTCAGCCTCATCTCTTCTCATCAAGGAGATGCAGAATTAGGGCTCTTCCTTCCCCTCACAGAGCCAGAGGTTTCTTTCCTTTCAGTTAGCCACCTAACAAACATCCATCCATCATCCATCCATCCACACACCCAACATCCATCCATCCACCCAATAGACACCCATCCATCCACCCATCCATCCATCTGTTCACCCATCTGTCCATCTGTCCACCCATCCGTCTGTCCGTCCATTCATCCATCCAATTCCATGCAAGTATCCATCCTTCCAACATTCATCCAATCATCCACTCGCCCATCTACCCAACCTGCATCTGGTCAGAGAGACAGAAATCCATGCCAAGCAGAAGGGCCCCAGAACCTATCAGAGTCATTGGCATACACTTCCCTTCTCTAAGGCCGGCAGAGGGCAGGGCAGTGACTGGGGAGTAGGAACAAGAGACCCCAGGATTGAGGTCAGGCCTACCTGAGCTTAATCAAATCACAGTTCTGCTTTTGCCAGGTGACTTAACCTCCCACAGTCTCGGTTTCTTTGTCCGTAAAATGCGTAAGAGCTGCCTCATTTGGGTTTTGTGCAGACTAAATGAAAAGAAAATAGCACCCAGAAACAAAGCCCAGGCGTGTACTTAACCCACGCAGGGTGGACTACCTGCTCGCATCTTGTAGCACACTGTCAGTAACCGCATCTGCCGAGGCCCTTCCATGCACGGCAGGACGGCTCTCAAACTCCAGGCTCATTCCACGCCGGTCAGAGAGACCCCACTCTGGCACTGTGTGTCTGGGGCATGCCGCTTAACTGCTCCCAACCTCCGTTTCCCTATCTACAGCATAACCGAGGAAGCCTCCAAAACACCTGCCCCATAACTGTCCCTTGATGAACAACCATGATCATTAGAAATGAGCAGAGAAGGGCCGTGGGGGCCACAGACCTGCACAAAAAGGTTATAATAGCAAAGGTGGCATGCAAAACGGCCCCCCAGTGGTGCCTGCCGTGGTCCAGCAAGGTACACGACAAAGAACACGTGTGTACGGTGTGTACACGAGGGGCCACACACGGGTGTGAGGGCAAGGCCTGGAAGGGGCCGTGCACACGTGAGCAGTGCACGGAACTCTGAGCCATGCGCCTCGGGTGCCGGGGCGGACAGGTGCACTCAGGGGGCCACAGCTGGGCCTCAATTTTAAGCTGTGCGTCGCCTGCCTCCCACCTGGTCTCTACCTGCCCAGGAGGTGAATGCTGCTGGGAATTCCTGCATCAAGAGAGATTTCCCTTCACTGCACCTGACTTCTGGTGCCAGAGCACTGGACGGCGGGTAGGACTGTGCGCCGGTTCCCCCCCCCTCTCCTATCTGGGCACGCCCATGCCGGCCAACGGCAGACGGTTCTGGAAGCACTGCAATCCATTCTGCATGCTTAGAACCTAATCTTATGACACTCTAAAGGCTTTATTAATAGCCTATTAGTGGGTAATTCATGCATTTTGATGAGAAATCATCTAGTGGTAGTTTATGGGGAAGGAGGATTGCGGGGCAAGTAGGGGGCGTGGAGCGGGGGTGTCCCCTCCAATTCGCTTCCCTGCACCTGCCTGGGCGACGGCGACTCCAGCAGCTTCCACTGCGGCCGTGTGTCTGTGGTGCCCCTCCTGACAAGCCCGCCACTCATTAATCTTGATGAGTTTTCTGCTGAGTATTCTTCCAGGGTTTTCAAACCGTTCGCTAATTGCAATTAATCACTTACCGAAACAGATGTCAGGAACAATGGGACTGGGAAGGCTGCAGGCTTGATAAAGCTGTCAGGAGAGGGTGCGTGGGCTGCTGGGGGGCCGGGGGCCCCGACACCCTCTGGGCTCTGGGTGCTGAGGGTGCCAGGCGACCCGCTCCTGCCCTGGGCTCAGGGTGGGGAGGGAGGGCGGGAGGCGGGTTCTGGGTCGGGGCCAAGTGTCAGAGGGGAGCCGGGAGGAAGCCACCACACCCATCCCCAGAGGCCAATTTCCAGCTCTGATTCCCCAAAGGATCAGATCAGGGGCCAGCAGGTGCTTGGATCACAGAAGCAGGCTCTACGAACGTGGCCTGCAAATGCGGTTGGGGTTTTGGGTGTGTTTCGCCCCGTGGTAACATAAGAATTGTATGTTCACATTAGTTGCCAACATTTAAAAATCAGATTTGACAGAAAAATCTGGACTTCTGGCTTCTCTTGAAAAATACAAAGATTTTGCCATACGCCATCTTGCAGCCACAGTCAGCTGTGGCTGAGCAAGCCGCTCCCCCTCCCATGGGCAGGGCCCAATGCTGCGTTTTGCCAAAGTACACCCTACGTCCACCCCAGGGGGTTCCTGTGCATTCTTCACTTGGCCACCCTGTCCGGCTAGACGGGAGAGACTTTGCACATTAATACCCCAGGGGGCCCCTGCAATGCTGAGGTAAACTCGCAGGGTTTGAACACTCACTGGGCATAAGAAATCCGTCTCCTGGTGTGTGGGGGGTGTCCAACCCTAGCTACACAGGGTAATCTCTTTGGGGGCTTTTAAAAATCCTCATGCCCAGTGCCCTCTGGGGGCCTGGGGATGTTTTGTGTCAGTCAGTGGTCCTCAAAGGGGGATCCCCAGCCAGTGGCTGCATCACCTAGGAGCCTGTGGGAAATGTGGATTCTCAGGCCCCATTCCAGACCGGCTGAGTTACAGACTCTGGGGCTGGGGCCAGGGATCTGTGTCTGAAGGCGCCCCCAGGGGCAATCTGATGAGTGCTCAAGTTTGAGAACCGTTGTTCTAGATCTTGGCCTGGGGGGAGATCCTTCAGTTGCATTCATCCACATGGATTCCTCAAACTGTACCCTTAAGATGAATGCCCTGCGCAGCCGCATCTCCAGACCCAGAATGCACCCTGGGCCAATCACGCCAGACTCTCTAGGGGTGGCAGCCAGGCGTCTGCATTCTGGAAGGCTCCCCAGGTGACTGCCGCCCCGAGCCCAGGCTGAGATCCACTGCGTGGACAGTGCTCACCAGCCATGCTCACCCACCTCCTCCCTGGCCTGGCTTTCCAGGTACAGCAGAAGTACTACGGTAGACTCTGCCATCAAATCACGGGGCTGGGCTCCCTCAGCCACCCTCCTTCCCCGAGTCCCTCCAGGAGTCCACTGAGCTGGTCCTGCCAAGCTGGGTGATCTCGGACAAGTTGCTTGACCTCTCTGTGGCCTTCTCCCCTCATCTGAACTGGGGTGATGACCATACAGGAGGCACTCCCTGTGTTGAGACCATTATTGTTGATTATCATGGTTCGTCTTGCTGTTTGCATGGTCTTTCTGCATGGACGAACGTGAGGTGCTAGATTTTATCATTCACGGTACGTTTGTGCTTTGTCTTCCCATCTGCAAAACAGGCTTCATGCTCTACCAGGTTGTGAAGATGCAGCCGGTGAACACGTGAAACTCTTAGCCCAGCACCTCCCTGAATGCTTAGAAAGTGCTAGATATTGTTTCGATCCTGCTGCAGAACTGGCACAGAGCTGGGCTCAGGCTGAGCCCCTAATCTAGTCGTGGAGGAGATCCACCAACATTCACTCACTCCACAGCCCATACTGTGCACCTGCCTTGGGTCAGGCCCTGTTTGCTGCCCTGGGAATAGTGCCCTGAGCAGAACAAGTCCCTAGTGGAGCTGACAGTCCAGTGGGGAGACAGATAATAAGTAAATACACACGTCCGTGCATATGTCAGCTATGATGCAGAGCTCTGGAGAAAAACAGAGGAGGTAAGGTAAATAGGGAGCCCGAGGGAGGGAGGGAGGGAGGTTTCACCAAGGCCGCACTGTATAAGGAAGGGAGGCTAGGGATCACGCAGATGCATGTGAGTGGGAAGGGTGTTCAGGGTGGCAGACACGGCAAGTGCAAAGGCCCTGGGGCTCGTCTGAGGAACAGGAAGGAGGCCAGTGTGGCTGGAGGAGAGCAAGCAAGGCAGAGCATGGGAGAAGATGAGGACAGGGAGGCAATGGGGTTGAGGGTATGGGACAGATCACACTAGGCCTGGAGGCCAGAGTCAGGACTCTGGCTTTGCCCCAGTGACATGTGAGCCATGGGAAGGTTCTGAGCAAGGAGGACCAGGTTGTACCTCATTAACAGATTTACACTTGTCACATGTAACAAGCTGCCCCCTGCCGGCCCATCACTACCAGAGCCCCACAGGGATAAATAAGGGTCTCTGGTTCCCTGTGTCTCAGCTTCCAGGAGAGACTGTTTCTGGGCAGCAGTCTGGCCCTTTCCTGGCGAAGCACTGCAGGTCCCTCTGGGGAGTCCCCTGTGCTCTGGGTCAGGTACTGATGCGTGAGTTGTGCTGTGCACACATCTGTGACAGAACGTGATTACGGGCGTCAGGCACTACGGGGCTTTCTCTGAAGGTGCCCCAGATGGATGTTCTGGGCCAGAGTCGTGCGTTGTGGAAAGGTGTATGTGTCCGGGGCTGCGTCTCCACGTGTGTGGCTCTGTGTGTCCCGCTCACAGGTGTATGTTACAGGAAGGGGGTGCCCACAGGGGTCTACTGCTCCCTTGTGTGTCTTTGGAAGTTGTGCAGCATGTTGGGTGTACGTGTGTGCTCGGGTCTCTGTGTCTCATGTGTGGACGTGGGCTCAGAGCTGTGGGCGTGCCCGAGGTACGGGCACAGAACCAACACGGCCTAACCCATTCCTCCTGTGAGGTCCTGGCTCGTAGGCAGGGAGGGGATGGGGTAGACAGCCTCCTGGCTCCATTTCCCAGGTGAGCAGACCAAGGCTCCAGTCAGGATTCAAATTAAGATGTTGTGCGACACAGCCTGTGTTCTGCTTTGCCCTCCCCAGCCTCTACTTCAAGCACTTCTCACTAAAAGACGAGGGTCTTTGAGTCACCAGAAGTGGGCTAAGCAGGGTTATTCCAGTACACTCCCCATGACTACACATGCCTCAGGCCAAGGGAATATTTTTCTGTCATTCATTCATCCTTCCAACCATCCATCCATCTGTCCTTCCAACCATCCATCCATCTGTCCTTCATCCACCCATCCATCCATCCGTCCATCCATCATCCACCCATCCATCCATCCATCCGTCCGTCCGTCCGTCCGTCCATCTGTCCGTCCGTCCATCCATCCATTTCCTACAAATTCTTAGAGAGTGGTGACTGAAAGTATTAATTCTGGAGAAGGACTGTCTGAAGTCTGAGTCCTGGCCCTGCCAACCGAGGACATGAGCAACTGTGGGTGGACATCCTCATCTCTCCATTCCTCAGTCTCCCTACCCAAAAGAAGCAATGTATCTGTAAGATATTATCCATATTAGCTTGAGGAGGTAGCAGTACACTGCCTGCTTGCCTCTTGCTGTGATTCTTGGTCAGGGGAAGTCACGTCACCTCTCAGCCTCAATCTCTCCATCTGTAACCCAGGAACGAAATTGTTCCTCCTTCCAGTGAGAGGCCAGGGAGTGAAAACTGCACAGCCTGCTAAATGCTGTGAGTTTAGCACGGTGGGAAGGGCAGGCTGCCCTGGTGAGCCTTGGAGGGTGGGGTGGGGTGGCAGTGTCTCCCAGGTGTGCAGCGTACAGCTCAGCCCCGGGTTCCCAGGCAGGCACCGTGTCCCTTTGCCACCAGGAGATTTGCTCCTGAGCTCACCCTGCTGGGTCCCGATGCTAGCCTGTCTTCTTCCCACGCCCCCAGCACCAGCCCAGCAACACCCTTCCTCTGACGTCTGGCTCCCGGCTCCATGGGTGCCTCCTCTGCCAAACTAATGGCTTCATTTTTTTTCTTTTTTAAGATTTCATTTATTTATTTGCCAGAGAGCAAGTGAACACACAAACGGGGGAGCACAGGCAGGGGGAGAAGCAGGCTCCCCACCGAGCAGGGAGCCCGATGCGGGACTCGATCCCAGGACCCCGAGATCATGACTTGAGCCGAAGGCTGACACTTCACCGACGGAGCCACCCAGGCGTCCCCAAGCTAATGGCTTTCAGCAAGCCCAGCCTTCCCCTGGCCCTGGGCGTGTCTCAGTTACTGGGGTGCCCTCCCTTTGCTTTTTCAGTCTCCCCCCGGCCCCCCGCACCTGTTCCACCAATGCCCTGCATTAAGTTCTCCCTGGTGAAATCCCTGACGTGGTTTCTACTCTCTGGCCCCTGGCAGAGATGGCACAGTAGCAGGCAGCTGTTCAACAGCTGTTCCCGCGCGGGGGCAGCCGGGGACACGGGCACCGCTAGGCCCCCACCCCTGAGCGCCACAGGAAGGCTGCCCCCACCCCAGCCCCTGGTGCGGCGGCCTTCCCAGCCCCCTGCCCGCCCCGCCGTCTTCTGGGATGAAAACCCCGCCGCAGCTGCCTGCATCCCGAGGAGGCCCTGACACGTGTTAAAATAAATATTCTGCAAATATGATGTTCCATATGTATGACTTCGTGGGGTGATGATTTTCCTACTGATCGCTGTAAGTGACAGCTGGGCTAGGAACACGGGCTCGGGCGGCCCTCGCCGTGCCACGTGGCGGGGGGCGAGGGGGGTGCCATGGTGCGGGAGCATCTGGCGACTCGGGGCGCGCGGGGAGCCCAAAGCCTGTCAGCGCTCCGCGCGGGCGCATTAGCGATTCCGAGGGACGGATGGAGCAGGTGGTCCCAAGCAGCCTGTTCGTGATAATTACTTTTAGATTGTTTTAAAGTATTTAAGCAAGATCCTGGAGGGCTGGGAGAGGGACGGGGGCTGGGGGGGTGGGCAAGCCTCCCAGATTTGCAGAGGTGGGCGAGGACCAGACTGCATGAGGCAGGTGGATCCCACTGGCCGGTGGGTCAGTGTGTGCCTGGTACGAGCTAGTCCAGCTGGGCCAGTTGTTAAAATATTGACATACTCCCATCCTGTGGCCCAGGCCCAAGCAAGCTGCTTCGAGAAGGTCTGACCTCTCTCCAGGAAAACCCCGGTTCCCTGGTGGAAGGCAGGCCCAGAGGTAGAACAGGTGAACTATCTGAAACATCAACCCTGACAGTGCATCTCAAACCCTGACTTCCGAGGGGCACACCTGACAGGCACACCTGGCCTCTGCCTCTGCCAGGGGTAGGGGAGGGCCATGGGGGGTTAGGTCCCCTCCCTGTCCCAGTGCTGAGAACACACAGGGGAGCATAAGTCTTCCCTGAATGAATGAATGATGAAGTGAACGAATGAATGCGTGAATGGGTGAACGGGGATTGTTGTTACCAGGGAGATGAGAGCCGCCTTTCTGGCTCCTTCAAGAGACCCCAGAATGTTCTCCATCTGAATAAGCAACAGCTCCAAACAGCATGCTGGTGTCTGGCCTGCAGAGCCCTGGGGAATGGGGGTTCTGACCTCACTAGGGGGCTCGGCCTGGGGACAGCCGTTAGGGCAGGAAGCTCCATCTCTGGAGGGCAGCATCAGCAGATGCCAGGGCTGACACCGACCCGGGGCTCAAAGCGCTCCCCCCTCCAGAAAGCCGCGGGCCCTTCCCTGGGAGCTGGGCCAGGAAGCAGGCACCTGGGGGAGAGCTCCCATGCAGACAGGTGCACACTCTCCTGAAGGTGTGGGGGGCTTGGCAGAGGACAGATGCCGCCCCTCCCCTCCCAGAACCCTGTCCCCTGCCCTGATTTACTTTCTCCTTTGTCCACAAGCCCTCTCAACCCCTGGCTTGTCCAGGGCACAGCGGCGCGCCCGGGGTGTGTGCGAGGCCCGGCCTGCCTGGGTTGATGGGATGGGAAGCCCGGCAGGTGGGGCTCTGCCTGGGGGTGATATCAGAAGTTCTCCTGGGGTTCTAAGGTACAGCAGGAGATGATCATCCTCCAGGAACAGTGGCCCAGGCCTGGAACCCCGGGCAGGGGTGAGGGGTGGCTTGACTCCAGCGCCTGGCCTCTGGGAGTAGGCAGGGGGGAGGGAGGATGTCCGTGAGGGCCGGAAAGGGCCCCCCAGCCTGAGGGGGACCTTTGCCCCCCTGCGGAGAGGGGACCCTCTGGCCCTTTCCAGCCCAGTGGAACATCTTCACTTCTCAGGAGCAGGTCAGATGATTTGGATTCCGGTTCCTGGGGGAACTGACTCTGCCCTGCTTGCCCTCTGTGGTGTTTGCCCAGGCAGAGCCTAGGGCCAGCGGCACCTGAATGCCCTCCTCAGGCAGAGAGCAGAGGGCCAGGGGCTGGGAGCAGCGGTGTTTACAGCTGCTATTTAAAATCCAGGCAAGTTCAATATTAGCTCTGGGGTTTGTGCAATCCGTTGCCAAGATAAAGCAGCTGGGTGGGAGAGCAGGGTGCCCTGCCCCGCTGGAGCCCGCAGCGGCTGGGCCTGGTTAATGAGCAGCTGCCGCTCTGAAGCCTGCTTGCCAGGGTCCACCGAGTCCAACCCCAGGGCAGCCGTGCTCCATCCATGGGGGATCCCGAGAGGCCCCTTCCCGCTCCACTCGGCAAAGAGGCCCAAGTACTGAGTGGCAGGATGACCTGCCAAAGCCCCGGAGGACCTGCCCCAGCTCCTGCACGGCCGCCCCCACCCTCTCCTCACTGCCCGCTCCAGCCTCGCATGTACGCAAGCGCCTGCCCGCCTCAGGGCCTTTGCACCTACAGTGCCCTCTGCCTCCTCACCTGCTTCAAGCTGGAATGCCACCTCCTGCACCATTAACCCCACCTGCCCCTCTCCTCCCCTCCCCTGGCTTCACTGTTTCCAAAGATCTTACCACACCCTGCCTGTATCATGTATGACTTCGTACACATGCTTATTTTCTATTCATGCCCCTCTGTGAGGGCAACCTCCTTATCTGCCCCCCCCTTTTTAAGATTTTTTTTTTTTTGGCCAGACCAGCACCGGGCACAGAGTGCATGTTCAGTGAACACGTGTGCCCTGGACTCCCAGCACAGTGCTCCTCCCGCTCTCCTTCCTCAGTGCTCCCCCCAGGCCTCCCCCACCTGCTGGGCCTCCCCGGGAACAAGCTGACATCCCTCCTTTAGTGGCTTGGTGGGGGCGCCCAGCCCCTTCCCCACCAAGCCTCTTCCTGCCAGTGCTGCCAGGGGCCTGCATGAGGAGCCTGACAGTCGCCCCCACGGATTTCATCTTTTATTCATGCCCATAATGTAAACGGGCTTGTGTCTGGAACAAAGTCACTTAACCCATTAGAAGAAGCTGCTGCTGCATCACAGCCCAGGATGGGGGTGGCGGGGGCTGCGGGGGGTGGTTCTGGGGGGGGCCACGGGGTGCCCGGGGCCCCAGACGGGTCCAGACCCAGCTTCCCACACAGGGGCATCCCCATGAACAGGCACGCTCAGTTCTGCACGTTCACCAGGCCCATGCCCGGAAGGGTGCCCCCTGGAGGTGTTCGGCAGGGATGACAAAAGTGCCGGCCCCGTGGGGGTGCGGTGGGGCCCGAGTGTGGAAGGAATAGAGCGGGGCCTGGCCCAGGAAGCCTTCGGTGAATGTTAACCACTGTTGGTTCCTTTAGGAAGAAAGCCCTTGAGTCAGGGCCCCCCCCCGGGGACCTCAAAGGAACCATTAAGCACAGAGCGGGAGCCAGCCTCTCCCTCCACCTCTGCTGAAGCCGACTGTCTGAAAAGTGATACATTGTAGCTGTCACCCCTTGCAAAGCGGTACATTGTAGCTGTCACCCCTTGCGCAGGCGCCGCACACAGACTAAAAGCACTCACAAGGACAGCTCTGCGGAAGACCAGCAGATAGTTCAGGAAACCTGCCTTCTCAGTTAGGAGTAGCCCAGCTGCCTGAATGAGTCCGTGAGGAGCCAGCCAAGGGGACCCAGCTCTACACCCTACGACCTCTGAGACCTGGGCCTGGGCGCCTCCTTGGGCCTCGGGGTTACCTGAGGTGGTGGGGAGATCACACACCCCCGTGTCACAGGCTGCTACAGGCCAGGATTAAATGAGACACAACAGAGTGAGCCTTGCCCGGCTGGTGGAGTCGGGACTTCAGCCGGCTGTGCATCCTCGGGCAGGCCGGGCCCCTCTCCCTGCCTCAGCTTGCTTACCCCTCGTTGAACGACAGGGGAGTTAATGCCCTACTTGCTGTGCTCCTTTGTGGGGTGCATCGTCCAGGGCTGGGTGAGACGGGGGAATTGGGGTGACCTGTGGAGTGCAGGCACCAGGTAGAATGCCCTGGGGCCCCATCCTCCCTTGGCCTGCGGTCTGGGGCCAAAGCCAGAGAGAGCCCCTCCGATGCCCCGTCCTGGGCCCAGATGGCGGGGAGACCCAGTTGACGAGAGGCCAGGGCCCCTGCCTGCACCCACAGCTGCCCGGCTCTCCTTCCAGAGTTTATTTCACGAATGCTCCCATGCGTTCCCTGCCTGCCGGGAGCTGCGCTAAACACTGCACGTATCACGTGTACACCTCCCGACGACCCTCGAGTAGGTGCTGTTATTCTTCCTGTTTGACAGAAGAGGAAACTGAGGCCCAGAGGGTCAGGAGACGTGACCAACAGGGCAGGAGGCCGCAGAGTACCTCACCCAGCGGGAGCACAGGGGCAGCTGCGGGACCCGAGTGGCGCCCCCTTGTGGAGGTTCACAACACTGCCGCTTAAGGGTGCCCTCCACCCTCTCTGGGGGGCCCTGGGGGTGGGCCTCACCCGCCCCGGGACTCAGGGCCACTGGACGCCACCTGCCCTTAGCCGCTGGCCCACACAGGTGAGCAGGGGTAGCTCCCCGGATGGCGACAGGCAGGCACCCCCATCACCGGGGGTCCCCCGACCAGCCATCGCCAGCCGGGCCGGGTGGGACACGGGCGGCACGCAGGCCCAGGCGGGCCCAGAGCGCACAGGTGCAGAGCGGTAGTCTCGGCACAACCTGGGACTCACAGCACTGGGGGGTGTGCTCTCCCTGGCTTCTTTCTTTCTTTCTTTTTTTAAGATTTTATTTATTTATTTGAGAGAGAGAATGAGAGATAGAGAGCACGAGAGGGAAGAGGGTCAGAGGGAGAAGCAGACTCCCCGCCGAGCAGGGAGCCCGACGTGGGACTCGATCCCGGGACTCCAGGATCACGACCTGAGCCGAAGGCAGTCGCTCAACCAACTGAGCCACCCAGGCGCCCCCTGGCTTCTTTCGAGGTGAAGTGAGGGGGCCCCCTGGCTTCTTTCGAGGTGAAGTGAGGGGGAGGATCAAACGAGGGGAGAACCAGAAGCTGCCTGGCCCCGCAGGAGTTTCCGGTGGCTGTCCCAACCAAGTGTCATAAACTGTGTGAACTTACACAACCAGGGGTGTGTTCTCCCACAGGCTGGGGGCCAGAGGTCCAAGATCAAAGCATTGGCAGGGCCCCTCCCTCTTGAGGCTCTAGAAGGATCCTTCCTGCTTCTTCCAGCTTCGAGGGCTGCCTGCACTCTTGGCCACTTCATGTGACCTTATAGTGTTGGCTTTCAGACCCATCTTGATCCAGTATAACCTCATCTTAACTAACTATGTCTGCCAAGACGCTATTTCCAAATAGAGTTCTGAGGCTCTGGTCCAGTAACGTCACTGGCCATAGACCCGTGACAACTGTCAGCAGAAGGAATGACTAAACAGTTCCAGCTGGGGCTCACAGGTGCCTTCCCAGCGAAGACTCCCTCCCTGCCTGTCCTCTGTCCTGCCCGAGGCCAGCACCCCATAACTCAGGTCGTTCCAGAGCAGTGGTTCTCAGTCCTGGCTGCATAGCCCGATCACTTGGGGGCTCTCAAAACTCCCCCTGCACATCCCCCAGGCAGATCTCTTCTATCAGGATTTCTGGGATGGGGCCCGGGCGTCAGTGGGGGGGGGGGCGGTTAGCGTCCCCCAGGTGATTTCAACGGGCATTCAAGGCTGAGGAGCATTGCACCACAGGCAAGGGGAGAAATGGTCCCTTCCTAAACTCTTGACCCCCACTCTAGAGGGGGTCTCCTGATGTGGTCCACCGCACCCTCGCTCCATGGTGGGAGCCATCCCCAGGGCAGGGCCGGTGCACCCTTGCTGCTGGCCCTGCAGTGACCAGGCCAGCACCCCCAGTGTCAGCAGGCCCCAGGCTCAGGGCTCCCTGATCACCACTCACTCCCAGGGGCCTCTGCCAGGATCCCAGCTTCATGCACCATCTGTGCACTAAGGACACCCACATTCAGAGCTCCAGACTCAAATACCAACTGCCAATTGGATCTCCACTTGGGTGTCTAGCGGCATCTCTTAACGAGGCCAGAAAGGGGCTCCTCTCCTTCTCCCCAAACCATTCCTTCTGGCAATGTTGTCCTTCCAGTGGCTCAAGTCAAACCCTCCCGTATAGTCTCTTCCCTTTTTCTCTCGTGTCGCCGTCCGACCTGCCAGCAAATTCTGACAGCTCTTCATTCCAAATGGAGCCCGAAACCAATCCCTCTCTCCAAAGCTATCACTCTTGTCCTATAAACCACCGGGTCTTGCTTACTGCAGCAGAACCCTGCTGCTGTCCTTGCCCACCTCGGTCTGTTCTCCCCACAGCGCCAGGGGACCCTGGGTCAGCAGCCTGGCAGCGACGACCCTGGGGCTGTCCATCCTTTCAGCTCTGTGCCACGTCCTCCTGGTGGTGCCTGTCCCCAACACCCCACAGGCGGCGGTGGCTTGTCTGCGCTAGCAGGTGTGAGCAGTCAGGATGGGCTTCCCGGAGGAGGTGGGGCTTGTGCTAAGTGCCGATCTGGATGGGCAACCGGCGGGCGGGGGTGGGGGGAGACTGACGGTCCACCATGGGCAAAGAAGTGGAGTTGAGGGGGGACCAGTATGCTGGGAGAGGCAGTAGGCAAGCTGTGTGGTCTGCTTCTGAAGGGCCAGGGGTCAGGGGTGGCCTGGCCTAGCCCTGGGGCCCCAAGCCTGCAGCTTCCGTCCTGTCAGACCCCCTCTGTTTCTCAGCAGCTAACCTGCTTCAACAAAGCCCGAGCTGAGCCTCCTGCTTAGCCCATTTCCAGCAGCCCCACCCAGACCCACTGAGTCCGAAAGGCTGGGGTGGGGCCCGGCACTACGGATCTTTTTTTTTTTTTTTTAAAGATTTTATTTATTTATTCATGAAAGACAGAGAGAGAGAGAGAGAGAGAGAGAGAGAGAGAGAGAGAGAGAGGCAGAGGGAGAAGCAGGCTCCCAAGGAGCAGGGAGCCCGACACGGGACTCGATCCCAGGACCCTGGGATCACGACCTGAGCCGAAGGCAGACGCGTAACCATCTGAGCCACCCAGGCGCCCACGGGCACTATGGATCTTAACATACCCTCCAGGGGGTGCTGATGATGCTGGAGTTTGAGAACCCAATCTAGCCTTGTGGAACTCTGCGAATATGGGGGACCCGGGGCCCTGTCTGTTCCCGCCAGACTCGGATCCAGCCTTCTAGGAACACCACCTGCGTGTATGACCACGGGTGGGCCCTGGGCCTCCCCAGTGGGGATGGGGCTGACAAGCCCACTCGAGGAGACACTCCGAGCCAGCAGTGAAGGCGGGGATCCCGCAGCCGCTCCCCACACACCTGTGCCAGCCCTCCCAGAACCAGGGAGCTTAGGGCCGAGCCAGTCAGAGACCCTGACCCTGTCCTTTTGTAGGGGAGGGCCCAGAGGCCAGGAAAGTCCAAGGCGTGGAGGTGCCACGCGGCTGGGCTGCGGCCTGAACTCAGCCGCCCGACAACGGGACCGACGGGTGGCTCGAGTTGGGCCTGCTTCACTCCGGGAGAAATTGGCACTGTCTGGAGACGGCTTCTGGTTCTCACAGCTGGTGGCGTAGGGGCTCATGGCACCCAGCGAGTGGAGGCCGGGGATGCCGTTTGACATCCTCCAGCGCACAGGACCACTCCCGCGGAGGATGACCCAGCCCCAAAGGTCAACAGCAGCAGGGCCGAGAAGCCCGGGGCTCAACGCACGTTTGGGGGCCTCCGAGCCCGTCCCAGGAGCAGGCAACCAGGGACCCGTCAGAGAGTGGGTGCCAGGAGCTCCACATTCCTGCCAAACTCCTAGCAAGGAATCCCACAGGCTGCTGGAATGTCCAGTAAGATTCTGAGGAGCATCCCACAGGTCAGCAAAGCAACACACATTACGGCCATCAGCCCGGGATGCCTCCAGACAGCAAGCGGGCATGTGCCCCCACCGCCCGGGCAGCTGGGCGGGCGCTCGTTCCCGGAAGGAGCCGGGCTGAAGGCAGGACCCAGACCTCCACCCGCTCGGAGGCGAGTCAGCCTGCCCCTGCCCGCCCCCCCCGCCCGACACCATCACACCGCTGGCTCCCACATGGGGTCCGAACGGGAAGAAACCCACAGAGCAGAATTACACATTCAACCTTGAGAAATTAGGCGGCCCCTCCCAGTGCCGGGCTCCGGGGGCCCCTCCCTCCTTCTGCTGGCAAGCACTGGTTGCAAGAGCGGTTCATATTTAATAACGCAATTTATATTCCACTCTCAACATAAACTATTGTAAAGGCGCTCTAATGTAAAAATACATCTGGCTTGTCAATAGTTTATCTTCTGGATCTGCATCTAAATCCCTGGGCCTTTCTGACTTATGGCTGCACCACTGTCTAATGAATAAAAAGGTGCAAATTATAGGCCCGGCTTTAATGCTCATCATAAAATTAGACGGTAGTTGCAAAAGCTGCATTCTCCTGCCCACAGTGCAGCGGTGGTGAGCCATAAATAAAGTGTATTTAATGTATCCCAGGGCTGTGCAAACCCAGGAAACAGTGTGTTATTGCTCGGCCTTCGATGGGTCCGCCACAAGTTCAATGAAGTGATAACGGATCCATCATGTGAATTTATGTTAACTGTCTCCTCGCAAAGCCATGGCCTCAACACTGTAAATAGCCTACAATCCTTCTAGCAGGCCCGCCTGCCAATAAAACTGTCACTGCTAGGCTGGCAGCAAGCACCTTCAGGACAGGGGGGAACAAGCCGTTAAGTTCTGGAAGCCACTGGGGGCCTCGCCTCCCACTCTCCCCAGCTCTTCTGCAGGGTCGTCAGCTGCAAAGGGAATGAATCTTCTTTCAAACAGCAGATCCCAATTACGGGGGTCAACGCAGGCTGCCTGCCACGGACGGGTTTGCTCAGGATGGGGCTGGTGGGGAGACGGGGGGCTGGCTATCCCCCTCGGCTCGGGGTGGCCGGGGACACGGTCACTCTCCGCCCTGCCTTGCCGGCTCATCTCTAGCACACGTTGGGCACCTGCTGGGTCCATCCTGGCTTCATTACTCAGCCACTCACTGGTCCATGTACTCATGCATCGATGCTACCTTATTCAGCAGTTTCTATGTTCTGGGTCATGGGGAGCCCCGAGGAGGATGCACGGTCAGGGCGACCCGATGGTTGGGGAGACGAGATTCCCAAGTGTTAACAGTTAAGTGCTGCTAATATCTATGCTTTTCTAATTTGCAACAATTTCTGCCTTCACTGAAGCCCGGTGGCACCAACCCTCACACACCTCTGTTGTTCAAATGGCACATTGAGGTCTTTGGAGAGTTTGTGAAGCCATTCCGTGAATGGTACAAAACACAATGGAAAATACCAGAGTCCGGGAAGCAGTGTTTCAAGGATGCATCTGTGCACCTGGGGCCTGGGTCATGATATAAAACATAAAAATCACATTGTGGGTTGCAGACCTAAAAGTCTGAGAAACAGGGGCCCCTGGGTTGCTCAGCCCCTTAAGCAGCCCACTCCTGGTTTCGGCTCAGGTCGTGCTGAGGGTCATGGGATCAAGCCCCACGTCGGGCTCTGAGCTCAGCGCGGAGTCTGCTTGAGATTCTCTCTCCTCCCTCTCCCTCTGCCCCTCCCCCTGCTCACACGCATGTACTCTCTTTCTCTAAAATAAAACAAATAAATACAATCTTAAAAAAAAAAGTTTGAGAAACACCTGACTGTCCCAGTCGTTTGGCAATAACGCATCTGTTCTCCCTGTGTAAGTCCCATAAACGGGCCCCTCCCTGTCCTGTGTCTGGCCTGATGTCTCTCCCCACGGAACAGTGGTCTCTAATGGGAGGGCAGGCCAGGGAGTGTGCACACCCTCCGTGGCGTTCTGGGAGTGACCGTTCTTTGACCTAATTTCCGAATCCTTTCTGAATTGCTCTTCTGGGGTCCGTTTCATAAGGCCTGTGGCCTGTACCTTGCCTGTAAATTCACATCTTCTGGAAGTGTGTGCGAAAAGCGATTGTAAGGACGTGGGCTCAAGGAAGTTTGGGGACCACAGGGACCCAAGGTGCACCACTGCCCTGGCATCAGGTGTCACTGATGGTGTCGATTAAAGATGGTGCTCCAAACTCAACTGGGAGCATGGGCTGCTGTCCTTGGGAGTGACAGCTGGGGAAGTGGCGACATGAGTCTTCGTGTCTTCAGCAACGTCCCGTCCGAGGGCCCAGGGATGCCCCTGCTCCTCCCGGGGAGAAGTCCTTGAAGCTGCTCATCTCCCCATTTCCCCAACCCCCGACAGACACCTTGTCCCCCCACACCCCGGCTACCTCAAGTGTGTTCTGTTTCAGGACACCAGAGTCCCATGGTCTCCTGCCTGGAGTGAGGTGGCCAGCGACCCTGTGCCGTTTGCTACCGTGCAGATCCCAGGCCTGGCTCTGCACTCCTGGCACCAGGGCCAGGGATCCAGCTACCCACGCAAGCATGACAGCCACTAAGTGTCACGCTGAGTTGGCAGGGTGTGTAGAAACACAAGGGCTTTTGAATAGGAACGAGCACTCCGACCCCACGGGTCAGCCAGGAAGCAAGCAGAACAGCTGGGGCTTGAAGGGGTGTTCCCTGTGGGTTTCCAGCAGCCGCAGCAGTAGCATGGAACCTTCCAGAAGCCGGGGCTTCTGTGAGCAGAAACCTGACTTCACACATGTAGGGCAAAGGTTCAGCCTGGTAACCTGCACCTGAAGAAATGCCAGGACTGGTTTCATGAGTGCCTGGCCAGAGCAGTCACACAGGGCTGACCAATGGCCCCGAAGATGTCCGTGTCCTAGACCCTGGGAACTTAAATAGGTTACCCTATATAGCAAAAAAAAAAAAAAAAGAGTCTGCAGGTACGATGAAGTTAAGGCTTTGAATTAGGGGGATTAGCCTGGATCATCCGACATGCAATCACATGCATCCTTTTAAGAGGGAGGCAGAGGGAGCTTTGACGCACGTGGGAGAAGGCCATGCAGAGACGGGGCAGAAGCTAGAAGATGCTGGCCTCGGAGGCCAGGTGCCCCCTAAGCTGAGCCATGCCAGCCCCACCCAAGGCCGCAAGAGGCCAGGAACGGATGCCCCAGAGTCCTGGAGGAGCAGGGCCCACCTACATTTTAGTTTCAGCCCGGCCACACAGAATCTGGCCATGGACTTCGTGGTGGTTTGTTCCGGCTGCCGCAGGACTCGAACACAGCCCCGCGTCCCAGCCATGAATACGGGCTCTGTACTCAGCACCTTTACACCCTAATCACTTTGTCTGTAAACTGGTGTCTCGTGAGTGAGGTCTGAAGGGACAGTGGCCCGTGCGGGAGTCGGGGCTTGAAGCCGTGGCCCAGCAGGGGGCCCACCTCCCACGGTCGCCCTGCCCCCAGCACAGCAGCCAGGCTGCACAGAACAGGCTCTGGGGGGGGGGGGGGATGGGGAGGCTGTCCTCACCTCTGCCTCTGGTCCCCCTTACCCACCCCCACCCAGGCACTGGGCACGTCCTGGGGCTGCGACCGACTGTGCGGGCATGGCCCCTCTGCTGTGGCTTGGGTGGCAGGCGCATGGGAAGGCGGGATGGGCCTCCATCTTGCACCTGGAGCCACTAATGCTGGAGCCGGCCCTGCTGACCGCAGCACCAGGCAGGGGCACACGGGTCTGCCCAGCGGCGGTCTTGCTTCACGGCCGCCAGAGCCCGGGGTCATGGCGGAGACGTCTTGGAGAACTGGGATGAGCCCCCTGCCCCACACTGCACAAGCTCGGCCAGTTCCCGAACACCCCTGCCCACAGAGGCCAAGGGTAAGCCCCTCAACCTCACTCCGTGCTCCCTGTGCCTCACAGAACCATCCCCTGAATCCCTGATGATCCTTTGGCCGGTGCCTCTGTGGAAACGCTGCTAAGTTCATCCCTCCCCTGAAGACTTGCAAGGCACACAGGTTAACATGTCAAAGTCAACTGGCTGAAGGACCCTCTGTTCTCCTAACGTTCATCGTTGGGGCAGCTTTGCCAGGTCCGGCCCCCTGGGTTCAGGCCCCTTCAGCAGGGGCTGGACGTAGGGTCTGGTCTCTCATGAACACAGCATGGAAAATGAGACGGGACATCGCTGCCGAGATCAGTTTCTAGAGGCTGCAACCACCCTCTCCCACCGTCACAAACTCTCCTGCCTTCCTGGCTTGCTCACTTCCACAAAGCCGGTTGCCATGTCGTGGGCTGCCACGTGGGAGAGGGCCACGTGGCCAGGAACCAAGGGAGGCCTCTAGCCAACACCCAGCAAGGGGCTGAGGCCCCCGGTCCAACAGCCCTCGAGGAACTGGATCCTGCTAATGAATGCAGGAGTGAGCTGAAGAGGGGTCCTTCAGATGAGCCTGCAGCCCCGGCCGGCACCTGGAGCTTATAAGGGTCTGGCAGCAGGAGATCCTGCTAAGCTGCACCCAGATTCCTGATCTTCAGAGACTAGGAGATCATAAACTGGCGCAGAGGCACTCAGTTTTGGTGGAATTTGTTACGCAGTAATACCTAGCTGCTGCACCCAGCCAGAGAGCCCCAGGGGCACGTCCTTTGGAAAGCCCTGTCCTGTGATTCTGCAGCCCCCACTCTCATCTCCAGCCTCCTCTCTGAGCACGGCCACCCCACGGGCTCATTCTCACCTGCGAAGCTGTCCTTTTGTGAAGTAGGCTCACTCCTTCCAGGTCCACCCCAGCGTCCCCTTCACGGCCAGCTTCCCTGACCAACTGCACCCACCGAGATCTCTGCTCCCGGGGCCCCTCAGCAACTCTGGGCTCAGTCTGGGAAACACCAGGGTCCTGGCTCCACCTCCTCACCTGGATGGCTAACTTCTTAACCGACTCAACACCAGATCCGGAAGGGCACACACTATGTGCTGGACACTGGGCTTACAGGTAAACGGCATATAGTTCTTGCCCTCTCTGGAACAGGGCCTCTCAGGTTGGGGGCTGGAGGACTCAGGAGGGAAATGGTTGCCCCACGATGTGTCCAGGCTCCAGTCTGAGAAACCTGATGTGTGCGGGACTCCCTGTTGTCCCAAGGTGAGCTCCGTGTGGATGTGACTGCCCACAGACCCAGGCCCCAAGGGCCTCAGAAATGCCAGAATATGCTCATGTTAATTCCATTCAGACTGCCTTCAGAACGGCGGAGAGCACAGAGTTTAAAAATTCCGGGAGAGTGCAGGCGGAACCCAAACTGAGAAACACTGCTCTGACAGCAGGGCGGCCGCCGGTCTGCCCCTGCAAGGTACTGACTGCTAAAGCCTCTGCAAGGCGGCAGGGACTCGCCAGGGGAGGCGCCCGGGCAGGGTTCGGTGTCTGTGAAGGTGAAGAGTGGCGCACCCCACACCAGGGATCATCCATCCCCTGACCTGTCTGCAGCTGCTATTCTCAAACTCCGACCGGACCCGTGACCTGACAGTGTGAGGACAAAGGGACTCTAAATGCAATAAATCCCTGGGAGGCCTGCCTTGCCCTTGACCCTGTGCGCGGAGCCTGGTGTACACAGAAGGTGCTCCATAAATGCTGGCAAGCAGAGCCTCCTGCACGCTCTGCAACGTCTCTCTCAGCACGCAGCCTCCACGGGCCCCCATATGGGGAGTCCCCTCCCACCACCCTGTGGCCACGGCTATGGCCACCAGCACCTTGGCCGCCTGCCCCTGGAAGGGGGCGGAGGTGGTGGGACCGGCTGTGGTCTCCCCCAGGAGGACCTGCGCGCCAGCCAGGTAGATAGCCACCTGCCTCTGGGCCAGTTGGTCTTCCTGGTGCCTGAGTTTGGGGGAGGGGCCCACAAGAAGGTCAGCATGTACCCCTTGAGGTCAGCAAACCAAACTGCACTCCCCTCCAGCTGGGGCAGCAGAATCTCTGAATCCGCTCCCCCAACCCCCGCCCAGTGCCCCACCTGCCCCACCCCGTCCTGATGGTCCCAAGGACTCTCTAATAATAGCAATACTAAATCCTCGTGGCCAATTCTGCTCCATTTCTATAAATAATGTAGAATCTTTTTATTTACTGACAGGTTGTAAAAGTATCAGGGAGAATAATGTGAAATCAGGAGCTGTTGAATAATGCATGACATCTTGCTCACTCCCTCTCCTGCCTGGGCAGGGTCCCCCCTGGCGCCCACCCCCCGCCCCCACCCGCCACTGTGCCCACCTGGCAGAGGTCAGAAAGCCAGCTCCTTGGGTCCTGGGCACCATTTGCTCCCTGTTCACGCTTCCACAGTTTGGAATCCACATGGAGATCTTGGGAGAGAGGTGTCTCTGGGGCCACGGGGTGGGGAGGGGTGCAGGGTCTGTGGATTTGCACCCTTTACTAATTTGGATACTCAAACCAGGCCTCAGGCCCAGCGGCCTCCTCTTGCAAACAGATATTTGCATGGTTTGAGCCAGGTTGGCTGAGTCTCCTTCCAACTGGATGCGTGCGCGCGCGCGCACACGCACACACGCACACACACACACACACCCTTGTTTTCCCATATTTTGATGATCTTGAAACCTCAGCAGAGTGGGGAGGGCTGGAGCAATGTTTGGTGGATAACTCCGTATTTTTTCCTGACTTCCGAAGAACGAGCATGAATTATTCAAGGAGCTGGCTTGGCGATGCCGTTGTTAAGTGCCAGGGGCTTGGTGTGGCCATAGCCTGAGGGCCCTGCAGGAAGCCACCAGGGTTCACTTTGGGCCTGCTCGGGGACCGCTGCCTGCAGTGGCTGGACTTCACAGCCCCCAGGGCCAGGCAAGGCCCTCTGGAGCCAGGCTGCGAGCTGGGCCTGGGGATCCAGGGTCAGCCCCTGGCCAGCAGTGACCTCTCAGCAGCCGGCAAGATGGGAGTCTGGAGGGAAGAGCGCTTGCTACCTGCAGGGCCATTCTAGGAGCTTTGCACATGTTCCTTATTTGTCCCTTCCCCAAACTCACTAGAACATGCATGCCCCATAAGGGCAGAGGCTGGGTCTGCCTCACCAACTGCTGTAGCCCCGTGCCCAGGGCAGGGCTTGGCCCCTGGCAGGTGCTCAGGGAACGTGTGCTGACTAATGAACTGGGTACTGCGATTATTGCCACTTTATAGGTAAGCAAACTGAGGCAGGAGAGCTGGGAAAACTGGTAAGGCTTACCCAGGGGCCTGCAGGGACTGGGAGGAGACGAAACTCTGAGTGGGGGTCCAGCCATGCTGGTAGCGCCCTCCTCCAGAGGCCGGGTGGGGGTGCAGGAGTGGTTATATTACTCTATATCCTTTTCAAACGCATCAACTGTTTCACAGTGAGCCACGGTAAAGGCTCTGCAGCTGCTGGGGACTGAACCCCCCTGGGTAGCAGGGGTCTGCTGGGGTGGCAGGCAGCTGAGGAGGGCTTGGAGCTGGGGGGACCCCGCAGGCCCTGCAAACGGGGCAGATCCCTGTGAGTGTGAGGGTCCGGAGCTGAGGCTGAGCTGCTGCTGCTGCGTAGGGCCCCCACCCACACTGCACACACACGTCCACGCACACCCACGTGCGCATACACAAACCCGTGCCCTGCGCACTCACACCACACACGTGCACACATCCACATCTTTACAAAGAACAGACACCACACACGAGTACTTGTGCACACAGTACACCACCCACGAATCACACACGGCACATAGCCACATATGCACGACTACACACCACGTGTGCATATACACACAACACTCATCACACATACGTCCACACACATCTAACTATATCTACACACACATGCACACACACTCCTCTGAGCAGGACCAAGTGACGAGGGAGGGATGTTGTCCCCTGGCCCAGGAACCTGGCACCAGGTTGAGCGGTTTGGTTGTGCCCCTTCGCTACACCACCAGAGCTGTAGGAATCTGAAATGGGTCCCTCACTCCTGGCCCTCTCTCCCCGGTCCCATATCACAGCTGGGGGCACCGAGGTCCGTGTAACCTCGGTCTATGCTTGCCACAGCCTTAGGGGGCAGGTATGTCCCCACTCCATACACGCAGATGGGGATGCCACCGTTTTCCCAAAGGCAGCCAGCGGTGGAGCCGGGACTGAACCCAGGCGGGCCACCTCCAAGCCTCGGCCTCCTGACCTGGGAGGGAGTGGGTTCTCAGGTCCCTGCCCGGCTTCCTGTGCTGACCAAGAAGGACGTTACTAACACGCCCACCCCACTTACCCGGCAGGCACTTCTGCTTCCCACGGGCATGAACTCATGTAACCCTCATCACCATCTGTGGGAATCGGTACTATCGTCATGCCCATTTCGCAGAGGGGGACACTGAGGTGCAGAGAGCCAACATCCATGGTCAGGGTTTGAACCTCAGAGACCTGGCTCTAGCACGCTCCAGAATGCCGAGGAGCATCTCTGCGAGGTTCTTTGCCTGGGTGGCCCGTGGAATCACCCAGAAGCTTTGAAAATACACCAAGGCTTGGCATCTCTCACCCTAAGCTTCTGCATTAATTGGTCTGTGGGGTGGAGCCCAGGCCTTGGGATTCTGTAAAGGGATGTTGTCAGGGGTGGCCCCAGCTCTTGGGGCTCCTGTGGCTCATTCAGCATTTGAAGCCTCACGCCTCCTCCTGTGAGGGCTCCAGGAGAGTGTCCCAGGGGCAATGCCTGACTATAAATCATCCCTGCAGGAGGGGCTCCCTTCCCTTGTCATTTCAATCCTGCAGCACAAGGCCAGCAGGTCCCCAGAGAAGCTGGGGCGCAGAAGCCCAAGGTGTGAAGCTGACAGGCATCCTTGAGCGGGGCCAGATGGCTGTGCGGCCGGCAGGTGGTGCCGCCCGCGCCGGCAGAAGCTCTGGGGAGGCCCAGGGGCTGAGTCAGAGACCTAGGCTCCCTGCCCAGAAGGTGACTTTGGAACCTCGTGAATTCGGACGTGACAGCTCCAGGAGCTGGGAGGAGGGCTCCGTCTCCAGAATTAGTCCCTCCACCAGCCGCCCCACGGCAACCACGTGCTCTGGGCTGGGATGAAATAAGGGGACACCAACACCAGACACCTGCCTGTGCAGTGTGGACAGCACAATGCCCGAAGTGGCGGGGTGGGGTGGGGGGCAGGCACAAAGAGGAGTGTGTCTGTGTGTGCACGCACACACACGTGTGTGTGTGTGTGTGTGTGTGTGTGTGTGTGTGTGTGTGTGTGTGTCTGTGTCGGGGTGGGGCTCATGGGCCGGCAAGACTTGCTGTGTGGCTCTGGGTCCAGCACTCTGCCTCTCTGAGCCTCTATCTATTTCTCCATCCAAGAAAGGGGAGGAAACCCTCTGCTTTGCCATGGGACCAGAGAAGGTACTGGAGCCCTTCACTGAGTGTGTGGTGAAAGCAAGCCTCCCCTGCTTCCTTCCTCCCCACAGGACTTCACAGGGGGCAGGGAGAGCAAGGGAGGGCCCCGGGGTGCTGGCTCCTCTCCTTTTCCACCTGCTCCATACTTGCCCTGCACCCCTGAGCCAGCGGGTCCCCTCCTGATCACTTGCTCCTGGTCCCCCCTCCCTTCTCCTGTCATCTGAGGTTCACTGCCCCTGGGGTCACAGGCGGCAGCCCGTGGACAGGCTCCCCAGTGCTAAAGCATTCCACGTGTGGCCTCCTGGGACGCCACCCCCAGCTCCAGTCCCCACTGGGCCTGTGACCCCCAAGGGGCCCCGTGCCATTCAGGCAGCCCCTAGATGGTCACCCGGGCCCCTTGGGAGAAGTTGGAAATGGCCTGCGTGCCCCGGACCGCACACAGCTTCCCCTTTCCCCAGTGGGGGAGTGGAGGGAGCCGCCAGGGCCCTGGGCCAACTGGTTTCGTCACTGGCGCCTGGCGGTGGGCAGCCCGCCTCTGGCAGCGGCCGCAGGGGTGCGGGGGGCTGGAAGTGGGGGCCGCGGGGCTCCGGGAAGGGAGCAGCAAATCTGCTCGGGTCTGGAGTTCAGGCCCGGGCCTGTCTGCGCTGGGGCCTGCGGCCGAATATTTCCTGCCTCTTAAAAAAAGATACACCCGCCCACTCCCCCCCCCCCACACTACCTGAGCCTGCGCAGAAGAGGCTGGGGGGGAGGCTGGAGAGCAGAAGGGACAGGGCTGCTTACATCCCACCCCTTTCTCAGGCAATCCAAGGGGGCTTCCACACAGCACATGAGCTGTGAGGGAGTGGAATGGAGCTGGCAGCCCCGGTCTGAGAGAATGCTCTCAACGGCCCCATTCATATTGGAGAGAATGTGTCGGAGAAAGGAGGAGGAAAAACCCCCAGAGTACTCCAGAGTTCAGTGGACACAAGGAGCTCCAGGCGCCAGGCAGGGGTCTTGGGTCTGGTCTGGGGCGACCCCACGTCCTGCGGGACTCCCCACGGCATCCCTCTGCAGGCCTGCGCGTTTGCGGTTTTCCTCTCCCTCCAGATCTATTCTGGGCTCGCTCTGCTCCAGGCCAGCCTGGGAAAGGGGCTGAGGCCTGGGGAGGGCAGCAGGCAGCCAGGAGGAAGCTGGGAGCAGGCAGGCGGTGGATGGTTTAGGAGCTGTTGTGGGCAGGCCCCCGGAGAGCGTGGGCAGGGGAGGGCGGAGGTGACAGATGGAAGGAGCATTTATTAAGGGTGAGCCGAAAGATGCAAAGGGTTTTCTTGGGAGCCCTGCTGAGAACGGAGGCTTGGAGCCGCTGCGGCGAGGGCTGGGCATGGCACCTGGCCAGGAGCCGGAGCCACAGACCTGGGCACTGGCCACAGGGAGGGTATCTCCGGCTGGTACATATACCAGCCTGTGTCCGGCCCGGCCAGGCCTGCCGGCTTGGAGACAGCCCTTTGAATTCCTGCTCCACCCTTGGGCAGACCGGACCCACGCGCTGGCCTCAGTCTGTCCACCTGTGGAATGGGGAGACGCACGCTGCCTTTCTCACATGGAAGAGCCTGGCGCACAGTAGGGATGTCCCAATCTCAGTTTCTTCCTTTCTTTCCTTTGTAACATGCTCTGGAGCCAACACTGCTCTGAAGCCTTCGATTTTCCTGGGCCTGGTCCGTTCCATTCTCAGACCAGGGGTTCAGGGCAATGTCCAAACTCTTAGCCTGTCCCAACTTGCCCCAGACCCTCCTTCCTGTTCATCTCCCACCTTGCTGTGGCTGCAATGCCCCAAACCTCCAGCCTCCCCTTTTCAATGTGCCCAAGCCTCTGTCTTCCCCACATGCTCACTTTCCCCAACAGAGAATTCCCCCCTACATCCTTTGAGGCCCAATTCGAGTGCCACCTCCTCCAGGAAGCCTTCCAGGGATGCTTCCAGCGTGCCCTTGGTTGAGTTTCCATACACTGAGCCCAGAAACTGTATGTTGGCGGAACTGGGGACTGCACAGAGGGTGTTCCTGGTACCCAGGGAAGGCCAGCTTTCTGGAGGCAGTGGGAAACAGGACGGAAAGGTTTACTTTGCGGCACGAAAACAGATGCTGGGAGGGAGGGGGAGATAAGGGGGCTTCTAGTCCAGCTAAGACAGGTAAGGTAATAGCGAATCCCCCAGGGACTTGCGTAGGGGAAGCGCGTACCTGGCTGCTGGCGGGGCCTTGAAGTGAACCTTGAAGTGAACCGGCGGAGGCGAGAGCAGCAGAAGGGCCGACCAGGACAAGACCAGCAGCCCCACAAAGGACCGGCACGGGCGACAGTCCCAAGGGCAGACCCCCCCCCCCCCAAGACCTCTGAACCCAAGGACCCACCTCATCACTGGCTTGAAGGTGAAGCTCAAAGCTCAATGTCCTCTTCATGTTCACATGAGAAAAGCAAGCCCCCAGCCTCCATGATTATTTGAGAATTCCCCTCTACACCCATCAAATTAAAGCGGTGTCCGCCAGGGCCGCAGGGGCTCCGACAGGTATTAAACTTTAATGAGCACTAATGGCTTTGCCCTACTTTGTGAGTGCCGGGCTTACATTTATGAACATTTAATTTCTCAGGCCTTGACCTCCTTCCTTCCCTCCCTTGCCTTCCCCTGGCTGGCTCCCACCCTTGTAGAAGTTGGTGGGCGGCAGGTAGGGCAGGAGCCTGGACCTGGGCGGGGGGTGGGTCCATCCTGGACCACCTGACAGCCAGCTTCCTGTGCCAGGTGACGAGTCATTCTCCGTGGGAGAGAAGCAAAACTCAACAATCCAAACCCCCAAGTCAGCAGCCAGCAGCCAGACAGGACTGTCAGCCTGATGCAAGGGACGGCAGCATTTCATTAATTCCTTTGCTTCCAGGTAGATAAGCAGAAGTGTCAAGAAGGTCCCTGGGGGGCACATTCCACTGCTGCCTGCATTGTGACCTAAAGCCCCCCCAATGGGACCAAAACCTGGGAGGGGGGCGCTAAACCAGGATGAAGGGGCCCAGGGCCGGTGGCCAAGCCCCTGCTGCCCCCTGGTGGCAATGAGGCCCACCTGCCCTGGGAGGGTGGGAGGCAGGGGTGGGGGGCGCTGCAAAGCCCTCTGCTCAGGTCCAGCCACCAGGCAGTGCCTGGTTCCGGATGAGAACCTCTAAAGAGACTGGAGCACTGGAGTCGGAGGCTATCTCGTGGGTGCGGCTCCCATGGGGCCTTCCCGGGACTGCAAATCACACACAGCCTGAAGAAAGGCTGTCCCAGAAGGTTCTAGACCTGTCTCAGTCAGCCACAGGTGGCCCTCTGGGGTCATCTCTGCAAAATGAGGTAAACAAAACAGCCTGCAGCTGCCTCAGCAGCCCTCAAACTCCAGAATGGAGTCCATCCCAGCAGCATACATTAAGCACCTACTGTGTGCCAGGTACTGTGCCGGCCTGGGCTGAGTGACATCAGACATAACGGCTAGCAGGACTCAGGGGGGTGATGCGTCAATCACAGACACCAGGTTGTTCGGCCTCGAGCCCCGGGAGGGTGGAGACCACCGCCTCCCCTCTGGCCCTCTGCAGCCAGGGGCCCTCAGATGCAGCTGAACTGAACGCATTCTTCCCCCTCTGGGTGAAGCACCTCAGACTCCAGGAGGCAGCTGGGCCTGTCAGAAGCAGGGACCACAGGCCCCGTGCACAGCCTGCAGCAGCGGCGTCTGGCTGGGCTCAGTCTGATCCTCCTCCCTCTGACCAGCCTTCAGTCCTGTCAAAGGGAGGAGGCTGAACTCAAGGAGGCAAGATTCTGGCCCAGCCGCGCCAGAATTCAGCTGCTTTCATCTGGGTAGATGGAAAGGCACCCTTGTGAGGGGCCCCCAGCCTGGCCAGAGTCCGCCAGCCTGGGCCCCATCTCCCCTGCTGGCCTCAGGCTCTGTGCCCCGGAGATCTGCCCGCTTCCAGAAGCAATGCTCCCTAAAGGTTAAGGAGGCCGATCACCGGGGTGGGGTCCAGTCCCTTCTACCACTTCCTGGCTGTGCTATCTGGCTGGGTCTCAGTCTTCTCATCTGTGAATTGGGGACCCTAACAAGGTTGCCAGATAAAATACAGAGTGCCTGGTGAAATTTAAGTTTCAGATAAACCATGAATAATTTAAAAAAACCCACCTTTATTAAGATATAATTTCCATACCATACAATTCACCCCTTCAAAGTGTGCCATTCCATGGTTTCTGGGGTACTCACACAGCTGAGCCACTATCGCCACAGTCCATTCTAGAATATAGTAGTAACCCCAGGTGGGGGAGGCAGTTAAATAGTTAACTGCTTCAGTTACCCGCAGGGGGCTGTTTTGTTATGTTGATTATTGTACTGTCTTAATTTGAAATCCCCCAGAAGCAGAGCCCGAGACAAGGATTCAGGTGCTAGGAGTTTAGTTGAGGGGAGGCTCCAGGAAGTGAGGGAGTGACGTGACGAGACAGGGAAGGGAGTGGTAGGGAGGACAGCCACCGAGGGCCCACCTTGAGCAGGCCTGCTGGGGACCCTGGGAAGGACAGGCAGGGTGGGATATTTATCCCCATCCCCCAACACCTTTCCATCTTGGGCAGCGGTGGCTCCCAGGGATGTCAAACCCCTACCCGGAGTGGAGGCATAGCCAGCTCACAGCACAGAGCAGAGATCCGGAAACCATGGGATTCTATGGACCTCTCTGCAGGTGAGCTCTGGGCCAGGCTGAGCAGGGCTCAACAGTATCTGCTACAGTGACTGGGGGCAAGTATACTGGGGTGAAGAGTGTCCCCCCAAACTCATGTCCACCTGGACCCTGTGAGTGTGACCTCAAATGGAAACAGGGTCTCTGCACATTAAGAGGAGGTCATACTGGACCAGGGAGGGCCCTGACTTAAGGCCTGCTGTCCATACAAGAGGGGCATTTGGACATAGACTCGTACAGAGGAAAGGCGTCGTGTGAAGGCAGGGGCAGCGACTGGAGGGATGTGACCACAAGCCGGGGGACACCCAGGATGGCTGGACACACCGGATGCTGGAAGAGAGAAGGAAGGATCCACCCCGAGAGTCAGCCCTGCCCACGCCTCCATCTCGGACCCCCGCCTCCGGGACTGTGTTTGAAGCCCCCCAACCCAGCATGTGGCCTTCTGTCGCGGCAGCCCCAGGACGCTCACACAGCAAGTCACGGTCTCCGCGCCTCAGCGGCTGCCCCGGGCAAACAATGACACTGCCCGTCTCCTGGGGAGGCTGGTGCGAAACGCATCCCTACACCTCGGGCAGGCGGCCCCTGGGCCGCCGGGTCCTGCACCGCGGGCTGCCCTGCCCGCTTCTGTCTTGTCTGGTCGCAGCCGATGCTGGAGCGCGCCGGCCTGACAGCCGGGGGGCTGGAGCGCTGACAGCATCAAACCACAGGAGCAGCCCCAGCTGGGGAGGCTGGCGCCCGTGTTCTGTCAGCTCCCGGAGTGCCGGCGGCGGGGCGGGGAGGGACCGTCGTCCAGGGGGCCGCTATCAATCCCCCGCCGTACCCGGAGGCGGGCGTGCTGCCCACGCCATGCATCTCGAGTGCAGCCGCGAACTGTAATGTCCTAACATTCCCAGGCCCATCACCGTTGCTGCAGGAGGCGGCTCGGCTGTCCGAGGACCCTGGGGGGCAGTATTTCAGCCCGCGGAGGCCAGTGCGGGCGCTCTGACGGGCCCAGCTCCCCACGGCGGGCAGGAGGGGCCGGGCACGGCCGGGGACGCGGGCGTCAACCTCCACCCACAGTAAATCCGAGGCAAGTAAGCGGGAGAGGCTAAAGCTGAGATAAAATATGGGCAGATATAAAGCCAGACACCTTTATTGTTCTGAAACGTCTTCCAACAAGTTATGGGACCACAGCTTGACCCTAACCGATCATCTTGTTATATGGCGGGGACACAGAGCTGGCTCTCGGAATTCAGGCTCGAAGGGGGCTCGCTGCCCTGGCCAGGCTGGGGCCCCGCCCACCCAGGCATGGGGACCTCCACTTTGTGCAGGGCTGACCCTGTCATTCGGGCCCGAAGACAAAGAGCCCGTCTCCACCTCCTGCTGAGCACCTCCCGTCGCTCACCTGAATGACCAGTAGAGCTGTGTCCGTGGCCTCACAAAACCACAGGCGCTGAGTATTTCCTGAGCACCTACTACGTGCCAGTGACAGTCCTGGCTCCTAGGGACATAGAAGTACGTGCCGGAACACAGATGTGTCTTGGCGCATCTCCAGGCCTGGCTGCTGCTGCCTGTTCCCTGTCCCTCTCAGCCTCCCATTTCTTCCCGTGTAGGATGGGCAAAGGGCCCGACCCTGTGGGCTCTTTGGGAGGCTTCAGGCCCCAGGCCACACAAAGCGCTAAGCTAAGCTTGGGCCTCCCCACCATGTGACTACTTGCGAACGACGCCCCCTCTCTCGGCCTCAGTTTGCTCCTCTTTGAAATGGGGGCAACAGCACCTCTCTGCAGGAAGGGCTCCGTGACTGTACAGGATTATTCTTATTTACACAGAAGAGGAGATCCTGGAGGCTCAGCCAGCTGAGGAGGGCAGCCTCGGCCCTGTGTTAGGGTCTGCAAGAGAGTCACCGACAGTGGGTGGGGTGTGGGGAGGAAAGCAGACACACGGCCACCTGAAGGGACTTGTAACGGCCAGGATTCACACCACTTGCATGCGCATCCCAGGCAAGTACACGTGACCCCCACCCCCACACGCCCCGGGGTGACCCTGGCAGCTTCCTAGCGAGGTTCCGCTCCATCACACAACTTCACAGGAGGCAAAGCAAGCCCAAACTGGTGGCTGGCAGGGGGCCACGCCTCCTCTCCCCAGCACCTGGCTGGGAGGCCTCGGGCACTGAGTTCCCTCGCCCCATCAGCAACAGCGACTTCGAAGTTCAGAGAGCACCCCATGTGACACAGCTTTCCTCCACCCCCGAGGACTCATGATGCACCTGTGACCTTGCCTGGAGGTGTTTCATCTAACCTACCTTCCCGCCACCGCTCATGACCCAACCACCTCCCACTATCCCTCATCAATGATTAGAACTTCCTTCCAACCATCCATCTATCCACCCTTAAAACTCCCTTCCTTCCTCCATCCAAGTACTCATCCTTCCTTCTTCCTCTGTCCACCCATGCGTGCAGCCAGTAAAGGTTTACTGAGCACCTACTATGCACCAGGGACTACTCCATGTGCTGGGGGTACACCAGTGAACAGAAGGGATGGACAAGCTCTCACAATACCTATGTTCTAGCCAAGAGACATAGATTTTTTTTTTTTTTTTAAAGAGGAAATCAATGAATGAGAGAGTTCGGGGTCATTAGTGCCTAGTATGAGGGAGAAAGCAAATCAAGGTTATAAGAGAGCAAGTGAGTCTGTGAGGAAGGCAATCCAGGAGGGCCTCGTGGAGGAGGTGACATTTGAGCTAAAGCTTGAAGGGCAGAAGGAACCAGTCACGCAAACTTCCAGGGAAAGGGAATTCCAGCCCCTTTGCACGTGCAAAGTCCCCCTCAGCAGGAGCAGGAGAGACTGGATCACAGGAGGTCAGTGCTGGATGGGTGGGGCAGGGTGGGGGTTTGGAAGACGGTGGTTAGGAGGCCGGCTACTGTGAAGGGGCGATTCTGGGAAACTGACTGCTGTAGGAATCAGGTGGGGCCTGGAGGCTGGACCCTCAGGTGCTGGGGGGGAGGTCACTCCCTCCTCAGGCCTGGACCAGGCAGCCAACACGAGAGACCACCACTGTCAGACAGAGTGGTGTCACCCAGCACTGCTCTCTGCGGTCTTCCGGTGGTTCCAGAGTGCCCCATACTCAAAATGGCAAGAACTCAGGGGGGCTGGCACAAGAGGACCTGGTGTGTGATGCCGCGTGGCCCTCGTGGGTCCCAGAAACTTCCGTGACTTGGTTTCTCCACAAGAATGCCCTATAACTGCAGGGTTGCCTCGAGGAGTGTTTGGCTCCCATAAACAGGCCTGGCCAAAAGCCTCACCACCTAGGCCTACTGACCAGGAGCCTCCCACCTCCCTCCCCAGAGCGGTTCTGGCTTGATCCAAATGCCCGTTGTGGGCCCAGCTCACCCCAGCACACCCACCCCAGGCTCTAACTGGTCCTGGAGGAGGCCCAGGGCACTGCCTGCCCGTCGCAAGGGCCAGAGAGAAGGCCAGGGGCAGGCAGTCCCTCAGGCTCACACTACTGGGCTGGCCTCTGGGCTCCCGCAGGGAGGGGAGCAGGGGGCTGCCCAGCCAGCGGGCCTTGGAAAAAAGACAGATGGAAGGCCAGTCATTTCAGCTCCTGGGGACCCATTCCTGGAAGCCCAGCTGGGTGGAGGTGACTGTGGGAGGAGGAGTGACCACTACGGCCCCCTCTTCTTCCCCAACACACCATCGGGTGGTGTCTGTTAGCGAGAACCCCAGAAGAAGGTTCTGGAAGGAGCATCCCAGGAGGGTAGCATGGGGTGGTCCTTTCTGGGCACTGAGCCCTGTGAGGTCTCCCTTCCAAGGCTTTTCATGAGTCAGTGTGTTCAATCCCCTCATCACCATTTTACAGATAAAGAAACTAAGGCCCAGAGAGGGTAAGAATCTCCTGGAAGGTCACACAGCAAGGATCTAAGCCTGTGCTGTGAATGCACCATCCTACCTCTGACAACAATAACAATACCAGACCTCACTTCCAGAGTGCTGGGTACCCGGCGCTGCTGGGCGCATGCCACACGATGCCTCATTGTATCATCACAAAACCCTGAGTTACTATCCCATTTTACATGTGGGGGAACAGAGGCAAGAGAGAACTAAAGGACTTGTCCATCTGCACAGCAAGTAAGATAGTGGGGCAGAATTCCAAGCAGGCAGGACGGGCTTCTGTCCCCCCAGAATCAGCTGGCCCTCCTGGTTTTGGGGCAGGAGGGCTGTAAAGGTTGGCGGCCTAGGGCATCCGCTGCCTCGCTCTGCTCTGCGGGCCACACTCCTGAGCTCTGGGGGCGGGGGAATGCGAAGGATTCCACCTGCAGCCAGCGGTCGCCTCCGTTCAAACAGGGTGGGAGGCGGGGGCGGGCTCCGAGCAGGCACCTGTCAACCCTGACCCGACACAGAGGACTTGACCAAGGGGCAGCTGTCGCTCAGCCACCGGGAACCCCAGACAGGCTTCACTCTGGGCCCAGCAGTTCACCCCCTCAGTTAGGAAGACGTAGCCTCCCCTGCAACCCCTCGTGGGGTGCAAACCAACCCTGAAAGGGTCCCCTGGCCCTCTCCCACCCTCACTCAAGTTCAGGACCGTGGCAGGCCCCGTCTGGAGCCGGAGCTGGAGCCGTTCTGGCCCAGGGGTCACCAGCGGTCATTCTTAATGGCTCAGCTCTCCTGTCCAGCTCTGTCTCCACAAGGGAGTGATCTATGACCCCATTACCGCCGAGGCCTCTGAAGGGCTCCAGGATGGATTACCAGCTGCCTTGAGAGAGCGGGGAGGCAAAATCACACGCAGGTGAAAAATGAACTTCATCAGACTCCCCAGCTCTCATTACCATCCATCAGCAGCCAGCCCGACCCTGGGGTGGGGGCTGCAGACACCCCCCGCTCGGCTGTCAGAGCTCCACCTTAGCTCTGGCTCTCAGCTTTGCCGCCTGCCTCACTCCGCAAGGACCCTGAGAGGGAGCCAACTGCCGGGGTGGGGCAGGAGGCAGGCGTCTCCCACTGGGCCGTGACTCTGTGCAGCTCTGAGTCCCTGTCCGAGCATCGGGGCCATGGACTCCGCTGGCGGGGGCCATGCCATGAGACACGGGTGACGTGCGCCCCACCCCGCCCCCTGCCTCCTGCCCAGACAAGCAGCTACAGGCCAGCAGCCTGCCCACCCCCTGAAACACCTGACTGAGTTGCCTTCCTCTGCCGGGCCCCGTGTGGGCCAAGGGGCCTCCTGGCCGAGAAGGGGGGCTTGTCTCCCATTTGGCGGAGGCCCCCAGGGCTCGGGGCAGGTGACGGGGAGCCAGAGAGACCTTTACAAGAGGAAGCAGCTCTGGAGACAGTTGGCTGTGCCCGGTGGGGTGGGGGCAGGTGCCCAGCAGGCTACCCCAGCTTAGCAGAGACTCTGAGCAGCTAGGAGTACAGCAGGCCTGCTCTGACGGTGGGTGTCCCACCTCCCCCCCCGCCCCCGGTCACTTGCCAAAGAGACCCCCAAGCACAGAAAAATAAAACCCGGACAGGCCCGTTCTGTGCCCTTCCCTGGCCCCACCCCTGCAGGACCCTGCAAGTCACTCTACTCCTCCATCTTGTGTCCCCTCCGGAGGGCCCGGGCTTCGCTAGCCAGGGCTCATCAAGGACCCTGAAGACGAAGCCTTTCAGGCATCCAGAACATTCCACCCACATGACTGGCTGTGAGCTGTTGGCCCTTCTGCGGGCTGAGCCACTGGCTGCACAGGTCTCAGCTTGTACAAGAAGCAAAAGGGAAACCCAGGAATGAGGGACAGGCACCTGAAATCTTTTCTCTTGGTAACAGTCAAGGCGGCTGTTCAATGTCTACTCGGTTCAGGCTCATTGCTGAACAAGCCGCAGGAGCTCATGTGATCTTCCCGGCAAGGCTGCAGGACTGGTGCTATATTCGATTTTATAGGTGCAGGCATGAAAGTTCAGAGAGGTCGAGGGAGTGGTCTGAGCTCACACAGCAAGTAAACAGCAGAGCTGGGAGGGAAGCCAGCGCCTCTGCGTCTCAGCTGCATTCCGGGGCCAGTGAGAGGTTCTCCAAGCTGAGCCCGGCCCTTCTGGGATGAAGGTCACCCTGCCACGCCACCACATCCTCATGGGGGCTGGGGGGCCTCAGCCAGCGTGAGGCATATTCCTTTTCTCTCTAAGGGGGTCTACGGGGCTCTGGATCAGGGGGCCTGGGCTGAGTAGCCCTCACTGGGCTACCCCTCTCTGAGCCTGTCCCCGCCACTGAAGGGAGGCAAGACAGACGGTCTCTGCAGGGTGCGTGTTCTAGGGAGGGTGAACCTGCTTCGGAAAAGGCAGGCTCCCAGATCCAGAGGCACTGTTGGTGTTAACCGGATTCTGAGGGGAAAACCTGTCAGACTGAGCCAGAGTTGGGGGTGGCTGCCAAGGCCCGCAGGGAATGGCCAAGGATTGATGAGAGCAGCCTCTGGGCCAAGGACACAGTCACTCCTGTGGCCTAGAGACCAACCATCCACTCTGGCCCCAGGCTCTGCAGGGAAGAGGCACGTAAGGGCCTCCCATCCCCAGCTGGATGACTTTTTGCTCTCGGTGGGGGACGGGGGGGGGGCGGTCCCTTTAACGGAAGACACTTCTTATTCCAGCCAAACCCTTGAGACCCTGCTGCTGTCTCCTCCTGGCTTGCGTCCCCCCGCCCCAAGCAGACAGACACCCACGAAGCATGAATAGTCAATTGTGGGCCACTTCTGAGCAAGCCTGCAGTCACCCAGGCTAGCCTGAGAGACGAGTGTGTGTGTGTGTGTGCGCGCGCGCGCGCGCGCGGGCGCATGCACGTAAGCCTGTGTGCATGCTTGAATGTGAGGCAGATTGTGTGCGTGTGTGTGTGCCTGTGTGTGGACAGCTGTGTGTGTGAGTGTGTGCATGCACGAGGGAGTACGTGCACTTGCGCAGGGAGCCCTGTGTGCCCACACCAGGCCCACAAGACTACAGTAAAGCACCTAGTGATGGCCCAGGCTGGAGGGGGAAGGAGGGCTTGCTTGGAGGATGTCTGGTCTTACCCAGAAGCACTCTGACCTGCTCTGCATCCGTGCTCACAAACAGGACACCCCCGGGCCCCGCCACTGTCCTTCCTGCTCACCCTGAGCCAGTGGTCAGGGCCCACAGGATCTGAATGTCCGGAAGACTGCAGGGTCACTGTGCATCCCCTCAGACACAAGTGCTCACAGTGGAGGCCTCCCGGCCAATTGGCCTCATGTGGGGAGTAAACCCTGCCCCTCAGGGTCCAAGGCTCCAAGGGGCTGGCCCCCGTCCCGCTCCTGCCAGGGCTTCTGGGTAAAGGAAGGGCCCAGATGCCAAGATAAGGCTGGACTCAGAGTGACCAGGGAGAGAGCAACAAGCGGGGAGATAAGCCACAGGAGCCGCCTGTGCCCCCCCAGGCCCCGTGGTGGTGTGGGGCTGGGAGATAACCACATTTTGGGGGTGTCCCCCAGCTGGATGGGGCCGGGACTGTGTGACCAATGTGCAGTGGACGAGCCGCCCGCCCACCCAGTGGAAAGCAGGGGCTCTGTGGAAGCCCTGGAGAGCGGAGCTGGTGGAGAACCCACACCACTATCATCTACTCCTGGGCCTTGGGAGGACTCTTCCGGGCACCTCAGCTAGCCCTGCACGAGGCACGGCCCCCAGGCCCGTGAGGTGCTCGTCCCCAGTGTGTTCTGAGCAGACGTGTCCTCTACACACAGAAACGCTGGCCTCAGGTTTACCCAACAGCCTCTGGAAGGGTGCTTAGCACAAGCGTGTCCTCCTGGGCCTGGCCTGTTTTCTGGGCCCTGAGCAGTGGGTTACTGTCCCAAGCGGCTGGCCCGAGATGTTGGCTTCCATTCCACATTAGTGGCAGCTGCCGTGGGGTGGCTCCCTCATTCACATCCTGTCTAACTGCCAAGCCTCAGTTTCCTCATCTGTAAAATGAAGCTAACTGTACCTACCTCTCAGGGATGTTGCGAATATTGAATTGGCACCCAGGAAGAGCTCTATACGTGTTTATGAAGTAAAATTAAGTTAATAGCATGAACTAGCAGGTTTTCCCCCCGGGGATATACCCAAAAGCACTGAAACCAGGTGTTGGAAGTCAAACTTGTATGCAAAAATTCACAATATCCAGAAGGTGGCGAGGGCCCAAATGCCCATTAGCAGCAGAATGAACACAGTATGAAATGAACATACATGAAAGAGGGATAGAATACTGGTCACGCTACCCGTGGATGAACCTGGAAAACATGGTAGGTGAAGGAGGCCCATCACAGAAGATCGCCCACTAGAGATGCCACTTACATGAAAGGTCCAGAAAGCACAAGGCCACGGAGACAGAAAGCAGGTTGATGCCGGGGCTGGGGGAAGGGAAGGGAGGGTGCCAGCTAATGGGCAGGGGGGCTTCCCCTGGGGGGGGGATGAAAATGTTCTTGCTCTGGATAGAGGTGGTGGCGACACGACATTGTGCACGTTCTAGAAGCTACTGAATCACTTACTATAAAATGGTTCTTTTATGTTACGTAAATTTTATTTCAATGCAAAAAGTTTAAATGAATGTGCATTGCAAAGACTTTACCAGACAACCGGCGGGTTCCCACGCCCACCTGGAAACGTCCAGGTCCCCTCATAAAGTGCAAAGAACAGGTAGAAGGGGTCTTCCCCTCCTGGGCCGAACGGTGCTTCCCGTCTGGAGGAGCAGGAGAGGGTTTCTGAGCTGGATGATGGATCAGGGGCTTATGACATAGACCCCTTCGTGAGTATTAATTGGATCTAATTAGATCCGGGGCCACACCAAATGGAGCCGATTTGTTAACTGTGTTTATGTCAGGATTTCAAATTGCTACCAGGTAACACAGAGCATAGACCAAATGTCCAAGACACAGCACTGAACTGCATCATGATGGAGGGCCATGGAGAGGGCCAGTGGCCCCCAGAGTGGAGTGGCCAGGAAGTGGGGGCACCTGAGTGGGGAGGGGCATCCCTCACCTCACCTCGCCCCCACCTCTATCTTGCTTGTGACCTCCACCCTCCCTAGGCTTCACTCTCCTCATCTGCAGAACAGTGGGGCTGATCCACGGGCAAAGGGGAGAGATGGGGCGGGGGGTGGTTCGGCATCTCCACAATTTCCATGAGGTGCTGGGGCACTACCTCCTCCCCATCCACAGAATTGTCTCCCTCTACCTCCAAAACCTCCACCAACCACCTCTGAATCTTGGAATCCTTCAAGTCACAGCTCTGTTTCTCTTCCTCCAGGAAGCCCTCCCAGACTGCTGCAGCTGCGTGCCTTTAAACTTTGGACTGCCCAGTTGGACATTAAGATCCCTGAGGACAAGACCCCTGCTATCATTTAGAGCTATGGTGACCGTCTTTGTTATAATTTACTAGTCAGTCCTTCTAATCCACCAGAATGTTCTGGAAATGATAATGCTTTGACTTCCCAAGGCCAAACGCCCGATGTTCTGTCTTTGGACTTGAGAAAGAAGCCCCTTTCCCCACCACGTTTGGCAAGACTGTAGCACCCAGTAGGTGCAGACCGGGCAGGAAGGCCAATGGGCCAGCCCCTCTTCATGGCTACGCCCTGGACCCTGCCAAGGTCTTATCTCCAGGGAGCCGGAGCAGAGGATGCCCACGGCAACTCGCTTCCCTCACCTCCTGGGCCGTGGCTGTGTGGCTCTGGCCGGGGTTCAGGGTCAGGCAGCAGAGGGAGCACATGCTCCGTGGAGGGGCTCCAGGCCCCCTCACGACCCTGCTGGGGGTCTTCCAGCCCGCCAGGGGGTGGGTTTTAGGCCTCATAGCCTGAGCTGGTGCCCGCAGGGAGGGGGCAGTAGGAAATGCCCTGCAGGAACGGCTCAGCTGCTTCTGTTCTGGCGGGACTTTGGTTGACCCACAAGAACCAGAAGTCCCGGGAGACTGGCCAGCAGCTCACCATGGGGATGGGGAAGGAAACCGATACTTGGACGCACCTACTATGTGCTGGGAGCACCTATCAAATTAGGAGGGAGGTGGGGGCAACAACCTGTCAATCAATAAGAGGAAAGGTGTGAAGCTGCTCTTAGTTTTCTTATGTGCTAATCCATCCATTCATTCACTCGGCAAATACTGATTGAGGGCCTACTATGCGCTGGGCGCTGTCCTGGGTGCTGGGAGCAGGAGCTGATGGAAATGCTTGTTCTCTTAGAGCTTCGTGGCCAGTGACGACAGCAGACAGCAAGCAGGAAAATCTGCTGAGTGCACTGCTGGACGGTGGCAGGTGCCCAGGACAGGGGGCGGGGGGGTGTTGTCTGGAGCAAGGGAAGGGCGCACGGCCCCCTGCGTGGCCAGGAGGCCTAGGCGGCTTCTCCAGGTCTGCCTGACCAGTAAGTGCCACAGCTGGGCTCCCAACCTAGATATTTTAATTCTGAAGTCCTCTCTCTGGTTGTTCACACCAGCTGGGGACGGTCCAATTCTGCTACCCACTCCCCACCAACACACACCCTATTAGTAAGACCCCTCCTCAAGGGGAGGAGGTATTGGAGCAACACTGATGTAGGCGGATGGCTGGGGACCAAAGGGGACAGGTGGCCAGTTTCATCCCCCAGTTGTCTGCTAGGCCCTCCCAGAGACCCAGGGTGTGTATGAGGCCACAGGACACAAAGCCTCCCCCGCCGCCAGGGCCCCCCCTGCTAGCCCCCCGCCCGCCAGGGCCTCCAAGTGTCAGAGGAAAAGAGCTAGAAGCTCTGCCCTGGGCAACCAGGCCTCAGTCTCGTGGTCTCTAAGATGGGCTCACAACTGTGCATGCCTCCCCAGAGTCATGGGGAGGAGTCGAAAGAGGGAATCCGTGCAAAGAAGGAAGAGCGAGGCCTGTGCGGTAAACTTTCTGCAGGTGATCTCCCCACGAAGAGAGCCAGGGTCTCCCTGGCCCCTGGTGGGGAGTCAGGGAGGCTAAGCGGCCTTCCCACGGCTCATCATCCTGGAACACGCTTTTGGCTGCAACCCTCCTTGGGAGGCCAGTCCCAAGATGGCCCGAGTGGACGGGCAGCCGCGTGCAGGGTGCCGAGTGCCCAGGCCAGGGAACGTCACAGGGTCTGGGAAGGGAGTATGGAAGCCCCACCCTTCCTGAGCTGCCCAGAGCCCCCCATGAGGAAGGGACCATGTCAGGGTCAGGTGGACACCCCCCTCCACTGGCCTCCCTCCCCTCCCAGCTCCCTGACCTGGCCGTCCCAGCCCTGACTGCTGGCACCAGGAGATGGGCTGCCGTCCCCAGGGAAATCCGCTCAACCACATGTGTTCCCAAGCCCACTGGGGTGCAGATAACCAGGCTGATAAACCCCTTTCCTGGGGACAGGGCTGTCTGCAGAAGGCCTGAGATAAGGCTGAGCAGTCACCACAGAGCCTGTGTCTTCCTGTGAACGTTCTAGCACACTCTGCACTGGGGCCCAGAGAGCGAGAGGGGGAGGCCTCCCCCCAACTACCCTGCAGGTGTCTATGAATCCAAGGTTTACCCCATGCAGAGCCTGCTGCTAGCCCCCCACCCGCCAGGGCCTCCAAGTGTCAGAGGAAAAGAGCTAGAAGCTCTGCCCAGGACATGTGGAGCGAGAAGCAACGGGCGCTTTCTAACTACGGTCTCTGTGCAAAGTGCTTCCCACCACTATCTCAGCTAATCTGCCCTATGACGTAATGACGTAATCTATTACCTGCACGTTTCAGATGAGAAAACTAAGGCATAGAGAGGTTAAGTACTTTGCCTACAGTCACACAACGGGGACAGGTTTCAGCTGGTGTCTCTCTCCCCCGGTTCTGTTTGGCCAGCAGACCATATGTGAGCCCTAGAGTGAAGATTTTATAGGTTGGCAAGGAGGGCCAGGAGGCAATGGGAGGAATGGGGTGGGGGGCAGGGAGGCCTGGTACTCATGACATTCTGATGCTACACGGAAGTCTGTGGAGAACAGGGTGCACGCGATGCTCGGGATGCTCCGAGCAATGGTCACAGCTTCCTGCAACCCCCAAGCCCACCATGTGCGGCCCCCTGTGGGTGCCTGTCACCCATGATCGCTGATACACACCACCCCCACCAACGTTCCAGGCTTGCAACCAAAGGCGACTAGAACTTCAGAACCGAAAATGAGAATGTGGTTGGTAGAGAAGATGGGAAGGAGGACCTGGGCCACTACACACTGCAAAGGCCCCTCCCAACCCCCACCGAGATTGCACAGTGCACGACCTGCCCAATAGTAGGAGCAGTCCAGAAACCCAGCAGGACCCACGCCCCCGTGATGGTCGCTCTGTAGGGGGATTTGCAGATCCACCTGCAGATTGCCTTGGACACAAAGTCTTTCCCCAGAACAGAGGGGCAGCTCTCTTGCAAAAGACCCCCTCTTTGCTCTCCCCTTCATGGTGCACCCCCCCCTTGCCCGGCCCCAGCCCTGCACCCAGTGGGACTCCCACTCACACCTTGTGCTGTGGGGGCACCTGTGGCTTGGCAGGGCCTGGTGCTGAGGGGTGAAGGCGCAGACATCCGCTGCCCGTCCCCCACTTCTGGGCTCACCTCCAGCTCCTGGCTCCCACAGTGACAGCCCGCCTCCCACAGCTCTGAGAACAGAGCCAGGCTGTGTTCACGTGTCCCTGCTGGGACCACACGGTGGGCGGGCGGGCGGGCAGGCGGGTGGGGAGGGAGAGGGGGGAGTAAAGCCACCAGCCCACACCGCCAGGCCACAGGCTCTGTCTGTGCCCAAACCTGCCATTAGGGAGACTCAAGGCGGCCAGACCAGCCCACCCAGTCACCAAACTCAGCCCAGACCAGCCCCTGGGGGCCCGGGGCGGTGGCCGAAGGGCAGGGTGAGAGCAGCGGCACTCACCATGGCCCAGGGTCACTGGGGCTTGTTCTGTACCAAGAACCATGCCCCAGGCAGCCCTCCCCACACCGGGCAGGATGGAGATCCTGGGTTATCCCCCATTTTATGGACCGGGGAACTGAGGCTCAGGGCACACAGATCTGCTTGCACGGCTTGGTTCCTGAGACTGTGATTCCTGCGGGGCGTGGCGGGGGGAGGCTGTAGAGGGCTTACCAGCTCTCTCACTGGGCAGGGGCTGGAGCAGACCTTGGGGAGCCCAAGGGCTTAGGGGGCAGGAGGGGGTAGGGAGGCCGCCCGAGAGTGTGGAGGTTGGTTCCTGGTGGAAAGTCCTGCTTCAGCATTGCGGGGCTGGTCCTAGGCCCTGCACAGGCCTGGGGTAAACCTCCCACCCCAGTGAAACTATTTCCTTATCTATAAAACGGGGCTAATGGCTTGAGAGCCGGCATGCAGTTGGTGCTTAATACATGCTCCTTCCTTTCCTGTACATTGCCGGGAGAGGGGGAGAGAGGGGTAGAGGCCAGGATGTTGTGGGTGGGGAAGGGTGGCCAGGAGACGCCCCTCGGATGTGTTTTCCCATAGTTTCCGAGCAGGTACTCGGTTCCAGATAAGGGAGCTGTGTCTCTGCCTTGGTGGCTGCCTCCCACCCCAGGCCCAGTGAGGGGCCCGGTGGGGTCTTGAGATTCCTGAGTTTCAGGACAACGACATCAGTGGTGCTCAACGCTCGCGCGGCCCATGGGGTTTACGTCGGGAAGCAAGCCAGAGAGGTTAGGCAGCTTGTTCAGGGCACACAGCTCCAAGCGGCAGTGCCGGAATTCGAACCCAGGGCAGCCGGGTCCAGAGCCCTGCTTTTCACACCACATCTGGGGAGCAAGGGGTGCCTGGGATGGTCTCTCAGCCCCGCTAAGGGAGGGCCTGGGGCCTCCGTCACTGAGGTGAAGGGGTGGAGGGGCTGGTCCTGTGTGTTTTGGGGTCCCAAAAGCTGGCCTCGTGGGCCCTCCCCTGCACAGTCCCCACCGAGCCAGCAGGTCAGACATGTCACGTCCATGCCCCTCACGCCCTCCAGGGATGGCAGGCGTGGCTGGCCGCCAAAGCCACTGTCTGCTCACTCATTCCCTCAGCCCGAAGCCACAGGGCCACCTCGCCTGCAGGGCGTGCTAGGTGTGTACACACGCACATACGTACTCAGAACCACACACCCCCACACACAAACTTGGAGTCACACACGCACAACGACGCACACACAGCCAGAAGGATGAGCTGCTGGCCTGGAGACCCACTTGACTCGACTGTGCTGATGGAGCCTGGAGGCGGGGAGGGAGGCCTGGGGGGCGGCCTGGGGGGCAGCCAGGGCTCGCGCCGGCACATGGTGGAGTTGCGGAAAAGTCTGGCCCTGCCTTGGAGGTGCGTGACCACGGGGGCCGGGGGGACAAAAGCACAGTCACGCTACCCCAGGCTGCGAGGAGAGGGGACCCATCCACTCCCCAGCCAAGCGGCCACTCACCCATCCTCAAAAGGTTTGCTGAGCACCGACTGTGTGCAGACCCTCTTCAAGGCATCAGTAAGCACATCAGACACCCGCTTGGTGCTGAGGGATGGAGGTGGACCCAGGACACTGACTGACCCTTTGCTATGTGCACTGCCTTGCTGACTCCTCCCTGAGACTCTCTTGGTGGCTGCTGCCGGCACCCCCACTTCACGGATCAAGAAACGGAGACTCCACTAGAAAGTAGCAGACCCAAGAGCCTGAGCCGTTCCTTCTCTCCTTTCCCTCTTCCCCTTCCCGTGTCCCTCTGTGTTGTTTGAAATAACAAAGAGAAAGAACCAGAAAAGGCAACACCCACACTTACGATACCCGCCGGGCCACTGTATGTCCTGGTTCGCCCAGGACAGCCCTGGTTCTCCCCTAACACCCCACATAATAAATAATAGTGCCTCCTGTGCTCTCAAAGTGCCCTGGTTTAGACCTAGTTGAAGCCAGTTAAGGTCCCTTCCCACTCCTGAGCTGAGGGAAAGATGTAATATGAGAGAAAAAGGGATGGTCCTAGGATGGAGCAATCACGGAAGGCTTCCTGGAAGAGGTGGGGCTGAGCTGTGCCTGGAGGAGGGGAGACACCACCTACCAAGGTCCCCTGTCCAGGACCCAGGACCCGGGCCGGTGCTCAACTTTATTGCTCTGCTTGAGGACCATCTGCTCTGGGGGGACCCCAGAAAGTGCAGAGCGTGAGGAAGGGGCAGAGTTGGGGCTGTACCCCTGAAAGCCCCTGGCCGCCCTCCCAGCACCCAGCCGCGTCGTGACGGTGCTGCCCAGCGCCCCTGGGGTGGACGAGGTGCACAGCCCGGCAGAGGACCTAGCCCTGGAAAGCCACTGCCCACTCTCCCTCCCGCCAAGGCCCTGAAGCGATTCTGGAGAACCTTGGGGACGGGGGTTGGAAGTCCTATAATCAAGCGGACATCTTGTCCTGCACGGCGGCTCAGGACACAAGCTCTGTGCCATACACCTTGGATCCCAGGTGTGCCCCTCCACTGACCATCGGCAAATCACCTGACCGCCCCCCCCCCACACCCTGTCTTCTCATCTGGAACATGCAGGAAGAACAGCGCCTACCTCACAGTCTTGTGAGCATTCTGTGAGCTGGTACCCACCAAGTGTGGCAAACAGCCTTGGTATATAGTAGGTGCTCACTAAACGCCAGCCACTATGGTCCTTGTTGTTGCACCGATGAGGTGCACACAGGAGAAGAGACGTGGAATCTGAGACACAGAAAGAAGACTGTCCTGCCTGGTCTCGGCCCTTCCATGGCTGTCCAACCGGTTTGGTGGACTCTGCTTGAATACTCTTGAGCTCAGGGAGCTTACCACCTCACGGCCGGCTGGGCCGTCCACGGATGTGCAGTGGGGTGCGCTCCACTTGTCTGTGTGCTCCTTCTAAATCAGATTAAATCGCAGCTGGAGAGTGCAGTGTCAGGACCAGAGTCCTGCATGTGGTCTCTGCTGCCCCAAACGCCGGCCGTGGGGAGGTAAGGCGAGGCAGGAAGCCCTTGCACCTGACCTGGGGTGGGAGCGGGAGCCCCGGGGCCTTGGTGTCACCTGGGCCAGGCGCACCTGCCGCTCCCAGGATCTCCTTGCAGACTTAGCCCCAGTCATGTGTCCTTGGCCTTCTCGACCTGCTCCCAGATCCGCCTGGCTCACATCCCGACCCTTCCTGCCTTTTCCCTTCTACTTCTTCCAGAAGCAGGAGGTGGTGCGGGGCACAGGTCATTTGGGTTCTAGACTCTACCCTGTGCTGGACAGCTGGGCAGCCCCCCCCGCCGGCAGGGGTGCTCCCTCCTCCGTGGGAAGGGAGGGAGGATTCACCTGGCTCCTGGGGACGCACCTCTCAGACCTGCTCCAGAGCTCACCGTCGGGGGCCCAGAGCCGGCACAGGGGGAGGAGGGTGTGCGGCAGGGGCATCGAGGACACCCCTGGGGAGGGCCCCCAGGGGCTCTAGGGCATGCTGCCATGCCTCAGGGCCCTGCTACACCCCTTAGGATTCCAGCACTTGCCCGGGGCCCCTGGGCTCTGACGGGGGTCACTACGCTGGCCCCGGGGACATCACATCTGTCCCCTGGGCCATGCTCATGCTCCACACATGCTCCGAGGGGCCCCTGCAGCCAGGACACGCACCCCTCACCAAGTCACAGGCCAGCACTCTACTGCCCCCCCACGTCCGTCTTCTGTCCTGGAAGTCTGGCTAGCGTCCCAGGACCCATGCCCCCCCCACCCCCCGTGACTCTGCGGGGGCCCATCCCGGGGGACTCACCCGGCAGGAGCACTTTCCACTTGGGGTTCTTCTGCTCCATGAGAAGGGACTGTCCCAGCCCCTGGCCCCCCTCCCTGGCCTGGCCTGGCGGCCTTGGGGCAGCTCCCTTCGGCCTGGGGGAGGGTTGAGAGGGGTGGAGCAGCAGGGCCAGGAGGAGCAGAGCTGGGCTCTCTCGGCTCTGCAGTTCAGTTTCAGGAGCAGACTCCTGAGAAGTCACTTGAGAGAGAGAGAGAGAGACGGCTGCCCGGCAAGCCGCGGCACCACACGCGGGCGGCAGGCCCTCCTCCTGCCCTCCCAGCCTCCAGCCCGCCCTGGCACACACCCCCGCAGGCTGTGCATGGAGCTCCGGAGGGCGGCGGGCGGCGGCGGCCACTTCCTGCTTTCCCTGCAAAGCCGGGCACCGTACTTCCCCGGGCGGACCCAGTGGGCCAAGGTATTTATTGCTATGTCCTGGGGAGCAGAGAGGACCCCAGGTCCCACAGGGGGGGTCCCACGGCCCACCCCGGCCCCCCGTGTGCACTCGCAGTCACTCGGCAATCCATCCCGAGCACCTACTACGTGCCAAGTCCCCGCCGCGTGCTGCAACGCGCTCCAGGCAGAAGCAGCCCTTCACGTGGCCGCGTTCCCAGAGGTCAGGAGCACCCAGGGCAGACGCCAGGGAGGCTCGGCCAAGGACGGGCTCAGCTTCGGCAGAAGCCAAGGGTGCAGGCCCGGTGCCCTAGACCCGGGACGTGAGGGCTCGGCGGGCGCCCCGCGGGAAGGCTGTGACGGGGGAGGGGACGGCCCGGCCCTGACGGGGAGGAAGGGCTGTGCAGAAGCAGAGGCAGGGGTCCCGGGGCTCTGGGGGAATTCCGGGCGGGCTCCGGGGGGGGGGGCAGGAAGACACCCCGCCGCAGGGCTGTGGTCACTGCCGCCCAGGACAGAAGCTCCCCTGGGAGACAGAGGAGGTCTCACGAGGGGAAGGAAGCCCACTGTCACTGGGGTCTTAGCTCTTGGGGTCTCCTCCCTCGAGGGGACTCCTCTCTGCCCTACAAAGGTCGAGAGGCCCCTTTCAAGTGCTCCCTCCTCCCTGCAGCCCTCCTGGGTGTAGTCCACTTCCTCAGCCATTCTGCCCCTTGTGAGAGCCCGTCTCGGCCTGTGTGGGGACAGAAGGGCCGGGCAGTTGCTGGGGATGGAGACCATGGCTCAGCTGCCTTGCGGGACAGGCAGAGGGATGCCCGGTGCGCCCCAAGGTAAGCCCACAGGCTGCTTCCTGGGTGTGCGGATGGGAGGCTATGGGAGGGGCAGAGCTTTGTCTAGAGCCCTGGGGTGAACCCCTGTCCTGTACCGGGGGTGGGCAGCAGGGCTGGGGGGCTGGGGGATAGGGGCTTGGGGGCGGTCCAGGGCTGTGACTTCAGCCCCATTTCTAGTGCTGTGTTGTGCCACCTCCTGGGAAAACACCAAACTGCACTGAGAACGTCCTGGGATGGGCGAGAATCCAGCCCCTTCCAGCGCTCCCCTCCCACCCCCCAGCCGGGGTGGTGTGGGGACCCTCGGCGGAGAGGGGGTCCCATTCTAAATACAGTGCTTGGTAACTCGGGTCAACTTCACAGCAACAGTCCCGATCAAAGGTCTTGTCATCATCCTCACGTTCCAGAGGAGGAGACGGGCCCAGGATGACCCGGAGTGCACCTGCTGGGGCTGAACTGGGCTATCTCAGGCTCCCCCAGGAGCTGGGCCATGAAGCCTGAGGGGACAGCCCCGGCAAAGTGCCCACAAGGATGGTCGGTGTTGCGTCAGCACTCAGTAAATTCCTGTACACCCCTGCGGTCCTCACCAGCCTGCCCATGCTTTAGTCGAGAGCTCGGACCCCATGCCCCTCGGGCTGCACATGGCCAGCTCAGCCTGGCCACTGTGGCCGGTGTGGCAGGGAAATAACGGCCCCCCAGAGATGGGCATGTGCTAATCCCTGGAGCCTGTGAATGTGTCACGTCACCTGGTAAAAGGGACTCTGCAGATGTGATTAAGCTCAGGGCCTCGAGATAGAGAGATGACCCTGGATGATCTGGGGGGGCCGATGTAATCACAACAGTCTCCATAAGAGGGAGGCAGGGCTGTGTGGTCACCAACGTGAGCGTGGAAGTAAGAGGCCAGAGTGATGGGGCGAGGAGCCACGAGCCAAGGGAGCTTTCGAAGCTGGCAAAGCAAGGAATCGGATTCTCCCCTGGAGCCTCCAGGAGGAGCCAGCCCCACCACCACTGCCGACCTCCGGACTGTGAGGTCATAAAAGTTGTGCTGAGCTCACGGCAATGCAGGAAAGTAGTACAACCGGGAGGAAAGGTGTTCCCAGACTCCCAGCTCCTGCATACAGCAGCCGCTCAATAAATGCTCTCCTCTATGTGTTTGATCCAGGGAGCTCACATCCCCTCCTCAGAGTCATCCAAGTTCAAGTGAGAGAAAGAACCAATCATTCACAGGTGACCTTCAAGTGCCCTTGACCCCAAAAGGTCAAACCTCTGGAAAAGCAAGCAGCCAGAGATCCCTAGAATTTTATAGTTTGGAGCAGCACCCTGGGAGGGAAGAAAGGTTCTGGAATGGAGTAAGAACCTCCCTGGAACATCAGCCCCCAGCACAGGAAGCCTGAGGAGATATATGCCCCCTATATGCATAAGAACCTCCTTTCCTCCTTACCATCCCCGGTCTGGTTCCCCAGCACTAGCTGACAGAAAAACTTGTATTTGCTCCACAGATGACTACGGGGGTACCTATTATGTGCACTGTGCCAGGTTCAGGAGAGAGAAGACAGTAAGATATAGTCCCTGCCTTCATGAAGAAGGCAAGTGAGCTGAGCACAGGTTGCCCCAGGGCCTTTGCACTTGCTCTTCCCACAGCCTGGAACTCTCTGCCCAATACCACCTCCTCAACAAGGCCTTCTGTGACCACCCTGCCTCAAGTCGCAGCTCTCACCCTTCTGTGTCCCCCTACCCTATTTCTCTTCACGGCACCGAACGCTGCCTGGTATCCCGCATTTTGCCTAACACAGCCTTTGGCACATAGTAGTAGGTGCTCAATAAACATTTATGAGCAAATGCATACACATCAGTGATGGTGTCGACATGCAAACAGGCAGTCATGGTGACACAGGCAAAGGTCTGCTGGGACAGGTGCCCAGTTTTCAAGTGGCTTCTGCTCTCAGGCCATAGGTGCGAGCTGGTGTGGGGCACAGCAGGGTTTGGAAGTGCAGCTCTTGGAGCCAATTAAACCCACGTGGCGCCAAACTCGGGTAGCTGAGGTCCCCGAGCGCCAGCTTATCAGCTAGAACAGGGGAAGGCAGGATGGTGGGTGAGCAGAGGCCGGGGCAGGAGGGGGACAACTGGCCATGGGGTCAGGTGCTCCCTGGGGCCCCCACCTGAACCCCACAACTGCTCGGCTCATCTCTTTGTTTCCACCTGAAAGCCCGATCACAAGCTTCCTTGGAAAGAAATGGGGGCTCAGACACGCAGACCCTCTCGGCAGCGGCTCTGTGGTGAAAGAGCTGCTCTGAGCTCTGCACCATCACGAACCGCACGTTTCAGCCAACGCTCGGTTTATCGTTTTATTAAACCACACGCATTAAATTCTCTTCTCCTTATTTCATGAGACTGAAATCACTCAGACACCCAGAGTCACACGCCAGCCAAGGGACCAGCTGAGAGCGAGCGGACCCTGGCTCAGCCGCACAACAGAAGGAAGGGTCTTCAGGCCCACGGGGGTGAGTCCCCACTAAATATCAGAGAGGCTTCTGGGGCGACATGGACCCACAAGCAAAGGGCCTCTTAAGGCCGCCTGGCTTTCTAAACCTCCTGCCCCAACTTGCAGGCTCTGCGCTCCCGAGTTCCCAAGAAGATAAACACACGGCTTGTTGCAGAGAAAACAGGCTTTGGATCCCGGCGCGGCTGCCGCCACACATGGGAAGGGAGAGTGGGGCGGGGGTGGGGTGGGATGGGGCTTGGGCAGCCAGACAGCGCCTTTCCCGCAGAGCTGGCGAGAGGGGGCGTGCAGGGCTGGAGAGGCCGAGGCTGGACCAGCCCCCGTGCCCTCCGAGCAGTTGCCACTTGGCAGCTGGGGCAGCCGTCCTCCGAGGGCCTCTGTCAAAGCACTCAGCACCAGCACCCGCTCCAAGTGAGGCCTGCCAAGCACTTCTTGGGGCCGGAGCCAAGTACCCTGCCTTTCTGGCCCTGGAGGCCCAAGGCCGGGAGCCCATTTGCCCAACAAAAGAGACAAAAGCCTTTGTGCGGCCAGGCCTTCAGGTGGCCGCTGGTGTGCTCACTGCCGAGGCTGGGGGCCAGCGCCCACGCTCCTGAGGGCCCTGGATGGGGAGCCACTCTTGGATCCTCACAGCGACTATGCGGGAACCAGGCTGTAGGAGGCTGTCTGCCTCATACCGAAGGCTGTGAAGAACCAAGGCAGGACTGGCACTTAGGGAGCAGAAGTCCAGAAAAATGAAGGAGCCCCAGGATCGGCACCTATACACTCAACTCCTGGGCAAGTCATATTGCCTTATTCCCCTGGGCCCCCTACTCCAGGAACTCAGCCTGGGGCCTGAGGGGGCTCAGCTCCAAGGAACCTGCCTGATTCTCCACTGGCTTCCTTCTTTTGTGTCCTCAGCTTGACTCCTGAAGGGCACCTTTCCCGGGAGAGCTCGGCGAGGCCCAGCACCTGCGTGCAAAGCTACCCCGTGTCCGGGGGGAGCAGAGACCTGTGTGCATTTTCCTGCTCTGTGCACGGACAAGGCTGAGCAGGACGGTCCCGGGAAATGTGCTGTCTCAGGTGGTTTCTCGGGAGCAGACAAGGAGACATGGATGTGTGTACAAGTGCTTTCTAAGGCAGAGCCTGGGGAGAGGACAGGAGCAGGGAGCGGAGGAGGCAAGAGCCACTTCCAGGTGAGGCCCCAGCCCCGCAGGAGCCCCAGAGGGTAAGCTGCATCCTTAGCGGGAAGCCAAGGGGCTGGGTTTCACACTCCTGCATCTACCAGGGCATGAGAGCTCCCAGCCCTTCCCCTAAAGTGCACGGGGACCAAGGGAGGGTGTGCAGGTGGAGCACCTCAGGCTCAGACCCAGCTCTCAGAGCTCATGGAGCCCTGGATGAACTGGCCGCTGGAGCGGGCAGCTGGGGCAGAGGTGGCCAGCCAACCCTGCGCAGTGGCCGGCCCCTCCTACACTGGACTGCCCACCGCCCCCGCCCTTCATGTGGGCGGGGTGGGAACTGGCTCAGGCCAATGGAAGGGACATTGGTGGGGCCAAGGCCAAGGTAGGTGGGTATCCAGTGGCTCTCCTGTGTTCTCTTCCCGCGTCTGCTGGTGATGGAATCAGGGCACCCTGGAAGCCAAGAGGTGGCAGAGCCAGAGGCTAAGGGGACACTTGGGACCCCGTGTCACCCAACAGGAACCATGATGGGCTCAGGATTACCTATCACAGCACCTGTCAGGGCTTGTCCTAACACAACTGATTTTAGAAGTGACTTGGGGGTCGGCAGACCAAGGGCCCTGAAAGACGTCCCTGTCCTATTTCCTGGAAGCTGTCAACCTGTCCATGCCACCTCTCCCACGGCAAAGGGGAAGCACGGGAGCTGTCAGCCGACCCGGGCGCAGAGGGTGTCCCGGATGGTCCAGGTGGACTCAGGCCATCCCAAAGTCCTTACCAGGGGAAGGAGGAGGCAGAGGTGGGGCTGGAGAAGCAGGGCAGACCCATGGCATCGTGGGCTCTGCAGCCGGAGCTGGGGCCATGGGCTGGGGAATATGAGCAGCCTCTGGAAGCCGGGAAAGGCCAGGACACAGATTGTCCCCCGGAGCCGCCAGAGGGAACGCAGCCCTGCCCAGCCCTGTGTGTTTAGCCCAGGGAGACCATGTTGGAACCCTGGCCGCCAGAACTGTAAGACAGTAAACGTGGGTTGTTTTAAGCCACCAAGTCGGTGGTCAGCTGTTACCACAGCAGCAGGAACTATAGAGGACAGACCTCTTCCAAGATAAGCCACTGCCACGGGGGGTGGACAAGAGCAGGTGAAGGGGGCTTCTTCGGGGCGGCGCCACCTCCTCCCACCCTGCTAGCCCGGTTCCTCCTCTCTGCTGCCCCATGAACTGTGGTCCCCCAAAGCCCAGAGTAACGAGAGTGGAGGCTTTCTGGGTGGGAGGAGAGCAGCTCTGGGGAGCACCCAACAGGGGTGGCCGACCCCAGCCCCCCAACGTGGCAGGTGAGAAAGGGAGGAGCCCCGGGAACTCAGCTGTGACTGCAGAGGCGATTTTGGCCTGGTCTCCTGTGACCCCCACTGCGGCCCCATTAGGGGGTCTGTGACTACCACTACCTCTCTCTCATTTCTTTTCTTCCTTCCTTCCTTCCTCCCTCCCTTTTTTCTTTTCCTTCCTTCCTTCCTTCCTTCCTTAAATTTTATTTATTTGACACAGAGAGAGGGAACACAAGCAGGGGTAGTGGCAGGCAGAGAGAGAAGCAGGGAGCCCGATGCGGGGTTCGATCCCAGGACCCCGGGATCATGACCTGAGCTGAAGGCAGGCGCTTCACCGACTGAGCCACCCAGGTGCCCCTCCACTAGCTCTCTTAGTAGAGACGTTATTTGCTACTTTCACAGCTCAGAAAGGACATCTAGGGCCCATGGGGCATAACCATGGGGCTACCACTTAGCTGTGCAGTATGGCAGCCCTGATGACCACACAAGAAGCACATTCACAGAGACCACAAGGCGAACGGCACAGCCTGGAGTTGTGCAGTGTGCAATATGCACAACCTTGCACAGCAACCCTGAGTACCTCCTTGATGTTCATCCCACTGACATGATGCTACGGGAAGACCATTTTTTACCACACCTACTCGCCACTGGAGCGGCTAAGCTTCTGGAAGATTCTGAACCTTGCAAAGCCTCCATGTCTGGGAAGTGCCGCGCTGACTTGGAAACTTGGACCTGGGTCTTGGACACCAAGCCACACCCTCGCTTATCACCAGATGGTGCTGCTTCTCTCCCAAGGAGGCTACGGCTGCACAAAGATCATTGTTCAGGAATGCCTGTTCCCATCCATTTGTGATGAGTTGGGAGCGTCCTCTCACTGGATTTTATACCACATGTGAGTGAGCCACATGAGAAAAGGACCTTGCTTTGATTAAAGGCTTAAGACTAGCAGGACAGAGCTGAGCCTGGGGGCTTGCCGCCGTACGCAAGGAGGCCGTGCCATGGCCAGGTTTCAGTCGTGCCCTTCGCCCACCCGCCGGAGACTTCCGGTCAGTCCAAGGCATGCGGCTTGCCTGGAGTCCCACTTCCCTGCAGCCCCAGAGCGATACTCCCTAAAACCAGCACATGATCACATCCCAGGTGGGCGCTCTGAACCATGCAACATCCACCTTTGGGAGAGAACAAAGCGGGGGGGCCCCCCGTGTCCCCGGGGGCACCCCGCCCAACCACCCGGCCTGGCACAAAGGTTCCCACTGTGACAGCTTCCTCCCCCTGCCAATGCTGTGTCGCTACGTACAGGATGTTTGCAGGGAACGGAGGGCCAGAAATGGACCGCGCTGGGTAGTTACTCCACGAGACAACAGATGCTTACAGCCCCCCAGGCCTTCTGGGAGATGCCCCTGCTTCAGTGAGGGGGGTGGGGAGGGACAGTGGGGAGACAGGGGTCCAGAGCTCTGGAGAGAGGAAGTGACAGGACCGGGTGTGTGTGTGCGCGTGCGCGCGGGTCCTGGATGTGTGTGCCTGTGATGTGCGTTCAGATGTATGCGTAAATGAGTCCCGGGGCGTGTATGTGCACACGGATCCGTATGTACATGCCTCTGTGTGCACCTCTGCGTGCGGTGCACTTGCTGGGTCTGCGTCTGCTCCTGTGCATCCCAGCTCCCATGCCCATGTGTCTGGATGTGTTTGCCCCCGGCGCCTGCCCGCCATCCAGCTGGTAGTGCACAGCTGGCCTGGGGGCTGGGCCTGTCCGCCCGATGAGAGGTGGCAGGTGTGTAATAAGCCATTAGTCACTGTCACGTTTCTGAGCAGCATCAGCAGCCTCCCGGGGAGGAGCCTGACTCCAGGACGGCGCTCCTGGCAGCTCTCTGGCCGTGAAGCTGCCCACCCCCTGCTGGGCAGGGCTGCAGCCTGACGGGAGCAGCTGGGAGACGTGGGCCTTGGGCCCCTGCCCTGCCCCGGGGCAGCCCCAGGGCTCGGGGGTGGGGGGGCTGGGCCTTTTGTGTGCCAGTGGGGGGCGGGGAGGCGAGGCTCCCCCAGGGTCAGGTTTTGCAGGACACTACCGGGAGCTGAGGCGTGGTTGGGGTGGAGGAGGTGGGAGAGCATCCTCGCGGATGCTCCGCACCGCCTGGAAGAGGTGTGGCCAGGTGCCTGGGACTCCAGTCACAACGGCTACCTACAAGCGCTCGGGGCCAGCCCTGCACTGGACCCTCTTCCGTCCCAGCTAAGCTGATTCCCATGCCTGCCCTGTAAGCCAGGCCTCCCCGTTAGCCTTTGTTCCCATTTCTCAGATGAGGAGGAAGAGGCATGGAGTGGAAGAAGACACTTGTCTGGGGCTCCGAGTGTGCTGGGGGCCGGGGGAGGGATGGCTCCCCAAATAGCATTCCCCCCCCCCACCTGCATGCCCATCTGCCAGGGTCTGGGAATCCCTCCGAGGGCCCCTGGTCAGCTGGATGTCTCCTTGCTGAGAGCTCTTCACAGAGAGAAAGAGGTGGGTACTGGGGTTGTCCTGGAGACGGATGCCCCAGATGGCAGCCCAGGACCAGAGGGCAGGCCAGGCCAGCTGCCCCCAACGTCACCACCCCCTCCCCACATCGGTGAGCCTGGCTCCTCCCGAGATGCGTCCACTAACAAGCAGCGCTTTCAACACGGGCTCACACCAGGGGCTGGCACGGGTCCCGGGACTCAGTCCCCTCAGGGCTGTTCTAGAACCCTCCCCAGATAAGAACGCAGGTGCCCACGCACACCGACATCGGCCAAATGGCCTGCCTGAGATCCACCCACAGGCCCCGCAGTGAAGGCCCCAGGACTCCACATTCACAGGCCTGTCACCCAGGGAGGGACAGCCTCTCTGTCATCGGGGAAAGTGCCAAGATGGGCAGACAGGGTCTCCGGGGCTGGTGCGGTGGCAGCAAAATGCACACACTGGGCTTCGGTGGGCAGCGTCTTCCCCAGCCATATGCTCTGGTTCCCTCTGGCCCAGCTGAGGCTAGCCCCCGAGAGAGCCGCGTGCCAGGCCCCAGCGCATTCCCGACGGAGAGGACCAGGAACGGTCCCTGCAGCACGGACAGAGAGGGGATGCCCACGGCATCGCGCGGGGAGTCGGGACAGCACAGGGCGGCGACCACACAGACGGCCCCGGGGAGTCGGGAGGGCAGCTGGCCGAGACACGGCTCAGACCCCCAGGAAAAGTAGATAATTGCGGTTTGGGCAAACACCGGTGTGCCGGAGAGAGCCGGGTGTGAGCGGGTGGTTCCTGGGGGGGTGGACGTGGGTGCAGCCCCGTGGAGGGCCTGTCTCAGTGCTCGGGCAGTGGGTTCTGCAGATCCATTACATTTGTTTTAAAATGAACGAGTGAATACGGTGGAATTACAGAGAACAAATACAACACACAGAGGCTGTGAATCGGGGATGAGGGGGCGTCGGGAAGCAGGGATTCTGCTTTAATCCCTGAAGAGTGTGAAAGAAAAAGATCCAAACTCAAGGAAGGGAGAGACCCGGCCTCCAGGCTCTCCCCGAGAACGTGGTGACGGTGGGGTGGAGGTCCGCGTCTGAACTCAGTGCTGGGAGCCACCCTCCCTGCTGGGGAGGCATGAGCCACGCCAGCACCCGGAGACGGGAAAGTGCCCGTGTCTACCTGCGCCTGTGCCCACGAGGTCCACTCCGGGCACGCCGCTCTGCTGACACCGGGGGGGCCCCAGCTCCTGGGCCGTCCTGGGGCCTCTGGGTGTGCTCTCTGCTGGGGCGCCTGGCCGAGGCTCAGGCTCCCTGGCGGGGGCATGGACGGCTGTCGTTGCCTCGAGAGATGCAGACGTGACCTGGAAGGACAGGAGGGGACAAGGGTGAGTCTTGGCCATACTTGCCCAACGGGTGGGCCCCCGAACTGCTGGGCACCACTCCTCCCCCACGATGGCCCGGCTTTGCTGTCAGGGACTTGGCTGAGCTGGTTTGGGGCAGCGCAGGGCTGGTCCCCAGCAAAACCACGGTGAGTGTCTTCCTTGCCTGGTGACCCCTGCCCGAGGACACCAGGCTGGCCGCTGGGCGGTGGAGTTCCACCTGCTGGCCCCGTCACTCCCCAAGCCCCCTCAGCTCTGCACGGAACTTGGCATAACTACCTGCTGGTTGAGTATAATTAGAATGATAACCTAGCTAATCTTCAGTTCACTCTGCCGGGTGGTCACCCCGTTTCTCCCAACCCCAGCCCCTGGTTCCGTATTTCTTTATTGTGATAAAATATATCTAACGTACAATTTACCATCTGGACCCCTTTGTAAGTGTACTACTCGGTGGTATTAAGTACATTCATGATGTGCAACCATCACCTCGACCCATTTCCAGAACGTTCTCACCCAAAGAGAAACTCCATACCAGACCCTCTGACACCACCGTTCTACTTCCTGCCTCTATGACTCGGACTACCCTGGTTGCCCCATCCTCTTCCCACATCTGGGGAAACTGGGGCTCAGAGCCTGAGGTCACAGAGCTGCTCAACTCCATGGCTGAACGCCCTCTCAGTCAACAGGGCTTCAGGTCCTGGGCTCACACCTCCAACCTCAGAGGCCCTGCGCTGCCGGCCGGGGAGGTGGGGAGCCAGGACCCGCACATGTTCCAGGGCCTTGATGCCTACAGCTATCTGGGGGCCAGTCCCGGCGACCAGCGACCCCCCCCCCCCCCACTTCCCGACTACGAGCTCCAGAGCCGTTGGGAAGCAGCTTCATGTTGATCCAGTTGTTTTAGGGATTAGTGCCATAAAACCAAAGTGCCCTAAGAGAGATGGATGGCCCAGAATTCCCTGGGTGAGCAGGGGCTCCGCCAGCCCTCCGTGCAAGAGGCAGCTACATTTACCGTTTGTTTCCGGGCATGCTTTAATTTATGGGATCCATATGGTGACACTGCCCAGACCACAGCTCCCGCAAATCCCACAGGCATGCTGGAGGCTTAGGCTGGAGCCAGGAGGAGGCGGCACCTCAACCCGGCACACTTTATTCACTCGGTCGCTCAGGGGCCGGGGGCCCGTCGGCATGGCAGGGACCCTGGAGCCCCATACATATCCCGTCTTGTCGGGCTTTAGCGGCTCTTGCCATCTTATCCTAATTATCCTGGGAAACTCTGCCAGGCGCAGGCTGCTGTGTCCACAATCAGTCACAGGATGGCTTGTCCAGCCAGCCCGGGGACTATCTATGGGGTAGTACCTGGTCAAACCAGGCAGTGTTCTTGCAAAGCCCCTTGGGTGGGCTGGGGTCGGGAGTGGAGGAGGGCAGTGGAGGGAGGGGCCGGCTCTGACCCCTGCCCACGGGCTGGTGGAAGGGAGAGAGGGGAGAGCCCCCCTTCTGCTTCTCCTCCTGGAGCTGGGGGGCCAGGGTCCTGCTGGGGGGAAGGTGGCAGGCGGCCACCTCTTGGGAGGTAGGGATGGCTCCTAGGATGGGGAGCTGTGGGCAGGAGGACCCCGTTTACTATGTGCCTTGCTTAATCCTCCCACCAGCCGTGTCATGCACTGAGACACGGAGGCACGAGGAGATAAAGTGGCCTGTCTGAGCTCCTACCCATAATTGGAGGCGTCGGGATTTGAACCCAAGCAGTTGGGAGCAGACTCAGCTGTTACAAAGCAAGAGGGGGACGTGGCTTTTAAGTAGAGAAGAGCAGTGAGCACAAGACAATTTGACCGGGCAAGAGAGGTGCAGATAACAGGCAGTACAGGAGTGAGAGGACCCTCCCTGCGGCTGGAGACGTCCGGGCAGTGTTCTTGGAGCAGGCAGAATTTGAACTAGGCCTTCAAAGGGAGCGGGTTTTGAAAGGGAGGGAAGGTAGGGAGGGAGGGGAGCTTTGCACCCTCATCCCTGAAGGGCCGGGAGGGTGAACCATGAACAAGGTCCTAGGCAGGTCAGGATGTAGGGGGACGACATGGTCTCAGTGCCACCAGCATCACATGGAGGGAAGAGAGCTCCATCTTGCCAGATCTGATTTTTTAAGAGGAGGCTGGGAATCCGCTTTCATTTATTTATTTTTATTTATTTACTCTTTAAGGATTATTTATTTGGGAGGGGGAAGCAAGCAGGCGGTGGGGACGGGGAGAGGGAGCAGGAGAGAGCATCTCAGGCAGACTCCCCGCTGAGCTTGGAGCCCGATGAGGGGCTCGATCTCATGACCCTGATATCATGACCTGAGCCAAAACCAAGAGGTGGACGCTTAACTGATGGAGCCACCCAGGTGCCCTGGGAATCCAGTTTTAAAAAACCTGCACTCTCATGGCTATTAAATATTGGCATCTAGTCCAAAGCATGTTAAAACACCATGTGAACACTCATCCACTGCCTCTAGGATTGTAAAATGCTGCTTTGGAGAATGACTGGCAGCTCCTCAGAAGGTCAAACGTAGTGTTATCCTGTGACCCAGCAATTCCACTCCTGGGTAGACATCCAAGAGAATTGGAAACCCACGTCCACACAAACACTTGTACGTGCACGTTCACAACATCCCTCAGTCCCACGGGGAAATGAATTCCACCAGCAGCCTGGTGAACTTGGAGGTGGGTCGAACTTCCCCGATCGAGCCTCCAGATGAGTGCGCAGCTGGCTGGCACCTTGACTAGCAGCCTCTGAGGCCCTAAGTGGAGGACCCAGCTGAGTCGTGTGAGGATAAACAGGTGGCGACAAGCTGCTAAATTGGTCATTGTTTGTTACGCAGCAGAGGATATAGCTAATACAACCTGGGACATCTGGACTAGTGCCCGGCCCAGATATAAACGTTCCTTGGCACACTATCGTGTGCCAGAAACATGCTAGCTCTTCCCACCGCTGTGGGTATCCCTGGAAGTGAAAGGGTTTCACCCCCTTTCCTCGGGTGCTCATCTGCAGCTGCCCATGATCCTGGGGGATGGGGGGCCCAGCTGCTATTAATGATGGGCAAGGCTGTCTGCCGACATGTGTGGCATTGTGAATACGGATCGTTTCACGCCAGGCTCATCTTAGGTGGACGCAAAGGTTCTGGGCCAGACCATCAAACGGAGGTAAAGAGTCACCTTTCCTCTCGCTTCAAAGCCAAATATATGACAATTCCTGGCTAACAGAGAGCAGGCCCCGAGCAGACATATCCATCGTGTCCTCTCTACCACAGCTGAGAGTTCTAAGCTCTCCTTTTAAGGTACTCTTAGGACTGGGCCTGGGACATACATCGTCCCCTGCCCTGGGGACCCTGGCAGCCGGCAGCATCTCAGAGCAGTCCCTGGGGTCCCTGCAGATCGAGTGGGGGTAATGCCTATTGTTCCTTTTATTTCCCTGGACCGGGGCCACTATGATTAAAGCAGTAGGCGGTTAGTGGGGCCAGGCAAAAGGGGGCAAATTCCCAGGGTTCTTTCAAAGAAAAGGGGATTTGCAGCCCACCACTGAATATCCTAGTGGGATCTTGTATTGTTACACTTTCTCCAGGGAACTGAGTGATTTCTGGAGAAAGCAGACTCCAGGCAAATTCAGGGCTGGGGAGGAGGCGGATGCCATGTCCCTGCTCCAGAGGGGAAAACCATGCCACGGTGTTGTAGGCATCCAGTTTTGCCTTATTAATCTTATGGATTCATGAGACCCCCAAGTCTGCGAACCCCTACTCGATTATTTTTAAAAACAGTCTTACTGAGATATAATCCACATAGCTATCCAATTCACCCTTTTAAAGTGTACAATACCTGTACTGTACTTCTAATACACATGCAGAGTCGTGCAACCATCACTAGAGTCCATTTCAGAACATTTCCGTCCCCCCAAAAGGAAGCCCGACCTGCTAGCAGTCACGCCTCATCCCTCCCTGGCCCTGGCAGCCATGACCTCCTTGCTGTCTCTACAGATTTGCCTGTTCGGGCGATTCGCACACGCGAATCGGACCACCACCTATGGCGTGTGGTCCTTTGTGTCTGCCTTCTTTCTCTCAGCCCATTTCCCAGGCTCATCCATGTTGTAGCGTGCAAAGCATGTAGTTTTGAAAACCAGGGACAGTCCAGCTGGAGGGCCCACAGCAGCCCAGAAGCCGGATGCGGCACCAGGACTCCTTCCCCCAGCAGCCTCTGCGGCAGAGCCGGTGTCCGCCTCCCTCCTGGTACACAGCCGGACCCCAGCGCTCAGCCTTCCTGTGGTGGGTGGGCACATGCTGGGTCCCGGTCACTCTCCCCGGCTGGCAGATCTAGCAAAGTGACCTCGCCCGGTTTCGGTTCCCTCTTCCATAAAAAGGGGCAGGATGACAATGAGTGTCTACTGCCAAAGGGACAGTGGAGAGAATCAGACGCTAAATGTACCCGGCACATAGTAGCTGCTCGAGAAACGGCAGGTGGTCTCATGAACCTGTGGCGTAAGCAGTAGGAGGAAGAGCCAAAGGGGTGCAGTGGCCTGGGGATCCCACAAAGCCTGGAGGGGTGTGTACCAAGGAAGGCTTCACTGCATTGGCCTCGGTGGGGGGCTCACCAGGCCTCTGGGGGGTTTTGGCGGCAGCCAACAGAGCCACCTTCCAGGCCCCCTCACCTGCTGCTGGCCTGGAGCCCCGAGTCAATCAAGGGGTCCCTGCAGGAACCGGGGCAGGACCTGGGCCCCCCACTTTCCCTCATCACCCTGAATCTCATTTTAGCTCCAAGTCAGCTCAGGATGCACTCCGGGAAGCCAGCTGTGCCAGCCTTGAATAAAACAGATGTGGGACTGAGTCCTAAGTTGCTGCTTGCTGCTGTCATAAGTAAGGGTGGAAGGCAATAACGACTCTCTGAGCTCAGTTTACGCGCCTTGGAAATGGGCCAGTAATGCCTACCCTAGATCTACTGAGCACCTGCTATGTGTCAGGTGCCCACCAAGCTCCTGACGTCGGTAGCCCATTTAATCCTTCCAACAACCTTACCTTAACTCCCACCTTGTAGAAGAGAACACGGAGGCACAGAGAAGTCAAGACAGAAGTCAAGGTCACCCAGCAGTCACCATCACAGCAGAGAATCTGGCCAGCGCTGTGTTCTCTGTCCAGCACCTGGGGCACCCAGTCCTGCTCACTGAGCACTAGAAGTGCCTGATTCCCATGCTCACTGCCGCAGCAGAGAGGCAGCAACGCCGGACTGAGGCCTCCGGCATGCAAGTCTGGGCTGCAGGTAAATGGCAGTGGGCTTGCTGATGGGCTGTGACTGATTTATTTCAAGAACAAGGCTGGGAGGATGAGACAGGGTGCAGAGCCGCAGGAGAAGAGGAGGAGACACCAGCATCCGATGGCATAAAAGAATGCAGCTTTACCTTCCCTTTGCCCCCAAGGAAAAATCAGGCACAGGCCAGAAGCCAAGTCTGGGGAGAAAAGTCACCTCCCTCCAGAACAGTGATGGCCGGATGCACACCTTGGCGGGGAGGCTGGGTGGGTATGGCCAAGGGGCACCTTCTGAACCGGCCGGAGACCTCTGTCTGCCAACTGTTGGGGGATGCGGAGGTCACAGGACTGCCTGGGAGGGAAATAAAGGGACATGGTCCAGCCCTGCTATGGGGGCCCCCCGCCCCTTTCCTGGCCCGCTGCAGCCCCCGCCAGAGCCCTCCCCCCCCCACCAAGATACTGTGCTCCACAGTCTCTGGTGGGATTCCCTGCTCTGCACTGCAAGCTGGTGCATCAGAGGCCAAAAAACAGTACTTTACGCCCCTTAATTCCCTGTAATAGCTCCATAATGGCAAGCAGAGAACGCCACACGCTGCAGTAAAGGGAATGGTAAGGCCCTGGGTCAGGGGGAGACTGGGCTGCCGAATGCAGAGTCCCCGATAAGCAGACAACTACAGGGTTATTAAATGTGCGGCGCAGACCGGGCGTAATTGGAAAGTTATTAGATGTGGAATACACACAGCACCCAGTAAATGAGTAATCAGGGACTAATTAAGCTCACGCGACACAGCAGATCGTGCCGGAGAGGCTGGTGGCTGCCGCATCTGTGACAGCAATTAGGGGCACTCGGCTGCGGCACCAGGGCGGGGGGGGGGTCGCCAGCTCAGCCGGGGGTCTCGATCCGACTCTTCCCCACCTGAGTCCTCCTAGGGGCTCCCACCTCTCGGGGGCTGGAGGGAAGGAGAGGAGGCGCCAGGCTCCGGGCTCATCCAGCCTTGAGGACAACAGAAGCCCAAGAAGGCATGTGATCCAGGACTCGGGAAAATGAAATCAAGGTTTCAAGGGCCGCCTCCTGAAGGCCGGCATGGGGAGCTAGCCTGTCTCTGACCAACTGTGGCCTGACACCCCAGCTCTCCTGGGGTCCTCCTCCCCCACCCTGGCTGAGGCCCGCTGTGCCTGCTCATCTCCTCCCACTGCCCGGGGAGAGAGCCTCCCATCCGTCTCTGGAGCACAGAGCCCTGTCCACTCCATTCCCAACCATGCCTTGGTCCGAGTGATCTTTGTAAAACACCACTCATCCTGCTTGCATGAAACCCTTTACCAAAGTTCTGACACTGCACATGGCATCCAAGAGCCGTGTGATTTGGCCCAACCTAGCTCTTCACACATCTGTCACGCCTCACATCGATCCACCCCATCTGCCTATCCAACAAACCAGGCATCCACCCACCTATCTATCTGTCCGTCCGTCCGTCCGTCCGTCCGTCCATCCGTCCATCCATCCATCCATCCATCTGGCTGGCCAACTGTTCATCAATCCATCTGTCCATCCATCCAATCATTCATCCATCCATCTGTCCAACAAACATTTATTATGTACCTCCTTCCTGCACTATGCCTGGGATACAGCAGCAAACAAAACAGTTAAAAATTTCTGCGTTTAAGGAGCTGACATTCTGACTGGGGAGACATTTCACACGTCAGTTGGTAGGGAGTGCCCGGAAGACGAATAGGGAGGAGGGCAGGGTGAGTAGAAGTTGAGTTTTCTGTAGGCTGGCCCTATGGACAGAGGACATTTATGCAAAGACTTGAAGGAAGCAAGGGAGCTAGCCATGGAGATAGATATGTGGGGGAAGGGTGTTGCAGGTAGAGGGAACAGTAAACACGACGGCCCTGAGGTGGAAGCATGTTTGCAAACCTTTTCTGAAAAGGCCAGACAGTGAGTATTTTCAGCTTTAAGGACCATATAGTCTCTGTTGAACCTACTCGACTTTTGCATTGTTGCCGTAAAGCAGCCTTGAACAACGCGAAAATAACAATGTGTGGCTATTTCAATAAAACTTTATTTATGGACACTGAAATTTGAATTTCATATAATTTTCACATCATGAAATATTTTTCTTCCTTTGATTTTTTTTTCAAATTTAAAAATGTAAAATGCATTTTTGGTTCATGAGTTGGTACATAAACAGGCTGCCTGATGGATATGGCCCGGGGGGCTAGAGCTTCCTGAAGGCTCAAGGCAGCTGCAGAAACCATCTTGCCTTCTTCCAATCCCAGCTCCACTGCCTAAGAAGCTGTGTGTCTTCAGGCAAGTGACTCCACTTTTCTGGGCCTTGGTTGCCCTATCTGTAAATGATGAAGGCTCCCCAGTGCAGAACCCTTGGTTCAGGGTTTTAGGTGGAAGCAATATTGGGGTCTGCTCAAGGGTCACTGTCAGTGTCCAGGAGGCCCCCTCCACTCTGCAATGCCCTGTGCCTCTCTCCTATTGAACTGTCACCCACCAGATCCTCTGCCTCCTCCTCGGCCAAGGGTGTGCCCCCTTCTGTGGTCTCTGCCCCCAGCCCTCCTCCCCAGGCAGAGCTGACCCACTGCCAGCCCACCTCCATTAGTGTCCTTATCTTACTGCCCAGATGCAGGCCTTACACATCCGCCCCCGACTGTCGCCCTCCCCCCAGACGGCACTCTATAACCCCAGGTCCTGGCATGAGGTCCCCAACACAGCAGCTGGAGGAGACATGTGAGTTATGGAAGGAGCCATGCAGAGGCCTAAGGCCAGGGTTCTAGGCATAGGGAACATCCCTGAGGCAGTGATGCAAAGGCCCTGAGGCAGGAGTGTGCCTAGTGTGTTTGAGGAACAAACAGCAAGGGGGCCTGGCCTGTGTGGCCGGAGAGGCTTCCCAAGGGAAGCAATGGGGTCACATCTCAGAGGGCCCCGTGGGTCCCTGTAAAGGCTCTGGCTCTCGTTTGGAGTGAGCCCAGAGGGTGATCCGGATTTAGTTTTTAAAGTTTTCTGGTGAGACGCTTACAGACACGTTGCAGGTGTAAGCAGTAATACAGAGCTCTGGCATGCCCTTTCCTCACTTCCCCAGGGGTGACATCTTCCGGAACTGTGGCACCGCACTGCAGGCCGGACACCGCTGCAGACCGGCTGCCCGTATTCCACCCGCAGACCTCCCCAGTCTGGCCGCTGGTGTGCAGGTGTGCACTTCGTCCTACGTGGTATCTCCCACCGCCACAGTGGAGACACGAGACACGGATAGCAGTGCCACAGGCATCCCCTGTGACACTCTTCCATAAGTACACCCACCCACCCCTCCTGCCCCAGACCCCAGCCCCTGGCCCCCACCGACCCGGCCCCACTCCTGGGGTCCTGCCCTTCCAGCACGTGTGAACACAGCTGCACCCGCTGGCTGGGCACAAGCGCGGGTCCTTCCTTCTTACCGTGCCTGACTCGGGGGAGGGAGGCTGGGGCTGGCTCCCGCAGGTTCGGCTGCTCCGTTTGTCCCCACAGCAGGCTCGCAGCCCCGCACAGCCCCAGCCCTGCTCCCTCCTGCTGTGTTCAGAGCTGTGCCTGGCTTCCCTGCTCTCCCCTCCGGCGTGCCAACACCCCTCTGTCCATGAACCAAGCCCCCACGCCCCCATTTACCAGGCCTGATGATGCTCCCTGCGCACCTGCCCCCTGGCATCCGCTCCTCTCTTGCCCCGAGCCAGGGCGGTCAGCTGGTTCATCAGCCGTAACCCTTATGTGGTGCTCCCTGTTCCAGTGTGGATCAGAGATGTTTAGCCACCTGCCAAACGCCACACAGCCAGAAGATTGGCAGACGCCCACCCTGGGGCGCCTAAATTGCCGCAAAGACAGATGTGGAGGGGACAGTGAGGTGGAGGGGTGTGCCCTGGGCTCTGTGGGGGCTCAGCTCCGCCCTGCGCCACCACCAAAGGGGCCCTGCCTGCTGCAGGTGAACAAGACATAATTACTGTGGAAGGAACCGGGCTGTCTCACCCAGGGCAGTCAGTTTATCAAGCGCTGACAGTGCATTAGCTAAGTGATCACTAGACTATTAATTTTTTCCCCAGCCCTTGCCAGGGGTATTATAGTGAAAAATGGCAGCCTAACCACAGGGAAATTCTTCAGGGTGACAAAAATAAAAATAGCTCTAATTGAAGTTGATAGAAATTATACCCTTTAAAAACACACGTCGGGGTGCACTGGCTATAATGTAAATTAACACCGGGGCAGGGTTTCTGTCACAGGATCGTGGAAACATGGTGACAGCCAACGCAAACAGCCTCACGGGACATCACATCTGCTTGGTGGTGGCTCGGCTGGGTGCCGCCCCCGGTGTCGGGGAGGTGGCAGGACAGGCTGGGGGCAGGTGCCCACAGGTCCGCAGACGCCACCCTGCCCGCCCCCTGGCCCCCCTGCAGAGGGACAGAGGCAGCTGGGGAGCACCCCGCGGGTCCCGGGGAGAGGCGGGAAGACCTGGAGGCCCAGCCACCAGCAGGAGGTCTTCCTTGCCGAAGCCGGATGCCAACCTGGTTCCCACACGTTAGTGACGGAGGGCCTGGGAAACGTGGGAGAGTCTGCACGCCTCTCCGGAGCCGAAAAGGTTTCACCAGAGCGTATGAGAGAATTATAAACGTAACAGCAATAAAATAATAATAAACACAGGGATAGCATCAGCTCGGTGCTCTGCATCATTTTTAAGTACTTTCCACATATTTTAATTCACTTAATCCTTGCAACAACCCGTGAGGTAGACACTGTCATTATCACGCTCGTTTTCCAGACCAGGAAATGAGTCTGGAGGCCTGAAGAGGCTGTGGAACCTGCCTGTGGGGATAATGGGGCTCCGTGGCCGCCAGAGCTGCCCCCACCCGCCTCTGCACCCCACACGGGGTGAGCCCCCCCACCGCCCAGCAGACACACAGCCCGCTCCGCTCAAGGCTGAGTCCGATCGCGGGCTGCAGTGTGGACAGCGGCATCCGGAGCTGGGCCCGCACGCTTACACTGAGTTTTAAGTGACCCGTACAATTTATTTCCGTTTTGGCTTCACCCTCACCTGTCGAGACCAGAAAGTTCCCCTGAGCTCCCAGTCTGCGCCCTGAGCCGTGCCCAGTATGCATGGGGGCGGGGGGGGGGTCAAAGAACAGGACGGACCCGGTCATTCAGCCCCTGCCCTGCGCCAGGCATGGCTCCAGGCAGTGGGGAGTCAGCGGCGAGCCAGACGGGAAGATTCCGGAAAGACAGTAGCACAGCTGCTCACTTGGGGTCCACAGGCAAACAAGAAAGTCATCGAAAATGAATCTCCAAACACAGCCTCGTGGTGTAAAGACACAATCTGAGAATCTAAGACTCTGACCGGCAAAGGACTTTTAAGTTTATTCTTTCAAAAGGAAGAATAAAGGGAAAGATTAGAAGGAACTTTTCGTTCTCTCTCTCTCCACACACAGGTGCACACCCCCAGGTCCAGGGAAGGAGGAGGGAAGGGGCACCGAGAAGGCAGTGATACTGGAGGTTTTTCACCGTTGTCTTCCCTGAAAAGACCCGAGGGAAGCAAGTGCTGGGAGTCGTGGTGGCTGAGGCGGGAGGGGGCATAAAGAAGGGAAGTGAAGGTGGGGCCTGGCGGGGGGAGGGGGGCACAGCGGGGAGGCACGCCCCGTAGGACCGGTCAGCTCGGCCCGCCACCTGTTCAGAGAAGCCACGAGTGGGCAGCCCCCCAGGGCCGGGCAAAGACACCCGAGCCCCCTCCTCAGGGGGGGAGAGACACCCATGATGGAAATGACAGGCCCAGAGCTTGGCTCTGATACCCAGGGAAGACTCTGGAACAAATCATCAGGGGGTTCATCGACTGCAATCACGTAAAATAGCAGGAGAATTAGCACGTGACAAGTGCCCAGGTCCGGGAGGGGAAATGACATCAGAACCAGCTAAATCACTATGGTGCACGGGTGGAGCTCCGGGAGAGGTGAGCAGGTGTGAGGGGGCCTCATGGTCATGCGCGGGGCTTGCTCTGTTCGTGACAGCCCCCGGGGCCAGCTGGGGGCCCGGACGCGCGGCTGTGACCTCACGCGAGCACCGCCCCGACTGCTAAAACCAGCGATGCTCACAGGATGAGCTGCTGTGGGGCCCCCCTCCATGTGCCAGGCCGCACTCTGCATGACCCCATTGGGTTCTCAAGCCACAGCAGCCTCTCTCTATTCAAGCTGGCCTTGCTGCAGCCACTGACTCCTTCACCATGGGCTGTGTGGCCACGGGGAAGTTACTAAGCCTCTCTGGGTGCCCGTGTCCTCACCTGTGAAATGGTCATAAAGACAGTAGCTGCCTCACAGAAGAGAAACAAACGGCCTCAGACACACGTTTAGAACACGGCCTGGTCCTCAGGACCCACGCAGTAAAGCCCAGATGATCTTACGTCTCCTTACAGCAACCCCTTAAGACAATTACTCAGTGCCATCCGACGAACGTGCCAAGCTCTGTTCAAATGCTTGACGAATCTTAACTTGCTTGATCCCAACACGCCCATGAGGTAGCTTCTGCCATTACACACCCATTTTGTGGACGAGGGGACTGAGGCCCAGAGGGGGTGAGCTAGCTGCCCCCAGATCACACAGCCTGCTCTGCACCCAGACGTCGTCATGCTGTCATCCTCGGTCTGAATGGTTAACCTCCACACGAAACTGTCTCCCAGAACAGCCCTCGGGAAAGTCTAGAGGGCCCTCGAGTACCCCCCATCCTACAAAGGAAGTTGAGCAACTTAATACAAACACCTGCTTTGCAGGGAAAAGAGATGCAGAGGGAGGTGAGTCTGGAGGCTCAGAGGGGTAAAGCCCTGATGCTTCAGCCCCTGGGAAGGAGGGCAGAGTGAGAATCCAGTGGGCGGGGTGGGGGGAGATAAGGCCGGTGGGCTCTCTCCCAGCCCAGTGACTGGGGTCGGGAGGGGGGGCGAGAGGCAAGAGCCTGGAAGCAAGAGGCTTCAGGAGCAGGAAGTGGCCCTCGGTCCTACATCTATTTTCCAGATTTCTATTCTGATGCTGGGTTTCTTTGGACCACGTTGAAAAAGGAAAGCCACTCAGGCAGCTGAGAGGTGTGGGCAGAGGGCCGGGTGACCGGGGACAGCGCAGGAGTCCGGGCGGGGTGAGGAGTTGGCTTTGCTCATTCTCCGTCTCACGGCGAAGAGGAACGAGAGCCTCGGACGCTTAGGGCGCCCCCAAATCTCAGAGGCGGGAAGAACCCGAATGGCCATCTGCCCCACGTCTCTCAAACCCTGGGATGTGTCCCACATGAAAACAATTTTTAACAAGGAATCGGGATACAATAAAAATACTGGTGTGCACCACAGGCAGTAAAGATCTCCTGACACGGTTTCAAGTACCAGATGTACGTCAGCAGCGTCTCAGACCTGGGCTCCCAAGACCCCTGCCCCAGGCCCTGGATGAGCGCCCCCTGCCCAGCTCTGCCCTTCCCCAGGTGTCCCCAAGGGTGAGGAGCCTGTGGGGCCTGGGGCCACACCCCACGGCCGTGCCCCCAGTGCCAGGACCCCAGGTCTCCCCGTGTGCACTCCCGACTCTGTGCCCAGAGCTGTGCGGGTGTCCCTCCTGTCTGTCCTCTGAGGGGGGCTGCTGTGCCCGAGAGCCCCCTGACTGCTGGAATCCCCCGCCCCAGCCCGGAGGATGTTGGGGGCTTCTTCAAGCCCCGAGGGAAGCAGAAGGCTAACGTCCGCACCTGTTCCCAGGCTGGCTTCCTTTCCTTGGGCCTCGGGGTCCCCAGCTCCGAAGCAGGCGGGGTCCCTCCTCCTGGGCCCCTCCTGTCTTTCCGGCTCCGGGTGTTAGGATTACTGGTGCCGCTGTTGCTGGAGCAGAGCACTGGCTGGCCAGGCTCCACACGGCTGAGTGGAGGAGAGATGCCTAACACACACGTGCTTTGAATTTCCACTTGGATTATTTAGGACAGCCGGTGGGGCTGATCGAGATCAAAGGGAGCCAAGACTCCCAAAGCCTTCCCCGGGCACCGAGGTTCACTAAGAGGGGACTCCCCGAGGATGGATACGCCGCTCACAGAGATAAGGCACGGCCACCAGAAAGAGGCCTCCAGGCGGCCACGGAGGGGAGACCATAGAGGGAGCTTGGGAGCAGGAGAGAACTGGGTTTCCAGCTGATGGATGTGCATGCTCAGAGGGGTGCCTTATCCCGTGGCCACGGAGCCCCACTATGGACAGGTGGTGGTGCTGGCTGGACGTCCTGAATGAGTGAGAGGGCTAGCAGGGACCATGAGTCCTTGCTGCTCTGTTCATGTCACGGTGGCATCTCAGGCCAACCCCCAGAGCAAAGGGCTCATAGCCCCAATTTACAGATCAGGAAGCTGAGGCTTGAAGGGAAGGTGGCCCATGGGGTTCCCCAGCCCAGGGCTGGGGGAGAGAAGCCAACCCTGTCCCTGGCGACGCCACACCCACCACCGGGAAACAGACGCCCCAGCCTCTTCGGGAGCCCTGTGGGCACAGCACGGCCTTCACTTCCCGAAGCTCAGAGACCCAGGTGGGCATATGCTCAGCCAGGCTGAGAGCCTGCCAAGGTGCCAACTCACTGGCTCCCTGCTAATTACTCATTTTTGCTAGATCAAAGGCCTCATTGATTAAAAAGCGGATTGAACTTGCCTGCTTGCCGCCCTGGAAACAGCGCTAAGACAGGAGGCCTTCCACCTCCCGGCCCTGCCCTTGTCCCGCCCAGCTTCGTAGCGGGCCTGTGGCCGTGAAGGCCTGGGCCAGCAGGCCAGCACCGGGCCAGCTCAGGGGACAGGCTCACCTGCGCCCTGCATCTGGACAGTGGGGGGGGGGGCTGGTTGGGCTCAAGGATGGGCGCGAGCCGGGGGGGGGGGGTGTGTCAACAGGGGCAACACCCAGCCATGTCTAGTGACATTTTGGTTGTCACCTCTGGGGGTGCTCCTGGCATGCTGCTCAACGTCCTGCAAAGCACAGATGGCACCGCCCAAGGAATGATCTGACCCCAAATGTCAACAGTACCTAGGCTGAGAAACTGGGGACAAGGAGACCCTCACCCCAGAGGAGAGGAAGCGAGGGGTGTGGTCAGGGAGGGGTGTGGTAAGGAGGAGCCTGGGACCCCCCTGCACTCAAGGGAAGTGGTACCCACAGGGAAGAGGAGCCCCTCCCTGGGGCACCCGGGCACACACAGCTCTGAACGCCTGACCCCCCCCCCCCCCCCCCAGAGCCCGCCAGGAGCGATCCAAACACTCCTCTGTGCCACGGGGATAGTGTCCTGCACGGATGGGACTGTGGTCCACGATCAGGTGACTTTCAGCAGGGAGATGGTTCTAGATTGTCTCTGCAGCCCTGGCTCATTCAGCTGGAAGCCCCGAGAGCAGAGCTGACCCTTCCCTGGAGAAGGAGAAGTCCCGCGTGTGCACGGCGGCTCCAGCCCGTGCCCGGGAGGTCCGGCTGGGGGCCTGTGGATGCCGGACTCGCCTGGCGGGCCCCGCCTTCACTAAGCCAATCCCCTGGCAGCGCATCATCACACCCTCTCACTCTGGTTCCGCTTCTCTGGCGGGGTTCACAGAAGGGCCCGTGGCAGCTGGGGGGTGGGGTGACACAGACCAGGAACTGGTCACGAGCTGTTGTGGTCACCAGCGGCCACCAGAGGTGGCCGGTGGCCTCTGACAGCAAATACAGCCAAGGAGCAGGCTGAAAGCTCCTGCAGGGAGAGATGAGGAGGAGCTTGCTAGAAACGCAGACTCCCAGGTCCCCAAGTCCCTGTGTCAGATCCTGAACTTTAGTGAGGCCCCTGGGGGACTCAGAAGCTCACCCCAGGCTGACAGGCAAAGGCCCTAGCTGGGAGGCTGGGGGAGGGGGAGAGATGGCTGCGGGAGGGAGCAGGGAGGGAAGCTTCTGAGGCTGGGAGCACCCGGCACGGGGTCTAGCCTCTGGGATCCTCGGGGACTAGCCATCAAGAATGGCCTCTTGAAGGAGAGACAGAGTTTCTGAGAGAGGCACAGAGGAGGAAGCAGAACCGGGGCTTTCCATGTCAGGAAAACAACTAAATTCACTGGAAATAAACGCGGCTTCCCCTCCCTGCTGGGGAGGACTCGTGTTTACTGGTCAGGACACACCAAAGCCCTGGTCTCAGTACTGCCAGCCTGGAGAAGCAGAAGGGTGGGGAGGGCAGGGGAGGCCGGGGAAGGGGGGGCAGGGGAGGGCAGGTACAAACAAGAGAGGAGGTTTAATCACATTAACCAAGACTTCGGCTTTGGAACCCAGTGGAGCTGGTGGTGAATCCCACCGTGGCACCTCAGGGAGACCACTTTGCCTCTGGGAGCACTGCTGCCCCACCTGGAAAGTGGGGCCACCGGGGTCCTCATTTGGTAGGGGTACTGGAGGAGTATGTGAGTTAAGAAGTATAGAGCACACGGAGGATGCTCCCCCTACACACCGCTTGGAAGGGGGAGAAGGGGGCACGGTGCCCCTGGCTCAGGAAGCTGCCCACCACGGCGCAGCCCCAGGGCTGATGGAGGGGCAGCCCCTAGAAGACAGCACTGGGCAGCGTGGCTCCTTCCCACCTCTAGGCGTGCGTGTGGCTTGGCACCTGCCCACCAGCCGCCTATGACCCAGAGGCAGCCCAACTGGACCTACACCCCACGGCTCCGTGACAAAGCAGGAAGCGCCTGGTGGGCACAGAGTCACCATAAAGGTGACTCAGGTGTCCACAAGCCTTTCATCCGGAGGTCCCAGGGCCTGACACACAGGTTTATTAAATGTCTCAGGCGTCCCCCCAAGGAAGAGGCCCAACGCCCACTCTTCCCGGTATGGGCTTTACATCCTGAAGTGAGCCGCAAAGATCAGAAGCATTTTTCCCTTTTCCACAGGAGAAGCCTGAGCTCAGAAAGCTTAGGTGCCTTGCCCTAGGTCACACAGGAGGGTCTGACCGTGGTCTCTCAGATTCCTAGTAGGGTTGGTTGGATTAATTCCTGCCCCATAGCCAGGCTGGGAAACGTAGGCCGTAATAGCTCCAATGTGCCTGGTACAGGGAGACAAGAAGGTCCTCATCTGCTCCCGGCAACCTCTCAGAACTCCCGATGGCCTGGTCCAAGCACAGGGAAGGTCTGGCCACAGGCACCCGCCCCGCCACCCGTGGCCGTCGATATCCGCCAAATATCCGCAGGAGGAGCCGGAAACAGGGTGCCGAATTTGGGACGAGGCAGATGTTACTGAAAACATCTTAAATTATGCAATTTTTTAAAATTATGAAACACACTTCGTGCCTTCAAACAACACAGTTCACTCCCCCCTCCCCCCCATCTGGAGGGCCAAAGTCTCACACCGGTCTCACTGCGCTCAAGCAGGGGTGTCCACAGGGCTGGTTCCTTCTGGAAGCTCCAGAAGGCATTTCCTTGGCTCTCAGGAGTCCAAGGCTCGCAGCCCCTCCTCACCTGTCTCCAAGCCCTCGTTATCACCTGTTCTACAGCCTCTTCTGAAGCATCCCCTCTGCCTAAGGACCCTAGGATGACACTGGTCCCAGGATCATCTCCCTGTCCTTAACTGAGTCACATCTGCAGCATTCCTCTGCCACATGAGGCCACACATGCCCAGGTTCTGTGGATTAGAACAAGGACATCTCGGGGACCTGAGGACCATTCCTCAGCCCAGGACAGCATGCATTTCATAAATGCGGCTCTGCCCCTGTCATTTCCCAACACCCCCTGTCACAGGAAGAACTCGGGGACCCCCAGGAGCCCACAAGGCAACCAGGAAGCACGGCAGGTGGGGGCCAGAGGTCCAGGCCCAGCCCCTACGGGAAAGGAGTCTTTTGCACCTGCCTCTGGAGCCCGGCCCCACCCACCATGTGGGGCCGGGGCAGGGTGGGGGAAGGGGGGTTCTGTGGGCTCTGCCAGGGAGGGACGCTCTGCTCTGGGTTCTCCCCGCCTCACCCCCCCCCCACCCCCAGCTCTCCTTCCCAGGCAGTCCCCGGAGTTACTGTTTTAATGAGTTCTCTGCCCTCTAATTAGCAGGTGTGGCTTTGAAAGGAAGCGCCTGGTGTTTACCTTGCACAGAGCCTTTAATAACCAAACCCAAGGAATCGGGGCGGGCTGGCTCCCGCCTAATCCCCATCTGAACGGCAGCGCTTAATGAGCCTTGGCACCAGTGAACCTTCTCCTGCCCTCTCCCAGGCGCCCTGCAGCGCCCCAGGGGCTCGTTACTGAGCCGGCTTCAGCCCTGCCAGGAGGCACCCCACAGCCCAAAGGAGTCTGAGGCCCGGGGTGGGGGGGGGGCAGCGGGTGCCTGGGCAGGGTGGCATCCTGCAGGCTGCTCTGTGTTCCCTGAGCCAGCAGGGCACCCTGGCTCACACTGACAGCACCCCCCGCCCTGGGAGCCCAGGCTGTTCTGAGGCTTTACCTCTCCAAGTGGCCAACACCCTCACCCCCAGCCCTCCTTCTCTTGTCCCCAAAGGGGCCCCAGGGGAGCAGAGACTGGTATATGCAGGCACTTTCTGGCTTGACTGCACACAACAGTCCTGGGAGCCGGGCAGTGTTAGCCCCCATTCTACCGATGGGAAGGGTGAGGTGCAGAAAAGCTAAAGACTCTGCTGGGAGTCAAGGGTGGTCTCTGTGGAGGGCTGGACTGGTTCCAAGGCCTGCAGCTCTTTCCAGGGGGCCTAGGGAGCTATGGGAGGAGCAGGGGCAGAGGGCAGAGTTCAAATGAAAAACAGGGGTGCCTCCCCAGCTTCTGGCCCCACGAGGGGTTGGGGCCACGAACCCCCCCTTAGCCCACCACCGCATGCATGCCCCACGGAGGGTTCCAATCCTCGAGGCCTTCGGTGACCTCCTGCAGATCCAGGGTCTCCTGCTGCGAGGTGGCGGGCAGACAGCGTCCAGCTGGTCTGGGCCTCAGAAAGCACAGCCAGGCGCACGGCCGGTGGCAGCCTCGTAAATCACAGGAGAGACACAAGGACTCCGGAGGAGGGGAGACAGGCGGGGCCCGGGGGAAGGGTGTGGGGCGCACAGAGGCCCATCTTCTCTCTCCATTTCCCTCCCTGGTGCCCATCCTGCAGGACCCAGAAAGGGGCCCGCACTCCGAAAAGAATATTCGAGATCATGGGGTTTTTTTTGTTTGTTTTCGTTTAAAATAAATGGATCTGCCTCTGGGTTGCTGGAGAAAGGCAGAGGCGCCTCCCATCCCATTTCGGCTGCAGTTACCCCCCTTCCCCCCGCCT